>NC_066580.1:11130706-11488206 GCF_024323335.1 Lathyrus oleraceus
CCATTTTGGCAAAATTCACATATACATGTTTTTTACATTAAACTTCATGGCCTGTTTTCATTAATTTACCAACTCCAAATGTATTTTTGTTCAACATAACATTTGTTCCTCATGTCAATAAGTTTCCAACCATTACCCACAAGGCCATGTTTCATTTTGGTAAGAGGTAAAGATTTATGTGCATTTATGGAAACTATGTGAGAACTGTGTGCACAAGCCATTTCCATCATAACTGCACGTCCAAATTCATTTTTCTGATGATTAGCATGCTAAACCAATTGCATTTGGGCCTCCCATGCACCTGTACATGCCCATGCATGGAGGCCCTCATTCCACATGCACATGAACTTTGCATTGCTTGCCTCATCATTCACTATAATACATGTGCATAGCTTCATCAATTTCCAACCTTAAGGCGCCTAATACTCTGCGGAATTGGAATCCCACCTTTCACCTAAAGGAATTTTTGCATTTCTCTTTCAATTTTTCAGTTTCAATTTTCAACTTCCTTGGTTGATTATTGAACTTTATTCCTTAGCCTAACTTCATTTCCATCTCAAGATCAAGTTGCAACAGAGATTGGAAGAGATCGTGCCTTGTAGAGTTGCACTTCAAAAGTTGTTGTTCAAACTTTTTCCATTCGAATCTGCTTGGATCATGCGTATTTCTTGTGTTTTTGTTGGTTCCTCTGAAGTCCTCTAATAAGAGGAAATTGATTGGTGTATTTAATTTCATGAATTAAGCATAATCAGATTGAACTCCATAATTTTCTATCTCTGATTTCTCTTTCTATGAGAGTCTAGATGAGAAATCAATGGCACAGGGGTGATGTACATCACCCCGCTTTCCAATGATATGAGGATCGTGCATTTTCATTAAGTTTTCATAATCTGCAAATGTCACTGGAGCTGGCATGCTCGCCGGAGAAGACGGTGGTGTACACCACCGTCCACCACGCCAGATCACATCTGGACCGTTGGTTGTGATTTCCAGATCTAATCATAGCCTTCAATTGTTATGACTTTTATTAATGCATTGTGCTTCGCCTTTGATTCTGGATCACCATGAGCGCGCGCATGAGGACTCTTGGATGTGCCACCTCATTTAATGAGCTTGATCCAACGCGCCAGGCTTTTCCTAATTTCTGATTTTCTATTTTATTTTCTTTTATTTCCTTTTATTTCAAAAATTCATATCTCTTTCATTTTAAATCCAAAAAATATGAGACCAATTGCATTATTTCTCTTTCTAATTCTAGTTTATGAAAATGATTTTTAATATTTTTTATTTTGCCATTTGATAATTTGTGAATTTTCTCTTTTCTAGTTATTTTTAATTCATTTTAATAGTTTCCAATATTCAAAAAATGCAAAAATATTTTCTTAACATCTTTGAATGATGATGAATCTATGAAAAATATTCTCATCAATTTCTTAATTGATTTGAGATTTATTTGAGATTTTAGTTCAATTATGTTATTTTTTATTCATTTTTAATTGTTTAAAATAGTTTATGGTTTCCAAAAATGATGAAATTTTTTGTCAAACCTTGTTTGACCTTGTTGAACTTAGGATGATCCATTTGGACTTTTCCAAGTTGATTTGAAATGGATTTGAAGTTTGACCTTTGTTTGATTATTTAATTCAAGTATTATTTTAATTCTCAAAAATACAAAAATATTTTATTTGTTTCTTGACTTCTAAGCTTCATCTTGCTTCTGTTTACCATTGATTGGCTTTGATTCTATTCATGTTTGATCAATGGGTGTTGGATATTTCATTTGAATTCAATTCATGTACATTCTTATTCTTCTTCTTCTCTTTTTCTTTTTGATCAATGAGTTAATGATTGGTGGTTAGCCTTGACATATGAGGGCTTAACCTTCTTTGATTCAAATCTAATTCATCTTGATCAAAGATCAAGTGAATGGCTTTGCATTAGAGATAGGTCGCTTCTTGGTCAAGCAAAAAACCTAAATCCATACAAGATCGCTCTTCTTTTCTTTTGGCATGGCAAGTTGTAGGAGCTTGGCTTATTAGTCATGGTCTCTAACTTGTGTTTGTTGCCTATAGTTTTATTGACCGGCCTCAGATAGGTGTGACTACTATATTAGTCCACTTACGATTGCTTCACATAGCACTAAATTGCCTTATGGCACACTAACACTAACTACTAATGACTAACTTTTAATTCAAGTCTTTAATTCTTGCAATTTACTTTAATGCAATTTAATTTCTTTCTCATTAATTCATTTGCTTTTACCCTTTGCTCACTGAGCTCATGTTTATGTTAATGCAATTTGCCTTTTGCTCACTTGAGCATATTATTGTGTATATACTATTGTGCTTGTTTTGTTTTGTTTGTGTGAACCCAATGCAAATGGAGAAAGGACTTAGATTATAGGACCTTACCTATGCTAATGGAGTTTGAAGAGCAACTAGGCCTCTTACCTTTAGAATGCTATAAAATGTCAAAGAGCAACTATGCCTAATGCCTTTAGAGTGCTTAATGTTGAAGATGAATCAAAATGACCTAATTCTAAACTCACTCTTGTCCATTCTTTATTGGTATTGTGGAACTTTTTGATTTGTGTGTTCTTATGTGTTAAGAATCCAAACTTGCCAATTAGAAGAACCATTGTCATGAGCATCCAAAGTGAGAGATACAAAAGCCATTGGAAGATTCCTAGGAGCTTGATTGTTATTTGCTTGATTGGTTGAGTTATTTGCTTATTGCTTGCTAATTCCAAAGGATGGGAGCAACTTGGATCATCACTATGATCTCAAGAGGGAACTCCATGTGGTTTTATTTCTCTTCCTTCATCTTTGCATGTTTAGGACCTAGCCATTCTTCTTCTTTCCTCCACTCTAACCCAAGCCAACTCTTTTGTGCAAACATTAACGTTATCTTCAACATTAGAAACCTAAGCACTATGCTTTTGATTTTCCAAACTCTTTTCATAACACTTATTTGAATTGAATCCTTAAGTCAACTTTGACGTTATTTTGAGAATACTTTTCATTTGTAAATACAACTCACTCAATTGTTTTTGTGGTTTCAGTGGCCACTTTTGCCAAGCTTTTCATAAACATTAGCTATTAGGTTTGAGTTATCCTAGAGGTTGATATAATACTCACCTATATCTTTAGTGATGGACTATAAGACTTCCATGCTTATTATAGGGTTGACCCCTCACTAGCATGTTGATGCTCTCCTCACATGGTGGATTTGTGGTTTTAGGTTGATTTTTCTCCCTTTGATAACAAAAGACCTTAAGGCTTTTGAACAATCAATTCACCAACTTCTTTTGAGATTTTTTTTACCCCGAACTACGAGGTTTTGATCCTAATCTTTTTTAAGATGGTACGTAGGCAATGGGTTTATCCATTCAAACACAAAGTTGTATATAAATTGTATATTCTCTTCTCATCCCCCCAATCATGTTTGCACAAATATTTTTCACAAATACCAAACTACCTTACAACATTAGTGAAAAGGGATCCCTTAGAGTACTAAGGATGTTTTGGGTGCTTAAAACCTTCCCATTGCATAACCAACCCCCTTACCCAGATCTCTGAAATTTTTATTAGTTTTTGATTTGATAAAACTTCTCGGTTTTTGTTCGCTTTCTAACATTTCCTTTGGATAAATAGAAGTGCGGTGGCGACTCAAATTGTATGATTTACTTTTGATTTAGTCAATAAATCTATTGGTAAGGAATACCCTGCTACAGTGTCAACAAGTGGAAAGTCAGAAGAAATTGATAACACAACTGGAGGATGAGAAGACAAAACACTTGGAAACCATCTCTAACTTGAAGACTGAAGCAGTATTCTTGGACTCCAAACTGGATGAGATGAAAAAATATGTCAGAATGCTAAACAATGGATCTGACACCTTAGACAAAATTCTCCAAACTGGAAAAATGGTAGGAGATAAGTCTTGCCTTGGGTTCAATGAATCCAAACCTGAGTGTAGTCACACTGGTAGAAAACCAAAGATGTCACATCATGTGTCACAACATCATAAGGAAAGGCAACATAAAGAAAAACACCAAAAATGGAGATGTCATTAATGTGGAAAATTTGGCCACATAAAACCATTATGCTGTAAGTTGTATGGCTATCCTAGTCCTTCTCATCATTAACCTAGACCCAGACACCACATGCCTGTCAACAGAAAACAATGGGTTCCTAGGACTGGTGCTACTAACCTGATAGCTCACACTTCCTTCATAGTTTCAGCCAAAGAAGACTGGTACTTTGACAGTGGATGCTCCAGACACATGACTAGAAGCAAAAACCTGCTAATTGACCTTCATCCTTATGCCACCAGCTATGTAACCTTTGGTGATGAAGCAAAGGGTGAAATCAAGGGGATTGGAAAGCTAAATTTCCCTGGAGTCCCTAACCTTGACAATGTGCTACTTGTTAAAGGACTGACTACAAACCTAATCAGCATCAGTCAACTATGTGACCAAAGTCTAATTTTAAACTTCACAAAAACTGAATGTCTGATTATTAATAAAGAAAATGAAGTGATCATGAAAGGAGTCAAATCTAAGGACAACTGCTATATGTGGAGTTCTCAAGAAACTAGTTCTTCATCAATGTGTACTCTAGTCAAAGAAGAAGAAGTGAATCTATGGCATCAAAAATTGGGCCATCTGCATCTTAAAGGAATGAAGAGGATTATATCTGTTGAAGCTGTCAGAAGAATCCCAAACTTGAAGATTGATGAAGGAAGAGTTTGTGGGGAGTGTCAGATTGGAAAACGGACAAAGATGTCACATCAGAAGCTCAGACATGACACCACTTCTAGAGTGCTAGAACTTCTCAACATGGACTTGATGGGACCTATGCAGGTGGAAAGTCTTGGTGGGAAAAAGTATGCTTATGTGGTGGTGGATGACTTCTCCAGATACACCTGGGTCAATTTTATAAGGGAAAAATCTGATGTATTTGAGGTATTCAAAGATCTTTGCCTAAGACTTCAAAGAGAAAAAGAAAGTCAGGTTATCAGAATCAGAAGTGGTCATGGGAAAGAATTTGAGAACAACAAATTTTCTGATTCTGTTCATTTGAAGGAATTAGTCATGAGTTCTCATCTCCCTTTACCCCTCAGCAAAATGGTGTGGTAGAAAGGAAAAATAGAACTCTCCAAGAATCTGCCAGAGCTATGATTCATGCTAAGAAATTGCCCTACCACTTCTAGGCTGGAGCTATGAACACAACCTGCTATGTTCACAACAGAGTAACCTTGAATAAAGGGACTCCTACTAATTTATATGAAGTATGGAAAGGAAGAAAACCTATTGTCAAATGCTTCCATGTGTTTGGTAGTAAATGTTATATCCTGACTGATCGTGAACAAAGAAGGAAGATGGATCCTAAGAGTGATGATGGAATATTTCTGGGTTACTCAACAAACAGCAGAGCATTTAGAGTCTTTAATTCCAGAATAAAAGTAATGATGGAATCTATCAATGTTGTGGTTGATGATCAATAGACTGATGTCACAGACGATGTTGAGACATCTCTAAATGATGCCCCAGCTGATTTCCCAGACAAAAGTAATGAGAGTCAACTCACTCAAGCTGAACCTGAAACTAACAAAATTAATAAGGGACCCTCTATCAGAATTCAGAAGGATCATCCTAAAGATCTGATTATAGGAGACCCAAATAAAGGGGTCACAACTAGATCAAGGGAAGTGATCTCACATGGCTATTTTGTGTCCAAGATTGAGCCTAGGAATTTCAAGGAAGCCTTGACTGATGAATTTTGGATCAATGCCATGCAGGAAGAGTTAGGCCAATTCAAGAGAAATGAAGTATGGGAACTGGTTCCAAGACCTGAAGGAATAAATGTCATTGGAACAAAGTGGGTTTACAAGAATAAATCTGATGAACAAGGGGTGGTTACTAAAAATAAAGCAAGATTAGTAGTACAAGGATACACTTAAGTTGAAGGAGTTGACTTTGATGAAACATTTGCCCCTGTAGTTCGCCTTGAGTCCATTAGACTATTGCTTGGAGTGGCATGTATTCTGAAGTTTAAACTGTTCCAAATGGATGTAAAAAGTGCCTTCTTGAATGGTTACTTAAATGAGGAAGTGTATGTTGAAGAACCTAAAGGGTTTACAGATCCAACTCTTCCAAAGCATGTGTATAAGTTGATGAAAGCCCTTTATGGTTTGAAACAAGCTCCTAGGGCTTGGTATGGTAGACTCACAGTGTTTCTCATTGACAATGGATACAGGAAGGGAGGCATTGATAAGACCTTATTTGTGAAAAATGAAGGAGGAAAACTCATGGTGGCTCAGATATATGTGGATGATATGTGTTTGGTGGGATGTCAGATAAGATGGTCGAACATTCTGTTAAACAAATGCAGTCTGAATTTGAAATGAGCCTTGTTGGAGAGCTGACCTATTTTCTTGGGCTACAAGTCAAGCAGATGGAAGATTCTATCTTTCTATCTCAAAGCAAATATGCAAAAAACATTGTTAAGAAGTTTGGCATGGAGAATGCAAGTCATAAAAGGACACCTGCTCCTACTCATCTCAAAGTATCTAAAGATGAAAATGGTGTTAGTGTCGATCAAAGTCTCTACAGAAGCATGATAGGGAGTCTACTATATCTCACAGCAAGCAGACCTGACATTGCTTTTGCTGTAGGTGTTTGTGCTAGATATCAAGCTGAACCAAAAGTTAGTCACATAAACCAAGTGAAAAGGATACTGAAATATGTCAATGGCACCAGTGACTATGGGATGATGTACACTCATGGATCTGGATTTGTGCTGACTGGATACTATGATGCTGATTGGGTTGGAAGTGCTGATGATAGGAAAAGGACATCAGGAGGATGCTTCTTCTTGGGGAACAACTTAATATCATGGTTTAGTAAGAAACAAATTGTGTGTCTCTGTCGACTACTGAAGCTGAATACATAGCAGCTGGAAGTAGTTGTTCTCAACTGGTTTGGATGAAACAGATGCTGACTGAATACAATGTCACGCAAGATGTCATGACACTGTACTGTGATAACCTGAGTGCTATAAATATTTCTAAGAATCCTATTCAGCACAGCAGGACAAAACATATTGATATTCGTCATCATTTATTAGAGAACTAGTGGAAGATAAAATCATAGTCCTAGAGTATGTTGCTTATGAAATGCAGTTAGCTGATATCTTTACAAGGCCTTGGATGCAAATCAATTTGAATCTCTAAGAGGGAAATTAGGGATTTGTATTTATGAGAATTTGTAGAAATTAATTTGGAATGGAAAAGGTAATAAAAATATTGTTTGCCCACTTAAAATAAAGTGCCCCATTTATGGTAAATCATCACCTAGTATTGGAAATTCCATCTATTGCCTTTTCACACGCAACCTCTACTCAAACATTTCCACTTCCTGCAACTTCATCAAACTTCTCTGCTAGGGCAACTGAAACCTTTCCACAAAAACAACAAGATGTCACAACATTCATCACCATCTGGTTCTAAAACTACCAAACCTACTCACAAAAATAGAACGCCTTCTATGGACTTTCTTGATGAAGATATTTTAGACGTGATTCCCATGTCTGTCATTCCAGGCGAAGCTCTTGACTCATCCTCCACTACATGCCCTACTCAAGGTAAAAGTTCTAATATCCCCTCCAGCTCTTCTCATACTCCTAGTTCTAAGGACGACATGCATCACACTGATCGTGTCATAAGAAA
The DNA here is from genome assembly GCF_024323335.1 of Lathyrus oleraceus. Lineage (NCBI taxonomy): Eukaryota > Viridiplantae > Streptophyta > Magnoliopsida > Fabales > Fabaceae > Lathyrus > Lathyrus oleraceus. The sequence goes on from NC_066580.1 coordinate 11,138,438, forward strand.
CCTAGTCACTAGGATTCTCAATGAAGGACATTTTGTAAAAGAGTTTCCACTCCTCTATCAAGAAGGGACCCCTCTCCTGAGGTTGGACCTCATAATGAGAAGGATGATGATTCCTCTAGGTCTGAAAAAGATATGACTGATGAAGGTTTATGCTCTTTAGGGCAAACTTTGTCTGGTAAAAATATGTGGCATCACCTACTGCCAATGCTTCACAGTTTAAGAAGCATGATTCTACAAAGAAGGTGATTGACCTAGAAGTTGATAGTTTGAATGATCAAGATGATAACTTGCTTCATCACTTGAAGCCTAGTGTGGCTAAGAGGATGAAGACCAGAAAGGGTAGGTCTGTGGCTGAAATGATGTCAGCCAAAACTGCTAAGAAAGGTACTGATGTAGGCCCCTCAAAGTCTTGGAGCAAAGTAGAGGTGAAGAAGAGAAAAGTGAGAGAAATTTCTGACTCAGATGAAGATGTTGAAGAAGATATCCCTGACATCTCCCCTGTCAAGAGGACAACTGTTAGGAAATCCCATATAAAAGTTGCTGCTATACACCTGGACAATATTTCTTTCCATCTTGAAGATGGAGCAGCAAAATGGAAGTTTGTAATCCAAAGAAGGGTGGTGGTGGAGAGAGAATTGGGAAAGGATGATGTGGAGGACAAAGAGGTCATGGACCTGATTAAAACTACTGGATTAATGAAAACTGTTGTTGGGTTATCTCAATGTTATAAAGGACTGGTTAAAGAATTTGTGGTCAACATTCCTGAGGACGTTGCTGATAAAAACAACAAAGAATTTTGTAAAGTGTTTGTAAGAGGGAAGTGTATCACATTTTCTCTAACTGTGATTAATAAGTTTCTAGGAAGAGGAACAAAATGTGCATGTGAACTAGAAGCCACAGATAATGAGGTCTGTAGGGAAATAACTGCAAGATAGGTCAAGGAGTTTCCTAGTAAGAAGCATCTCCCTGCTGGGAAGGTGACTGTGAAATATGCTATTCTGCACAAGATAGGGTCAGCAAATTGGGTGCCAACCAACCACATCTCTACAATTTCAAATGCCCTTGGAAGGTTCATCTTTGCTGTTGGAGTCAAGCTGAAATTTGATTATGGTAGATTTATGTTTGAACAAATTGTCAAACATGCTTCTACAAATGCAGTTAAGCTGCCCATAGCTTTTCCCTCAATGATTTGTGGGATTATCCTGAGCTAACAACCTGGAATTCTGAGCACAAATGATATTCCTAGTAGAAGAAAACCTCCTCTATCAGTTCATTACAAGTTGTTTGAAGGCAGTCATGTCGAAGACATTGTCATGACATCTGCTGTGAAGAAGCCAACCTCAAAAGGTGGTCTTATTGCTGAACTGAAAGAAACTTGTAGAGAATTGGATACAGGGATAAGGGTAGCAAAAGCCAGGAAAGAAGCTTTGGAGGCTCTAATTGCAAGCTTGGAGCAAGCTGGAAGAGAGAATGTTGGATAGGCCAAGAAGGATATTTTTAGGGGGCGGAAGGAAAGGGGAAGGACTGGAGGAGGAGGAGGGTGGAAACAGAAGCCCAAACCTCAACCAACCACCGTCATCCAGCCCCAACACCGTGCACGCTACAGGCTAAACTAGTGAGAGGTCTGAATCTAAAGATGAAACAAGTGGCAGTTCTGGTTCTGATGAAGATGCAAGCTCCTCTGACTATTTTTGTTGAAGTTGTCCCCCACTCTTCTGATGATGTGCTGTGATGGATGTTCTAGTGTTTCTTTTGGTAGTCATGTTCTGCTACCTTGATGTATTTTTTTTTGGGTTCTTTTTGGTTTTTCTGGATTTTTATCTCAGCTTGTATAGCTGTGTGTGTTCTGGGATCTGTAACACTTAATAATCTGCTTTGACATTCTGTGTGACATTCTGTTTGACTAATAGACATTTATTTTGTATCTTTGGTCTATTTTGGCTAAAAAGGGGAGAAGTAGCTAAAGTAGCTATGATATACTATAAATAGATGACAAATGATGTTGAAGATGATGTATGTTGGAGATAATTTGTTTAGTACAGGTGATGTTGAAGGTGATGTTATATGGGGAGGTGTATGTTACAGGTGATGATAAAGAGGAGAAGTGTTATGTCTATGTTGAGCAGACTGAGGGGGAGGTGGAGCACAAGCGCATGTGTGTTTAATATGTGTTTACTAGTTGCTATCTTAGCTAGTAATGTGTGTTTTATTACTTCTGCTGCTAAACTGATACTGTGATTATACTCTTGTGAAACAAATGATGTGATGTATGTTTTAGGGTTTTAGGATGTCCAAGCCCAGCCAAACACTTCTATATAAAGGGAACACACTCGCCACCCCACGAACCACACCCAACCATGGAAAACCTAGTTTTAACACACAAGAAATACGAACAAAATAGTGAGAGAGAATAAGGGTTTTAGTCTTGTGTGGTCGTGTGAATTGTGAGCCATTCATTCATCCATAGATGATTGAATTGGACTGACTTTTGAGTTGTAATCTGTCCACTCTAAGCTTTGAAGCATGAGTGTGTGTTTACTTGGTTGAAGCTTTTAAGCAAGATCAAGTATGTGTTCTCGAAGAGTGTCTTCTTTCATTGTAATATTTGTTTTTACATCAATGTTGTGATTGAGGGGGAGTGAGTAGGATCTCTTATCTAAGAGTTCTTAGATAGAAGTCACACGGGTAGAGATTAGGTGAAAAGACTATAACTTGAAGTTATTTACTAAGAGTCTTTGAACTAATTCTGTTTAGTGGATTTCCTTCCTGGCTTGGTAGCCCCCAGACGTAGGTGAGTTTGCACCGAACTGGGTTAACAATTGCTTGTGTCACTTGTACTACTGCTCTTTATCTTTTATCATGTTTATATTGTTTAGATATTAGTATCGTGACATTACCTTCGATATCTCATATCTGATACCAGAATTTCACTACTAAATCTCACCTTAATCATAAGATTACATAAACCCTTGGTTCATTACACAAGTTATTGAGCCATTAACCAAGGTTTGATGCCATATTTGGAAGGTTTTGCAAAAAGCTTCATATCCGTTTTGATAAAGGCCAATTTTTCCAGTCACTCTTGCATTGAGCTTCCAACTTGTTTCTTCTGATCACACTTAATCTCTAAACTAGAAAGCAACATCCTAAACCTTAATAAAAGTACCTCTAAACTCCTAATGTCACTCCACCTTTTCATCATGATCCATAATGCATTTTTGTGCAAAATGAAACCAAGTCACCAAACTAGCATTCCAATTGAACCAAGATTGATTTTTGCAAGTTACATGAACCATATGGAACCTCTATAAATAGAGATACAATCCTCATAACTCAATACACTAGAATTGGCACAAAAACTCTGTTGTAGAAAATTTTCCAAACCTCAAACTTCCAAATTCCATTGTGCTTGTGTTTTCTCCAAACCAACACTTCAAACAACTTTTAAACATCCATTAGAAGTTGTCCAAACACTTGGACAACTTCTGTAACAACCTTACCATCATCTACCAAATCACATTTTCATAGCTTGTAACTTGATTTGGAAAGGAAGAACCAAGCACTCTCAACTCAAGCCAGTCATTCAAACACCTTCCTTAAGGTGTAAGGAAGTTATTTAGATCATAAAATCACATCTGGAACACCCCTATTTCAAAACACGACTTTCATTTTTGAGGTATGTATTCATTTCTGAAATTTATGATTTAAGGCACCATTTTGCATCATTCTTGTTACCATTTCACGTTCCAAGATGTGAGGAACAAAACCCCTATGATCATTGGTCTTAATAGGCGATGTTTGGAATTTAATTTTAAATTCAATTTTTAGGGTTCATATGCATTTTGTTTGACTTCTGGAGATTTCTGAAAAATAAATGAAATTGGTGAAAACCATTAGATTCCTTGTGAAATTCTAAGCAATTTTGGTCTTTACAACTTTTGATTTCGTTAAGAATTGAGATAGTTAGAGTTTTGACATTTTTAAATGATGGATTACGGGATGAATGAGGAAGATGAAGTTTGGAGACATTTTTAAATTTTAAAAGTGACTTTAATATATATTTTAATTGATATAACTTAATACATGAATTGTCATTGCTCCCTAGTGGTAAAACACTGTTAGTTAAGTCTCTTGACGTGAGTTTGAACCTGGCCAGTGTAATGATTATTTTTTCTCACTTGTTAAATGTTCATTTTTCTTCATAACTTCAAATATCCATAACTTCATGATCCCTTAACATTTTTGGCTCATTCTTTTTTCCATGTGTTCATGAGAATGTCTATTTTATGATGACACCAAAAAAATACAAAAAATATCATTTATTTCACCATTTTTGATTGGATGGAAAACATGTGCTTTAAGTGTTTTTTATAGCTCCTAATTGATTCTTTTGTCTTATGTCTTATTTGTTCTTGATGTTGAAAGTTTATATGATTAAAGCACACCCTTTTAAATTTCAATTGTTATCCTTAACATGTTTGAACTTGATTATCTTCATAAAATGTATCAATTGATTCACATAGAAAATATGTCTGAATGAATGGTTAGGATGTGATTAGGTTTCCACTTAAGCTTGGTCTTATCATGAACTTTTATTCAAGTTTAATGTTTATTTTGTGAAGGCTTATAATATGATGCATATTTGACCTAACTTGATTCATGTTGTGTTTAACATGTACCAATGAATGCTTTTACCATGACAAATATGATTTTGTCTTCACCATCAACGTGTTGTGTCTTGTGATGTTATATGAAACTTCGTCATGTCTTGTTTATGTTTATCTCAATGCCTAAAAACCTTGATTAAGATTGTAATCCATACCTCACTCACCCTATGATTGCCATTGTATTTAGCCATATTTTGTGCCTTAATTTTAATGCATGTTCAACCTTGTTATTGTTTATATCCAAGGGAAAGGAATAATTACATTCTTGTTATTTTGCATGTGTGTGTTCATTTGCATTCTATACAGCTTTGCTTCCCCTTAATCCAAAACTTCTAGATACAATCTTAGGTTCCCTTTAATTTAAACCTTAGGATTCTCTCTCTCTCTCTCTCTCTCTCTCTCTCTCTCTCTCTCTCTCTCTCTCTCTCTCTCTCTCTCTCTCCTCTTCTTATAACCACCTTCATAATAAACTTTCACTTATGTCATTTTCCCTTTTATTTCTTAATCAAATGCTTCAAAATACTTAAGCATATTCAAAGATATTTTCATAAGACCTAAAAAACACAAACTTAATTCAAACCCTTTTGCCACTTTGGCTTTTTCATGTTTAAAACCTTTTAATAAAAGGATTAGACATGAGTCATCCCTATTGAGATTTAAATCTCCTACCCCATAACATTGTTGAGATTGATATTAATTCTTTTCCATTTGAAAGAGGTATGTGGCATACTTGTTGATTATATATCAAAGTGAGAGCCATTCTTCCAATTTAATGAAAAGATTTGTCTTCCACATGTTTGTAGTGGTTTAAAAGTGAGTTATCTCCTTAAGATGACAATTTGTCTCTTTCTCATTAAATCAACCCCAACAAATCCCTTCTTACTTCTGAACCCAAACTACGAGGTTTTGATCCTTCACGGGTACGTAGGCATAAGACTCAATATCTTTCCAAATCATCAAACAATAAAAAGATGTTCTTTTTCTCATCTCCCTAATCAAATAGCAAACAATTTTAAACCAAACACATATACTTAGAAGGTTCCTGTAGAGTAATACAGATGATTAGGGTGTTAATACCTTCCATTTTCATAAAACACCCCGTACATTAGAATCCCCCCTTTTGCTTAGCTTAAGTTTAATCTTCTAACTTTGCATATACATATTGGGTTATTTTTGAATCTTTTCCCCTTACTTTGGATAAATTAAAGTTCGGTGGTGATATTTTGATTCATGAGTCAAGTCTAATCAATAGCTTGGTCTCTGATTCTTCACCGCAACAGACTGAAAAAGAAATTAAAAGACGAATAGCCTCTAACCTGGAAACTTGAGCAAATTTTTCTGTATAGTCTATACCTTCTTGCTGCCTACAACCTTATGCTATCAGTCGAGCTTTGTCTCTGATGACTTCGCCTTTCTCATTCAACTTGTTTCTGAAAACCCATCTGGTTCCAATGACATGGAAGCTTTTTGGTTTCTAAACAAGATACCAAACATCATTTCTAGTGAATTGATTCAGTTCATCTTGCATGGCCAGAATCCATTCATTATCTAGAAGAGCTTCATCAATGAAGGTGGGTTCTATCAGAGACACCAAACCTAGAAGAGTCTCTTCAGAGGGTCTGAATGAAAATCTAGTTCTGACTAGAGCATTCTTGTCTCCCAGAACCAGTTCTTCGAAATGAGAAGTTCTTGATCTACTCTTCTTCTGATGAGTTGGATCAACGATTGCTTTTGGTTGATCTGTAAATTCCTCAACTAGCTTTGACTTCTTAGTGTCAAGCTTATCATTGAATCTAACATGAATTTATTCCTTAACAATTAGTGTTTCTGTATTAAATATTTTGTAGCCTTTAGAATATCCTAACAGTAAACGCTTATGTGCCTTAGATTTAAACTTGCCAAGATTCTCTTTAGTGTTTAACATAAAGCATTCACATCCAAAAGGATGAAAGTAAGAAATGTTGGGATTTCTATTCTTCCATAATTCATAAGGAGTTTTACCCATAATAGGTCGGATAGAATTCCTGTTCTGAATATAACATATTGTGTTAATCGCTTCTGCCCATAAATGCTTAGCCATATTAGTTTCTTGGATCATGGTGCAGGCCATTTCTTGTAAAGTCTTATTCTTCCTTTCTACAACTCCATTTTGCTGTGGAGTTCTAAGACATGAGAAATCATGGGAAATACCATTTGAATAAAAAAAGATTTTCAAAATGTTCAATTTCAAATTTGCCACCATGATCACTTCTGACTTTGACTATTTTGAAATTCACTTCTGTTTGCACTAGTGAGAAGAAGGTAGAGAGCATAGAGTGAGACTTATCCTTGTGTTTCAAGAACTTTACCCATGTCCAACGACTGTAGTCATCAATAATGACTAACCCATACTTATTTCCATTGATAGAATCGGTTTTCACTGGTCCAAACAAATCAATGTGCAGAAGTTCTAATGATCTAGAGGTAGAAACAACAATTTTAGCTTTGAAAGATGTTTTAGAAAACATGCCTTTCTGACATGCTTCACAAAGAGCATCTGAAGAGAACTTGGGTAGACCTCTGAGTAATTCAAGCTTATTTAGCTGAGAAAATCTTCTCATGCTAACATGACCCAAACGTTCATGCTAGACTCATTGCTCTTCATTAACAGACATTAGACATTTTACATTTTGATCTTTAAGATCAGAAAGTATAATTTTATAAATGTTGTTTTTCCTCTATTCATTAAAAAGGATTGTGCCATCTTTCTGACTAAAAGACTTACAAGACTTTGATTAAAGATGATATCATAACCATTGTCACTAAGTTGGCTAATAGATAGTATATTATGCATTAGACCATCAACTAAAAGAACATTAGTAATAGAAGGAAGTTTATTGTTACCAGTGGTTCTAGAGCCAATGATCTTTCCTTTCAGGCTTCCTCCGAAACCAACAAAGCCTCCAGGCTTAAGTTCCAAATCTTGTAACATAAACCTTTTTCTCGTCATGTGTCGCAAGCATCCATTGTCCAGGTACCGTGATTGATGTCTCAGCTGAGTTGTTAAGAATGTCTGTAACATAAATGATTTTATCCTTAGGTACCCACTCTCAGGATCCTGTTTTGTTAGTTTTCCCAGAGTTTCTCACAACTTTGGGTCTTTTAGAAGAAGGATAATCATGAGATATTTATGCACGATACTTAGGTTTCAGAACAAAGTTCCTATCCTTAGTATGGTTTGTGTCTATGCAGCAATATCAGACTCAGTTCCAGTAGGCACGAAATGCACATAGAATGATTTTGGTTTGACCTTCTAACTTTCGTCAGGTTTTCTAGTTTTTGTACAACCCAAACCTTGCCGACCATTTTTGCTAACTCTATAGATCAAGGAAGCCATTTTACTTCTATCTATGCTTTTATCCATAAAGTACTGGAATGCTCTGTCATATCTGATGACGCAATCAGTATCAGAAGCTTCTGAAGTTATTTCCTCCTCTAGTTTTGAAATTTTGCTTTTCAAAGCAGAGTTATTACTTTCTTAAGAAAATACTTTTTCTTTTAGAGAGGAAATGTCATTCTCAAGCTCTTTCTGAGTTTTAGAAGCAATTACTTGAACTTGTTTAAGGTCCTTGTATTTGCTTTGAAGACTCTGGTACTTTTCTAGCATTCCAGAAAGACAAATTTCAATATCAGAATGAGATAGATTAGAGAATACCTCTTTAGAATCGGAGTCGGATTCTGATTATGATAAAACCTTATCTTCTGGTTTCTCAGAGCTTGTGGGGTCCCCAGTAGTTTCCATCAGTGCAACATTAGCTTTTTCTTCGTCAAAATCTTCTTCTTCGTATTCTGAGTCATCCTAGGTAGCCATCAACCACTTCTTGACTTTGAAGAAGTTCTTTTTGGGCCTTATGTCCTTCTTCATCTTGGGATAATCATTCTTGTAATGGCATGGATCCTTGTACTCGAAACATATAACTTCTTTTTAAGAAGTTTGCTTCTTTTGACCAGATGAGGATTTGAAGCGACCAACGGTCCTTCTGACTCCTTTGAATTTCTCTTGACCACTTTGCATGTGTTTCTAGAGTTTGTTGGCTACAACTCATCATCATCTTCTGAGTCTTCATCAAATCCTTCTGGTTCTTCCTCAGCTTGATATGCTCTAGTCTTCTCAGGCTTGGATTTTAGAGTTATAGATTTACCTCTCTTCTAGGGTTCCTCTTCTTCTAGCTCAATCTCATGACTTCTTAAAGAACAAACAAGTTCTTCAAGACTAATGTTGTTGATATCCTTATCCATCTTTAATGCAGTTACCGTAGGTATCCATTTTTTGGGAAGACTTCTGATAGTTTTCTTGACATGATCAGTTGTAGAATACCCTTTGTCCAGAACCTTAAGTCCTACAACAAGCATCTGAAACCTTGAGAACATGGTTTCAACATTTTCATCATCTTCCATTTTGAAAGCCTCATATTTCTGGATTAAGGCCAAAGCCTTTGTCTCCTTTACTTGAGCGTTTCCCTCATGAGTCATTCTCAGAGAGTCAAAAATGGATTTGGCAGAATCTTTGTTTGTTATCTTCTCATACTCCATATAAGAGATATCATTGAGCAATACGGTTCTAGCCTTATGCTGATTTTTGAAGTCTTTCTTTTATTAATCAGACATATCACTTCTTGCTAAATATTTCCTTCAGCATTTACTGGGTAAACATAGCCATCAACTATGAGATCCCAGAGATCAACATCGTAACCAAGAAAGAAACTTACTATGTAATATTTGGTCATGTTCCCATTTGATCTTATCTTCAAATTCATTGGATTATAATAAATGATGATTGAAGCATGAAGTGAAGAGGTAGAAAGCTGGATTCAGAAACTTCAGAACCTTGGATCAAAACCTTGACGGCATCAGTAGTCTGGCTTAACTTCTTCAGTGTCTCCAAAATATTTAGAGTCTTTAGAATCCACAGTCAGAACCTTGATAACTTCAATCGTATGTCTTGAGATCTTCAAAATCTTCAGCTACATAACACAACTTCAAAAGCTTACCATTCTTCAGAAGTTTGTTGATCAGAGTCACGTCCAGAAGCAAAAACTGAGAGAACATTGCAACAAAAATATAAAGTCTCCTCAGAAGTTTCTGATAGGTGAAATAACACAAAAGTAAAAATAACATTACAACAGAAATATTGCCATATTTTAAAACTTATAAATGCAGCACAAGCGGATTTGGAACGTAAATTTCAAAAACTGATGATGTGCACATCATATGATCAGAATCAGAACTGTTTGTTAAAGCTACACAATAACAAACCATTAGGGTACCAAAATTATTCTCACACAAATGAAAAATTGTTATCATGAAAACTCAAGGTATACATGTAGAACCAAATCTTGTTCTAACATTTCCATCATAAAAAAGGGGGAGTATGTTTGTGAAATTCTCCATTAGATGTATTTTGTATGCTATCAAAACTAGGATACTTTAGCGTTTATGTACATTGGATGGTATCCTTTGATTCTAAATATGCATCTTAGCATTAGGAAGCATAAAATCATTTGGAAAAGGGTTGAAAAATGTTTCATGCATCAAAAACAAGTTTTAATAGGCAAAACTATCAATGTTTCGGCACATACATATTGCAGGTCGACACATAGAAAGAAATCTTTTTATAAGTCGACATATTCGTATTATAGGTCGGTTCATGCGCTGCATTATTAGAGCATGTAGCTTACGTTAGACGTGAAGCCTCTACAGGTCGGCACATGCATCCAATAGGTCGATGCATGGCCTATACAGGTCGACACATGCATCCTTTACAGGTTGTCGCATGACCTATACAGGTCGGCACATGCATCCAATGGGTCGATGCATGGCCTATACAAGTCGACACATGCATCCTTTACAGGTTGTCGCATGACCTATACAGGTCGGCACATGTGTCGAATAGTCGACTCATGACTTTCACAGGTCGGCTCATGCAACGTAATTTTCCAAAAATTCACCAATTTTTCAAATGTTTTACATTTCTTTTGCCTCCAAACACGCATGCATATAAATCCTTCATACATGCATCTTTTTCAACAAAGATTCTAGAGTAAAGTTCTAAAGAAAACCTTCATGAAACTAGGATTTTAAAGCATTCATCATCTTCAACCTCATAATATGCACACATACAATCAAACTACACATAATCATTTTTTGATTGGGTTCCATCTAGAATAAGGGTTGAGAAAGTCCAACTTAGGTTGTTGAATTATAAATTGGGTTGAGATCTTGGAGGGTTTCAAATCCAAAAACCAAGGTGGGTTTTCCTTCAAGATCATTTAAGGATTTGAAGATTTTGGATAAGATTACTCAATTCAGATCCGATCGGGTGAAGGCTTTGAAGAACGATATGTTCTTGCAAAGGAGTTGCGTGGTACGGTGGATCGTATTGGTAAGTCTTTGGTTACTACAATTGTGCGTTTTGGATTCGATAGAGTGAAATCTTTGAAAAAATGTGTTTTTTACAAAGAAGTAGTGTGAGAAGGTGAATTAAATCGACATTGTTTGGTTACTTGATAAAGCTTCGATCAAGGGAAGAGAAAGTGTTAGAATCAACATCAAGCTTAGGGTTTGTGTGATTGGATTGCTACATTTATCTTGTATAAATACTTTTGCAAAGTTAGGTTAATTTCATTATCTCCATTCGAGTTCAAATTGCAGGCAGATGTACCCATAGAGAGGTCGATTGGGGAATTGCCTAAACAAATCCTCATGTACTCTCTCTCTCCTCTCTATCTCTTTTATTTTTAGTTTATAAACTATTGAATTTATCGATCATGCAATCAATTCGTTTGGAAAATATTTTTTATTATATTTTGAAATAGGTGTTGTTGAGTTGATCACAATCCTTTAGATTATGATTGGATTTTAATATCAACAAAACCACATAAATTTACAAACAATATCGATTGCACACAAAGTGTTCGATAATTTGTCTAAATAGATTTTTTTTATCATTGAAAATAGCCTATCTTTGTTGCTTTGTATTCAATTGATAGTGATTAATCGTGTTTGATAAATTTGTGAGTCATTATCATACCTTGTTTATTATTATGCATATCCGAGCTTTTTGATAGCGGGTTCAGTTCGATCATTTGATCCGGGTTACAACTTCTGCTTGCCATAAGCTTTTTCAAAACTATTTTTTTTTCTATTTTTTAACTAATGATCTATTTAACCCAAGCCTATTGTCTAACACAACATGGTTTATGCACATGACATTTAATGCAAAATAGGATCAAACACCTTGAAAATTTAACTCAAAATACTATTTCTTGACTTATTTTAAGAAGTATATGTATGATTATGACCAAGAAGATATGCTTGAGAGAGTTTGGAGAAAATATATCAAAGAATTTAATGTTCATGAAAATAAGTGGGTGAAATCAATGTATGCTATCAAGGAAAAATGGACATCATGTTACATGAAGGAAGCATTGACCCTTGGAATGAGAAGCACTCAACTCAGCGCGAATTTTAATTCTAATTTTAAAGCTTGCATGAAACTGGAAATTAATATCATACAATTCTTTAAGCACTTTGAGAGAGTTGTTGAGAAGAACGATATAATGAGTCAAGATGTGAGTATGAGTCTAAACATAAATTATCAAGGGTAAGATATGAACATTCACCCATTCTAACGCAACTCGCAGAGGTATACATTCATACAATTTTTGACATGTTTCATGATGAGTTTGCATTATTTTTAGTTGTTTGCATACAAGAAAGAAATTTATCCCAACATTCATTTGAATATGTTATTATCATGGTTGGAAAGGAAGGTGAACGGAAAGTACTATTTAATCATGTACATTTTATCATATCATGTAGCTGTAAAAAAATTGATACTTTTGAAATACTCTATTGTCATGCTTTGAAGGTTTTCGAGACAAATTAGGTGAAGATTGTCCTTGATCGCATATTTTGAAGAGGTGGAATAAAAATGTTCCCAATGATAGTATATTTGATATTAGGAGAAATAAAGTTGTGGAAGATCTTAAGGCGTGTAGTATACAATGATACAAATTAGGTGAAGAGTCTTTTAATGTTGAATGAAAATCAAAGAAGATAACATGAGTTGTTGTAACACTCTTTTATATAACATTGTAGAGAAATAATAATATCTATTTTATTTTGTGAAATTGACATAAATTAGTATTTATACTATAGATATTATAGAGTAGCTTTTTTTTTACAAAACATTTGCAAATGTTATTCAAACAACATTTATATTCAAACATTTAGATAACTGCATATGACAATGAATTTCTTTAAAACATGCATATGTTAAGAAAATACGAGAAAATGTTACAAAGCCATGTTATAGTAGACTGCTTACGAATTACTAAAATTAGTATAGTCAATTTTCAACACAGTCTAGTTAAGACAAAGCGTTGTTCTCAAATCCAATAAATGTTGCAGTATATTTTTTCCAAGTATAATCTAAAAGAATTTTACTCTGTGTTCAGTTTCTGACATATCCTATAAGCTATCACTTTTTCACATGCTTTACTGCTATGCATTTATATTAGCATTAATGCCCAGAATATTATTGTTGTACCAATACTATAACACTTCCTCTGCTCTTTCTTTTTTAATTTTATTTGTTTTTTTTCAAATTTAATAGGTTTGTTTTAACTTTAAAAAAATGATTTTTTTTATTTGTATGTTTGAAAATAGATATTACAAAAACATTTTTTAAAATATTAAAAAAAATTCTAAATTTATTTTTTATAACTTAAAAGATTAATTTTGACATTTCTATAACAAAAACATATATTATTTTGAAGATCAAAACATAGTGAAAATTATAATTTTTTCAAAAATGTATCTCAAAAATGATTTTTATGAAAAATTATTTGAAATAACTTCAAAATTAAGTGATCTTTTGAAATTTTGATATTCAAAAAAGTTTTGATAAAATGATGAAGTATCTAAAATAATATTTTAAAAATAACTAAACCAAATTTTCATTTGAAATTTTTATGAAAAGATTCTTTGTAAATTTTCTTTACACCAAAATATATAACATTATAAAAATATTTTTTTTAAAAGTCAAAACAAATGGGTCCAATATTGCACACAAACCAAAACATTACATATATTAATGAAAAATTAATAAATAAGTTTTTTTAATAGTTCATTAAAAATAAGTAGTTGGGAAATTTTTTAAAGCAAAAGTTCAAAAGAAAAAATGTAATTGGACGCAAGGTTGTTAGAGCGAGTCTTCACAACAAATATCTTCATTGTAAATAACATACTTCTTAAATGTCGTCTTACTTTTTCTCAGGCATTCGCTCCTCAAGGTGGTTGTTGAGCCAAAATCTATAGGTGCTTGGGTTCGGTTGTTGCTTCTTCCTTGATCCACTTTAGAGGTGGCCAGACTTTTGAATAAGCGGGATCGCAGGTTTGGGAATCGGAAAGCCTTGCAACAACGTCACATTTTGGAGTGTTTGTCTACATGGAGGGATGCAGATGGTCTTGCCAAGTTAGTTGATAGCGTGTTGGGTAGCTCTGAGAAAGATAAGTTGGGCCATGAGGTGTAAGACCCTAATTTTGACCCTAAGATCCCTCATGGCATCATATCATTGCTCATTTGCATTTGCCTCAAGGATCATAGCATCTTGGCTCCTTACCTTTGGGTGGGACTTGTGTGAGTTGGTTTGAGACCACCAAGCATGCTTGAATTGTATATTATTGCTTTTCTTATTTTGTTTACTAACCAAATGCACAAAAATATGTCACTAACATCTTTTATTTTGTAGCTTGAGCAATCATAAGATCTGAGGCTCTAAGGAGGCCCATATGCTCAAAGAATGGCCAGGTGAAGTGGAAAGCAAGCATGACAATGGTTCACAAAGCTCTCAATCATCATATATGCCTCCCAAGTAGCTCAATTTTTCAATTTGATCAAGATAAACCAAAGGGCTTGAGGATTGTTTCCCAAGGAAACCCTAATTCATATGTGCATCAATTGTGCCTTGCTCATGAAGCAACCTCAACCCATGATCAAATACAATCAAGGGAAGTTATTTCATTCATCATTTCATGCATATTTGAGCTTATTTGAGTGTCCTTAATCATCAATTCATCTAGGTTTGAAGTTTGGACTTGAGAAGTTGATCAGTCAATTCATCTGACTATTTTGAAGTACACTGAGACCTAACTTTTAATGTGTTTGTCAAATGAAGATGACCCCAAGAGAAAACATGTTCTTAAGAACCATATGAACAACTTTCATGTTCACAAAAAATTTATTTGAAGCTTGTAAGGTCATTACCCATTTCAAAACATTATAGGTCATTTTGACTGAAACCCTAAATTTGGGTCAACTTCCCAAGGACATAACTCATTCATTTTTCATGCTTTTGAGGTGGGATAAAATGCATTGGAAAGTTTAACATGTATAATTCATTTTTTATGTTGAACAAATTTTCATAATCCTAAAATAAACACATGTGATAATGCAAAACATTATAGGTCACTTTGGACCAAAAGCATTGAAATGTGAAAAAGTCCAACTTCAAGTGCCCATAACTTTCTCATCAAAAATCCAAATTATGCAAAAGTTAATTCCAAATTTATTGTCTTGAAAATATATACAACTTTTATATTGAAGGTTTTGTCATTTGAAGCTTGCATCATTGAAACAGAATGGCTTGAAGTTTGTCCATTTTGGAAAATTTCACATGCACATGTTTTGCACCTTGAACTTTATGACCAATTTTCATTAATTTCCCAATTCCAAATGGAGTTTTGTTCAATATAACAATTGTTCCTCATGTCAAAAACTTTCCAACCATTACCCATAAGGTGATGTTTCATTTTGGTAAGACGTAGTTTCAAAGAGGAGAAGATTCATGAGCATTTTTAGAAACCATTTGAAAACTCCATGCACACTCCAATTCCATTACATCTGCACATCCAAAATCATTATGCTGATGTTAAGCTTGCATCTCTATTTGGATTTGGGCCCTCCATGCGCCTGTACAGGCCCATGCATGGAGGCCTTCATCACACATGCACATGAAATTCTGTAAATTCCTCAACTAGCTTTGACTTCTCAGTGTCAAGCTTATCATTGAATCTAACATGAATTTATTCCTCAACAATTAGTGTTTCTGTATTAAATATTTTGTAGCCTTTAGAATATCCTAACAGTAAACGCTTATGTGCCTTAGATTTAAACTTGCCAAGATTCTCTTTAGTGTTTAACACAAAGCATTCACATCCAAAAGGATGAAAGTAAGAAATGTTGGGATTTCTATTCTTCCATAATTCATAAGGAGTTTTACCCATAATAGGTCGGATAGAAATCCTGTTCTGAATATAACATATTGTGTTAATCGCTTCTGCCCATAAATGCTTAGCCATATTAGTTTCTTGGATCATGGTGCAGGCCATTTCTTGTAAAGTCTTATTCTTCCTTTCTACAACTCCATTTTGCTGTGGAGTTCTAAGACATGAGAAATCATGGGAAATACCATTTGAATAAAAAAGATTTTCAAAATGTTCAATTTCAAATTTTCCACCATGATCACTTCTGACTTTGACTATTTTGAAATTCACTTCTGTTTGCACTAGTGAGAAGAAGGTAGAGAGCACAGAGTGAGACTTATCCTTGTGTTTCAAGAACTTTACCCATGTCCAACGACTGTAGTCATCAATAATGACTAACCCATACTTATTTCCATTGATAGAATCGGTTTTCACTGGTCTAAACAAATCAATGTGCAGAAGTTCTAATGATCTAGAGGTGGAAACAACAATTTTAGCTTTGAAAGATGTTTTAGAAAACATGCCTTTCTGACATGCTTCACAAAGAGCATCTGAAGAGAACTTGGGTAGACCTCTGAGTAATTCAAGCTTATTTAGCTGAGAAAATCTTCTCATGCTAACATGACCCAAACGTCCATGCTAGACTCATTGCTCTTCATTAACAGACATTAGACATTTTACATTTTGATCTTTAAGATCAGAAAGTATAATTTTATAAATGTTGTTTTTCCTCTATTCATTAAAAAGGATTGTGCCATCTTTCTGACTAAAAGACTTACAAGACTTTGATTAAAGATGATATCATAACCATTGTCACTAAGTTGGCTAATAGATAGTATATTATGCATTAGACCATCAACTAAAAGAACATTAGTAATAGAAGGAAGTTTATTGTTACCAGTGGTTCTAGAGCCAATGATCTTTCCTTTCAGGCTTCCTCCGAAACCAACAAAGCCTCCAGGCTTAAGTTACAAATCTTGTAACATAAACCTTTTTCTCGTCATGTGTCGCAAGCATCCATTATCCAGGTACCATGATTGATGTCTCAGCTGAGTTGTTAAGAATGTCTGTAACATAAATGATTTTATCCTTAGATACCCACTCTCAGGATCCTATTTTGTTAGTTTTCCCAGAGTTTCTCATAACTTTGGGTCTTTTAGAAGAAGGATAATCATGAGATATTTATGCACGATACTTAGGTTTCAGAACAAAGTTCCTATCCTTAGTATGGTTTGTGTCTATGCAACAATATCAGACTCAGTTCCAGTACGCACGAAATGCACATAGAATGATTTTGGTTTGACCTTCTGACTTTCGTCAGGTTTTCTAGTTTTTGTACAACCCAAACCTTGCCGACCATTTTTGCTAACTCTATAGATCAAAGAAAGCCATTTTACTTCTATCTATGCTTTTATCCATAAAGTACTGGAATGCTCTGTCATATCTGATGATGCAATCAGTATCAGAAGCTTCTGAAGTTATTTCCTCCTCTAGTTTTGAAATTTTGCTTTTCAAAGCAGAGTTATTACTTTCTTAAGAAAATACTTTTTCGTTTAGAGAGGAAATATCATTCTCAAGCTCTTTCTGAGTTTTAGAAGCAATTACTTGAACTTGTTTAAGGTCCTTGTATTTGCTTTGAAGACTCTGGTACTTTTCTAGCATTCCAGAAAGACAAATTTCAATATCAGAATGAGATAGATTAGAGAATACCTCTTTAGAATCGGAGTCGGATTCTGATTATGATAAAACCTTATCTTCTGGTTTCTCAGAGCTTGTGGGGTCCTCATTAGTTTCCATCAGTGCAACATTAGCTTTTTCTTCGTCAAAATCTTCTTCTTCATATTCTGAGTCATCCTAGGTAGCCATCAACCACTTCTTGACTTTGAAGAAGTTCTTTTTGGGCCTTATGTCCTTCTTCATCTTGGGATAATCATTCTTGTAATGGCATGGATCCTTGTACTCGAAACATATAACTTCTTTTTAAGAAGTTTGCTTCTTTTGACCAAATGAGGATTTGAAGCGACCAACGGTCCTTCTGACTCCTTTGAATTTCTCTTGACCACTTTGCATGTGTTTCTAGAGTTTGTTGGCTACAACTCATCATCATCTTCTGAGTCTTCATCAAATCCTTCTGGTTCTTCCTCAGCTTGATATGCTCTAGTCTTCTCAGGCTTGGATTTTAGAGCTATAGATTTACCTCTCTTCTAGGGTTCCTCTTCTTCTAGCTCAATCTCATGACTTTTTAAAGAACAAACAAGTTCTTCAAGACTAATGTTGTTGAGATCCTTAGCCATCTTTAATGCAGTTACCGTAGGTATCCATTTTTTGGGAAGACTTCTGATAGTTTTCTTGACATGATCAGCTGTAGAATACCCTTTGTCCAGAACCTTAAGTCCTACAACAAGCATCTGAAACCTTGAGAACATGGTTTCAACATTTTCATCATCTTCCATTTTGAAAGCCTCATATTTCTGGATTAAGGCCAAAGCCTTTGTCTCCTTTACTTGAGCGTTTCCCTCATGAGTCATTCTCAGAGAGTCAAAAATGGATTTGGCAGAATCTTTGTTTGTTATCTTCTCATACTCCATATAAGAGATATCATTGAGCAATACGGTTCTAGCCTTATGCTGATTTTTGAAGTCTTTCTTTTATTAATCAGACATATCACTTCTTGCTAAATATTTCCTTCAGCATTTACTGGGTAAACATAGCCATCAACTATGAGATCCCAGAGATCAACATCGTAACCAAGAAAGAAACTTACTATGTAATATTTGGTCATGTTCCCATTTGATCTTATCTTCAAATTCATTGGATTATAATAAATGATGATTGAAGCATGAAGTGAAGAGGTAGAAAGCTGGATTCAGAAACTTCTGAACCTTGGATCAAAACCTTGACGACATCAGTAGTCTGGCTTAACTTCTTCAGTGTCTCCAAAATATTTAGAGTCTTTAGAATCCACAGTCAGAACCTTGATAACTTCAATCGTATGTCTTGAGATCTTCAAAATCTTCAGCTACATAACACAACTTCAAAAGCTTACCATTCTTCAGAAGTTTGTTGATCAGAGTCACGTCCAGAAGCAAAAACTGAGAGAACATTGCAACAAAAATATAAAGTCTCCTCAGAAGTTTCTGATAGGTGAAATAACACAAAAGTAAAAATAACATTACAACAGAAATATTGCCATATTTTAAAACTTATAAATGCAGCACAAGCGGATTTGGAACGTAAATTTCAAAAACTGATGATGTGCACATCATATGATCAGAATCAGAACTGTTTGTTAAAGCTACACAATAACAAACCATTAGGGTACCAAAATTATTCTCACACAAATGAAAAATTGTTATCATGAAAACTCAAGGTATACATGTAGAACCAAATCTTGTTCTAACATTTCCATCATAAAAAAGGGGAGTATGTTTGTGAAATTCTCCATTAGATGTATTTTGTATGCTATCAAAACTAGGATACTTTAGCGTTTATGTACATTGGATGGTATCCTTTGATTCTAAATATGCATCTTAGCATTAGGAAGCATAAAATCATTTGGAAAAGGGTTGAAAAATGTTTCATGCATCAAAAACAAGTTTTAATAGGCAAAACTATCAATGTTTCGGCACATACATATTGCAGGTCGACACATAGAAAGAAATCTTTTTATAAGTCGACATATTCGTATTATAGGTCGGTTCATGCGCTGCATTATTAGAGCATGTAGCTTACGTTAGACGTGAAGCCTCTACAGGTCGGCACATGCATCCAATAGGTCGATGCATGGCCTATACAGGTCGACACATGCATCCTTTACAGGTTGTCGCATGACCTATACAGGTCGGCACATGCATCCAATGGGTCGATGCATGGCCTATACAAGTCGACACATGCATCCTTTACAGGTTGTCGCATGACCTATACAGGTCGGCACATGTGTCGAATAGTCGACTCATGACTTTCACAGGTCGGCTCATGCAACGTAATTTTCCAAAAAATCACCAATTTTTCAAATGTTTTACATTTCTTTTGCCTCCAAACACGCATGCATATAAATCCTTCATACATGCATCTTTTTCAACAAAGATTCTAGAGTAAAGTTCTAAAGAAAACCTTCATGAAACTAGGATTTTAAAGCATTCATCATCTTCAACCTCATAATATGCACACATACAATCAAACTACACATAATCATTTTTTGATTGGGTTCCATCTAGAATAAGGGTTGAGAAAGTCCAACTTAGGTTGTTGAATTATAAATTGGGTTGAGATCTTGGAGGGTTTCAAATCCAAAAACCAAGGTGGGTTTTCCTTCAAGATCATTTAAGGATTTGAAGATTTTGGATAAGATTACTCAATTCAGATCCGATCGGGTGAAGGCTTTGAAGAACGATATGTTCTTGCAAAGGAGTTGCGTGGTACGGTGGATCGTATTGGTAAGTCTTTGGTTACTACAATTGTGCGTTTTGGATTCGATAGAGTGAAATCTTTGAAAAAATGTGTTTTTTACAAAGAAGTAGTGTGAGAAGGTGAATTAAATCGACATTGTTTGGTTACTTGATAAAGCTTCGATCAAGGGAAGAGAAAGTGTTAGAATCAACATCAAGCTTAGGGTTTGTGTGATTGGATTGCTACATTTATCTTGTATACATACTTTTGCAAAGTTAGGTTAATTTCATTATCTCCATTCGAGTTCAAATTGCAGGCAGATGTACCCATAGAGAGGTCGATTGGGGAATTGCCTAAACAAATCCTCATGTACTCTCTCTCTCCTCTCTATCTCTTTTATTTTTAGTTTATAAACTATTGAATTTATCGATCATGCAATCAATTCGTTTGGAAAATATTTTTTATTATATTTTGAAATAGGTGTTGTTGAGTTGATCACAATCCTTTAGATTATGATTGGATTTTAATATCAACAAACCACATAAATTTACAAACAATATCGATTGCACACAAAGTGTTCGATAATTTGTCTAAATAGATTTTTTTTTATCATTGAAAATAGCCTATCTTTGTTGCTTTGCATTCAATTGATAGTGATTAATCGTGTTTGATAAATTTGTGAGTCATTATCATACCTTGATTATTATTATGCATATCCGAGCTTTTTGATAGCGGGTTCAGTTCGATCATTTGATCCGGGTTACAACTTCTGCTTGCCATAAGCTTTTTCAAAACTATTTTTTGTTCTATTTTTTAACTAATGATCTATTTAACCCAAGCCTATTGTCCAACACAACATGGTTTATGCACATGACATTTAATGCAAAATAGGATCAAACACCTTGAAAATTTAACTCAAAATACTATTTCTTGACTTATTTTAAGAAGTATATGTATGATTATGACCAAGAAGATATGCTTGAGAGAGTTTGGAGAAAATATATCAAAGAATTTAATGTTCATGAAAATAAGTGGGTGAAATCAATGTATGCTATCAAGGAAAAATGGATATCATGTTACATGAAGGAAGCATTGACCCTTGGAATGAGAAGCACTCAACTCAGCGCGAATTTTAATTCTAATTTTAAAGCTTGCATGAAACTGGAAATTAATATCATACAATTCTTTAAGCACTTTGAGAGAGTTGTTGAGAAGAACGATATAATGAGTCAAGATGTGAGTATGAGTCTAAACATAAATTATCAAGGGTAAGATATGAACATTCACCCATTCTAACGCAACTCGCAGAGGTATACATTCATACAATTTTTGACATGTTTCATGATGAGTTTGCATTATTTTTAGTTGTTTGCATACAAGAAAGAAATTTATCCCAACATTCATTTGAATATGTTATTATCATGGTTGGAAAGGAAGGTGAACGGAAAGTACTATTTAATCATGTACATTTTATCATATCATGTAGCTGTAAAAAAATTGATACTTTTGAAATACTCTATTGTCATGCTTTGAAGGTTTTCGAGACAAATTAGGTGAAGATTGTCCTTGATCGCATATTTTGAAGAGGTGGAATAAAAATGTTCCCAATGATAGTATATTTGATATTAGGAGAAATAAAGTTGTGGAAGATCTTAAGGCGTGTAGTATACAATGATACAAATTAGGTGAAGAGTCTTTTAATGTTGAATGAAAATCAAAGAAGATAACATGAGTTGTTGTAACACTCTTTTATATAACATTGTAGAGAAATAATAATATCTATTTTATTTTGTGAAATTGACATAAATTAGTATTTATACTATAGATATTATAGAGTAGCTTTTTTTTTACAAAACATTTGCAAATGTTATTCAAACAACATTTATATTCAAACATTTAGATAACTGCATATGACAATGAATTTCTTTAAAACATGCATATGTTAAGAAAATACGAGAAAATGTTACAAAGCCATGTTATAGTAGACTGCTTACGAATTACTAAAATTAGTATAGTCAATTTTCAACACAGTCTAGTTAAGACAAAGCGTTGTTCTCAAATCCAATAAATGTTGCAGTATATTTTTTCCAAGTATAATCTAAAAGAATTTTACTCTGTGTTCAGTTTCTGACATATCCTATAAGCTATCACTTTTTCACATGCTTTACTGCTATGCATTTATATTAGCATTAATGCCCAGAATATTATTGTTGTACCAATACTATAACACTTCCTCTGCTCTTTCTTTTTTAATTTTATTTGTTTTTTTTTCAAATTTAATAGGTTTGTTTTAACTTTAAAAAAATGATTTTTTTTATTTGTATGTTTGAAAATAGATATTACAAAAACATTTTTTAAAATATTAAAAAAAATTCTAAATTTATTTTTTATAACTTAAAAGATTAATTTTGACATTTCTATAACAAAAACATATATTATTTTGAAGATCAAAACATAGTGAAAATTATAATTTTTTCAAAAATGTATCTCAAAAATGATTTTTATGAAAAATTATTTGAAATAACTTCAAAATTAAGTGATCTTTTGAAATTTTGATATTCAAAAAAGTTTTGATAAAATGATGAAGTATCTAAAATAATATTTTAAAAATAACTAAACCAAATTTTCATTTGAAATTTTTATGAAAAGATTCTTTGTAAATTTTCTTTACACCAAAATATATAACATTATAAAAATATTTTTTTTAAAAGTCAAAACAAATGGGTCCAATATTGCACACAAACCAAAACATTACATATATTAATGAAAAATTAATAAATAAGTTTTTTTAATAGTTCATTAAAAATAAGTAGTTGGGAAATTTTTTAAAGCAAAAGTTCAAAAGAAAAAATGTAATTGGACGCAAGGTTGTTAGAGCGAGTCTTCACAACAAATATCTTCATTGTAAATAACATACTTCTTAAATGTCGTCTTACTTTTTCTCAGGCATTCGCTCCTCAAGGTGGTTGTTGAGCCAAAATCTATAGGTGCTTGGGTTCGGTTGTTGCTTCTTCCTTGATCCACTTTAGAGGTGGCCAGACTTTTGAATAAGCGGGATCGCAGGTTTGGGAATCGGAAAGCCTTGCAACAACGTCACATTTTGGAGTGTTTGTCTACATGGAGGGATGCAGATGGTCTTGCCAAGTTAGTTGATAGCGTGTTGGGTAGCTCTGAGAAAGATAAGTTGGGCCATGAGGGAGTTCATATTTAGGAGAAAGATGCAAATGTGAGCTCTAACGTCAAGTAATGCCTTCGTAAGGTTGCACATGGTCACTTCACACCGGTTGTGAAAGTTTGGGGTCATCAGGTGTAGCTCCTTATAATGCACATATTATGAAGGCTTTGAAGCCTAAACACCCATACAAACCACATCTCTCCTTGTCAACCACTTTGTTCTCTAAAGCTCCTCTAGTGGTTAAAGTTGATATTGTCTTCAAGTGTATTTAAGTCATTCCCCAAAGAGACTTCATGCGATAGAGATGGCTTACGTACTCAATATTTCTTAGATGCAATGAGTGGAGAAGGTTATGTTGTGTCTAGAGATCTCTTATTTGCAATCACTCTAGTTGTTAATTTATGGTTGGGTAGGAGATGCCTGATGAGTTTGACAAAGTTTGTTACTTCAGCATCTGACGTCGTTATTGAAGCCTGATGGTGGGATATAACCAATTATCGTGGGTTCTATTTGGAGATGGCTGGTATCCAAGGTTGTAATTAAATGGGGTGTTAAGAAAACAACACGGAGATGGCTCTATGTCTATGCTCATGGTAGATTTCACAAATGCTTTTAACATGGTATATTGATCAGCCATTCTATGAGAGGTGAGGGAGAGATGCCCATCTATTTGCTTGCGGGTTGAGTTTCACTATGGTCAGGCAACAAGGTTATACCTTGGGGATGGGCATATTATGTTATCCACTAGAGTGCAACAGGGTGACCCGTTAGGCCGCTCCTTTTTACCCTTGTGTTACATCCACTTGTTCATCAAATCAATGACAATTATAAGTCTCTTCTTGGTGCCTGGTACCTTGATGATGAGACCATCATAGGGGAATCAGGGGAGGTGGCTAAAGCCATTGACATTATTCAGGAGATCGGTCCAAGATTAAGTCTTGAATTGAATAGTCATAAAACTGAGATCTTTTGGCTTTTATGTGATGATAGTAAACTGCATGAGGAGTTGTTTCCTTCATAGATTGGGAGGGAGACATTGGTGATGAAGTTGCTTTGAGGGGTTGTTAGTCGAGATGAAGGCTTTATCGAGGGATTGTCCATGAAGAGAGCGATCATGGTTGTTGCGCTCATGCATCTTTTACCACAACTAAGGGATCCTCAGAGTGAGCTTCCTCTACTTCATTCTTGCATGGGTATCTCCAAACTCTTTTTTGGCCTTAGAACATGTCAACCTAATCATATAGAGAAAGTAACTCTTTGATTTGATAAAGAGTTGCGAAGGGCGGTTGAAGATATTATGGTTGGTGGAGGTCCTTTCTTTGGGGACCTTCAATGAAGGGTGGTTTCTTTTCCTATTAGAGTTGGGGTTTGGTTTTGTACTCAGCAATAGGGGATGCCTCATATACACTTGTGGATTCTACGGTCCAATATTGGGTGTTACTAGATCATGTATTGAGAGGCAGTGGGATATATGGTATGAACCTTAATTTCGACAGAGCTTTGGATGGTCTTAGTGTTGTAATTCCATATTTTGACCTTAGTGGTTTTACTAGAAAGGACAATGTCCCTCCTAAAGCACAACATGTTTTGGCGAGTTTCGTTTTTAGTAAAAGTGTTTTAGACATGGATGTAAAGTTTGACACGACTACAAGATAAAAAGAAGTCTCTGATTGTTTGCAAGCAACAATTGCTCAAGATTTCCTTCTTGCTATCTATTGACGGTCTAGGCTAACATATGTGTATGGTATAATACCATACCATTATTAAATATCAGAGTATGATTCTCTTATTTCCTGTTGATTAGGTTTTCCTTGTTTTCTGCAAGACGTTCTTAGATACATTTGGGAGCATGTTATTCATTGCAATGAGCTTCCAGGATTCATACCGATATGAATTTGTTATGGATGTCCTCTTTAATATATTTAAGTCTGCAAGGGTATCTATGAAGAAAGAGGATCCTGTGAATTTCTTAACTGACCCACGGGAGGGGATATCGACTCTTAGTTCAACCGATGTTCTGGTGTATGGGTGGGTATAAGGGAAACATGCATGTGTCGACTTGACCGGAGTTTCCCTGTTGGTGAGACTAAGGCCTACCAGTTTTGCTGTGGGACAAGCAGCTCTCAAAGCCTCTTCAAGTAAAGTGGCCAATCATGAGAAAATGTATTTCAACAATCAACATGCTTTCATACCATTTTCCTTTGACACCTTCGGTTTTCTAGCACTTGAAGCAGTTGATCTTTTACAGAGAGTGCAAAGGCTCATGCATAATAAATTTGTTTCATCTAGGAAAATCAATGTAGTATTTAAGAGGTTTGGGTTTTCCACCAAAAAAGAAGTAGTAGCATAACTTGTTTCCAATTGTCTCGTACTGATATAGATGATGTTGGCATGGATATGGATATGAAAGGGGACATGCAATGCAAAGTGGTAGGACAAAAAGAAGGAATTTATAGAAAGTTGGCGTACTAGTAGTCTCTCACATAGGATTGTATTAAAATAAAGAAAATATTTTTCTGTTTAAATTTCCTCTATTTTGACTCTGCACATAACACATGCATGAGAGAAAAGAGAATGGAAAAGAATATTGTATTGTACTCATATCACCCCACCATTGTTTACAACTTTTTTTTTCGACATTTTTTCCAAAGAATTATTTGTAGATAAAAACTCAATATCGAAAACTATTAAGTGTGTGTTTAAACTCAATATGAAAAATTATTAAGTTTGACTTTGGAAACATGGTGGGCCACCGCCACCGTACGTTTATAGCTTATCCACCGTAATTTTCAGAAGCTATTATTGGTAGCTTTTATAAACTGCACAGTATTGTCGTGATTTTTACAGATTTCCAAACATAGTGTGTGTTTGAATTGGCGGTGGACAAAATTAGTTTTGAAAGAATTGAATTAGTAGAATTGATTTTAGAAGAATATATTTATGTTTACATACGATAATATATATATATATATATATATATATATATATATATATATATATATATATGTGTGTGTGTGTGTGTGTGTGTGTGTGTGTGTGTGTGTGTGATTCTTATTTTAAATGTTGTATGGGTAGTTTTTATCAAAATTGATTTTGAATGTATAATTACCAAAATGATAATAAATTCTAATACAAATCAAAATGAAGAGAAGTAATTGGTGAAATTTAAAGAGGATAGAGCAGGAAAATTAAAAAGAGTTGTAACAAATAAAATATAATAAATGTAGAATTGATTCTACTAAACTCATAAGCTAGGAATTATAGCTTCTAAGAGAATTGCTTTTCGAGGAGGAAAATTGATTATGGAAAAGTTCAATCTGAAAAGAGAAAAATTGTCACCATACGAGGGATCAGACACGCAAGCCTCTAACGAAATAGTAACTCACCCATGAAAGTACATAAAACTAATGGTTAGCCTTGGAGAAATGAGAAGTACCAGAAATGTTAGTCTCAAATATATGGTAGTCCCGTGTAAAAGCAATTAGAACTGAATCAGAAGCAAACTTTTATGATGACACGGGATGTGTTGGATTCTCCAATCCACCTAAAGATTAAATATCATAACGTCAATAACGAGCCGGTGATGATATGTGCTGATTTGGCTAGAGCCTAGAGGATACACAAAGCCTTGTAGAATGATAGGGACGGGAAAGACAAAGAGAATGCAATGGAAGCCAACACAGTATCCCTCAACAAAATTTTTGGGAGAGATGATAGTTAGCCACACAAGGAAGGGACAATTTTTCCCACGAAATAAAACATCACCTAAAGTTTACAATTCAAAAGATAGTAAAATTTGAAGGGAATAATTAAAAACACCTTTATAAGAATCTATTTAAAGTATTGTTCTCCGTTTTAACTCCATTTTCCATTAATTGAGTCCAATTTGTAGACTTCCCAAAGTCTAAATTGTATACTTCCTAGAGTCTAAAGTATAGACTTCCCCGATTCTTATAGTTAAATCCCAATTATGGTATATGATAAGTGGTCTTTGTATTGTTCTTTATAGTAGTTTTTCTTTACTATTTTACCGCATTTTATTCGATTTCCTTTCATTTGTCATGTTTTATGCTTTAGTTTATGTTTTATTTTGAATTCCAGGGTCTAATGAGCATCCAAGATAAGGGGATCAAAGGCAAGTGAAATGAAGCGAAAACGACATTGTGGAAATTTCTCTAGTACTAAAGTCAGGGAACTGCTACAACCACCCGTAGTAGTTGCTACAGACCGTAGTAGCATGACATCCAAATCCCCATCATTTGTTGTTTTTGGAGCACAAAGGTAGTGACCTGCTAGCAGCCACCCGTAGCAGTTGCTACAGGCCATAGTAAGGAGGCGAGAGAAAGTCCATGTTTTTGTTTTGCATCTATAAATGAGAAGATTTCTTCTTAATTGTGGATCTTAGACGTGATTGGATATGAAGCATATCTGATTATTTTGCATTGAATCAAGGATATTTTACACTTTCAATTTTCCCCTATAAAACTCATAGCCTGTTAAGAGTTTAGGGTTACCAAGTTTTCTATTTTTTCTCCTAGTTTCAAGTTTCTATTTTTCTACTTTTTCTTTGTAACTCAAGTCTCCAAGGGAGCAATTTTTGGAACAAATTTATAATTCAATTCATTTTTTCTATTCATTATCTTTATATTGTTCATCTGTTTTGTTTGATTGATATGAGTTTGATGATGAATATCTGTGTGGTTATGTTTACCTTCACCATGAGTGAGTATATCCTAAGGACTATGGGTTATGGGGATTTTTTGATGGCCTATCGTATGATTTATTACTATTGATTTCAAGAATTTTAATTAAACTTATTTTATAATCTAAGTGCATGCATTCCAACTTCATTATGAAAGTAAGTGGTTCTCAGGTATCGATCATAGTCTGAAAGGATATGTGTCAATACTAGAGCACAAATGTTTAAATACCTAATCTGGACGATGCAAAAGCCGACGATTTTTTTTGAGAAAACATATAGCTAAGCAAAAGCAATGACTTATCGAATAATAATCCGGACGATGTGAAAGCCGACGGATTATTCATCGATGATATGGGAAATGCACTGACGAAAATAAGTAATGCCCAAATATATCTATTTTCTATAATTTATGCAAAAGAATCACAATAGGTGTGATAAGGATTGTATGATTGTGTTAGAAACATGAACTGTAACCTCGGGTCCTGTTTGCCCTAATTTGGTACATAAGTGATTTTTCCGCTATTTCTATTTAATTACTTTTCCATTCAAGTTGTTTACTAAAAATATCCTTTTGATTTTCTAGATATACATCGATAGTATAAGAATTAAGTACTTAAACCATTGGTCTATGTGGTTCAATATGTATTTTATTACTTCGCGTCAGCCATGCACTTGCGGCTGCATCAAGTTTTTGGCGCTGTTGTCAAGGACCAATTGCATTAGATATTGAATTTCTGTTTGATTATGTGTATGCATATATTGAATTGAAGGTGATGAGATGCTTTGAAATCCTGGATTCATGTAGGTTTTGCTCACTCTAAAAACCTTACTAGAGAATGATGCATGTATGAAGTATATATATGCATGGGTGAATGAGAGCAAAAAGGGATGAAATGAACTTTGAGAAAATATGAAAATATGCAAAAACAATCATCGTATAGGTCAACCTGTTGATGTCATGTGTCGACCTGTACAAGGCATAGATCGACCTGTTTAAAGTCATGTGTTGATCTATCAATTCCACATGTCTCTTATGTGTCGACCTATGGAGTCAGCACATGAAACAGAAGCTACATGTTTTAATACTGCAGTATAGGTGCCGACCTGTAGCAAGGATGTGTTGACCTATAGCCTGGAAAATTTTACTATGGGCCGACATGTTTACGTATGTGTCGACCTGACCATCAATTTTTCATAAAACTTGATTTTTTCATGCATGTTTAATCTATGATACATTTCAAAGAAGTTCCCAACGACTTGTATGCTTCCTAATGCTAAGATACACATAGAGAATAGGAGGATACCGTTCAATGTACATAAACGCTAAAGAAATCTAGTTTTGACATCATACAATACAGAATAGGAGGATACTATCCAATGTATATAAACGCTAAAGAATCTTAGTTTTGACATTATACAAAATACTCCTAACGGAACTTATCGGAATATACACTCACATACTCCCCCTTTTTGATGATGGGAAAACTTGAGACGACACGTAAGTAATGAATAACTTCTCCCCATGAATATATGCATTTCCAAACTTCATCTTGCTTCTCCCCCTTTGACAACATCAAAAAGAAACAAAGAAAATCATGAGAAGTATCTTGAATCACACATAAACCAAAACAACACACAGAGGCGGGTTGCAAAGATAAGAACAACAATATGATAACACTCACATAGAATGGCATACATATTGAAAGAAAATTCTTAAACATAAATACATGCATGTAAGGCAACAATACAACATGATTGTCATAATGAATGCCAAATAACATATCACAGACATGAAATATGAAGGATACAATGCAATCAAAAACTCTTGAGTTGCTATAAAAGATGCACACGATTACGTGACATATGCCTTTGGTACTCCTGAAATGTTCCACACGCATGTGCTCTAGCAAGGCGATGAAGATTTATCACCATACAAACCCAAAACAAAGATGTTATCATAAAAATGACACACAACAAGAATTTACTAACATTATAATATGTTCAATCAAGTTTCATGCAAGAATAGATAACAAGCAAATGCACCAAGAGTATATTTCAAGCATATAGAAAGAAAAGCATAAACTCGCTATAACCATATAATTCACATACATCAATAGACATTTTTGGAAGTGAACATTTATGAACTAACTCAAACATCAAGAATATCAACCATTTGGAATCCAATTAACATGTAAAGATAAAAGATTACCTACAAAAAGGGAAAATGGAAAAAGAAACGATATTACCTTTCTTATGAAATGATTAAGGATGCACTCTATATTTCTTGACATATACATCCTTAAAATTTTCATTCTTTTCTAAGTTTCAATTTGTGGCCATAGAAGTGTCAATAAGCTTTTCATCTTCCATGCCAAATCTCTTCATCAATTTGTTGCAATATTTGGTTTAACACACAAATGTGAAGGTGTGAAAAACACAAGAATTTAGGGTGGGTGTGTGTGTGGGGGGGGGGGGTGAATTGGGTTTTACAAGCAAAAGCTTTTTCCAAAAAAAACATCACTAACAAGTTAATAACTAAAAGATAAAAACACAATGATTTTTATCCTGGTTCGCTTGAACTCAAAGTTATTCCAGTCCACCCTCCAAGGTGATTTTTCCTTATAGACAAGGACTTAATCCACTATAATCAAAAAGTTACAATAAACACAAAGAATAACCTTATTTTTCTTCTCAAGGATCCAACTAAACCTTAGTCTTCTTAAAGACTCACAAAGAACAACTTTCTTTGTCTTCTAAAGGATAACCTCCTTAAGGACTCAAACAAATTGTTTGAAGAATATTTAGCGTGTTACAATATGCTTCTTGTAGCGGTAAATTCATGACCATTAAGCTATGGATAAACTTAACGTCAATAAAACCAGAGTCGCCACCGCACTTTTATTGTTTCCAAAGGAAAAGGGAAAAGTACGAACAAAACCCAAAGATAAGAAGTTTTCAAATCAAAACTAATAAAATGCCAGAGATTATAGGTAAGGGACTCTTTAAAATAGTGTACTCACTTTTTATTTTAATGGTGGTTGGTAGTGGACTAGTCCGGTGAGGTCCACCAGAGAATAAGACCGAAGTTAGGGCTCCGGTGGTGTGTTGGCATCTTCCCAAGCACTTGAACATGTTCAAACGTTTTAATCCTAGCCTTCGCTTTTGATTACCACATGTATGCACGCGTTGACTATGGTGCCTGATGGAGCGCACATTATGGCCATCAGATCTGCCACCTCAATTAATGAGGGAGATCTGATGGTCCTCATTTTTTCTCATTTTATTTTAATTTATGATTTTCTGTTTAATTCCGTTATTTTGTTTAATTCATAATAATTTCAGTTTTAATCCAAAAAATATGGGACTTTTACCAAAAATCTTTAAATATTTTTCTGTTCCATATTTTGAATTAAAATTGTTTTTTGGATTAATTTTGATATTTTTCATGAATTAAATGATTTGTACATATTTTTAATTGTTTTAAAATACTTCTGGCTTTCCAAAAATCATGAAATTTTTTGTCTAAGGTCCTTTGATCTTGTTTGACTTAAGATAAATTCCTTGGTCATTTATTTGGTGTTTTGAAGGGATTTGAGGTTTTGCCCATATTAAAATGCATGTTAATTTGTTTTTTAATTGATTAAATGTTTAAAAATTATGTTGAGCCATTTTCATGGTCTTGTGATGTTTGACTTTCTATTTGGGCCTTGGTCATGGTTGATTTGACTTTTGTTTGATCAAAACCATTGGATTTAGGGGATTGATGAAATATACATTTCATCTCCCAAAATGAATGGATGGTATTGATCAGATGAAATTTCTCTCATGATCAATTTGTGTTTCTATTTTCCCTTTCCTCTTCATCTTCATCTCTATTCTTCCCCAATCTCTTATTTACCAATGAAATCTCTTTATGTCTAATGTTAGTAGATTCATCAATGACCTTGGGTCAGATGAATCAACATTAGCCAGATTGAGATAGGTCTTTCCCCCCTCCCCCCCCCCCCCCCTTTTTAGTGTGTGATATGTTTTAGGAGTTTGGTTCTTTGTACCAAATCTCTAACATGCATTAACACCTAGATTTTTATTGTCCGACCTCAGATAGTTGTGACTTCTACATAAGTCCAATTATGATTGCTTAACATAAAGCTAAATATGTCCCTCAAAGCAAGCATTCTAGTAAGTGAGATTGTAAGTCTCCCATTCTTCATGGCATTGTGTGGGAACTTGACCTTTTTTCCATTCATGAGAGCTAGTGGCATACTTGTTGATTTATCCAAGTTGGATCCCTTCTCATGGATGATGTCTTGGTTCAAGGATCCATACTTGTGAATGAATGGTTGAGTGTTCTCCAAAGAATGACTTAATCAATTAAAACTCATCACTAATATTTGACTAACCATTGACTAATTTTTTTTATTAATGTTATTTTATTTTCAACTCATTTACTTTATGAAATTTAGATTTCAAGTACCTTTATCATTCATTGCCATTTACATTTCATGCAACTTGTTTATGTTTCAAGCCATTTTCACTTTGCTCATTTTGAGACATATCTTGTTATTGTATATATTGTTTGTTTGTTTTAATTTTGTTTGTGGTCTTAGGACCTTAAAACACTTAATAACAACAAAAAACTCTAAAAAATATGTTGGTGGACTGTTGGACTTGACCTTACACCGCCTTAATCTACCTGTTACAACGATTGTCGTTCTATCACAAAAGCGCCCGTCGCTAGTTTGTAATGAGACGATTTTTACAACAATCAGTCCAACCGACACTTTTATTTGTGACATGTAATGAATTGTCATAAACCACTATTTGCAACGATTTCAAATTGTTGCAAATTTTATTTGGAGTTCCATTTTCAACGTTGATTGCGATGATTTCAAATTGTCGTATTTTTTATACAAATCCATAATTTAATTTATTTAGTAATGGTTTAAAGTGATACTATTCATTTTAATTTTTACACTTTTAGCAACAGTGTAAACCATTATTAATTTACATCTCAAAATTTTTCTTTTTGATATTATTTTTTATAATATTATTTTTTCTTTAAATTATTAGCATCTCAAATTTTTTAAATTTGTAGTAATATTTTTTATAATATTATTTTTTTCTTTAAATTATTATTTTTGTTTTGGTAATATTTCTTAAATTTTTTATTTTTTCCTTATCACTTTGTAAGATAATAAAATTCTAATTAATAACATTTAAAATCAAATAAGCATCTTAATGTCAAAAAAAGTAAGCATCATAATGCAAAAAATACATAGAAAAATTCATAATTTAATTAATTCGTAGCAAGGTCTAATTAGTCTTTCATAAAAAAAAACTCATTAAATAATATAGGCTTTAAGACTATTAAATAATATACGCTTTAAAATAATACTCATTTTATTTTACTTTTTAATCATGATTTATAATATGTAAAAACTCACATAAGATTATATGCATATAAGAATTTTGCATTTGCATTAAGAATGCAATTTCCTCTTTAACTGACCATTTTCTTTAAGAGTTCGATTTCCTCCATCAATTCATTAATTTTTGAATTCTTTTCTTTATGTGCAACAATTTCTTCTTGTATTTCCTTTATTCTTTCATTTGCTTCAAAAGAAGACGTTGATCTCGTAGATCTATTAATCTGAGATGGCGTTACTCCAAATCACATGCAACGAACATATACAAGATATTTTTTTCCAAAGAATTTCTAAAATGCCTCATTTTCAAACACAAAGTCTTGAATTTGAGCTTGTAAAGGTATTGAGAGAGTTTAGTAACATTGAGAGCCTTCATCTTTTTCTAACCATCTTCTATTGTTTTGCGACTAATATTCTCATATGACGAAGTCATTCTTTCTCAACATGCTTCAACTACAAGTATATGTGATAAACAAATCAGTACACTAAAAGTCGTAAACATCATAATTTTATATTAGCGACTATGATTTTAATACATATAACATAAACACAATAAATAAAAAGACAAATTATATAATAAAACATAGAGTAACAATGTCATGTGTTTGTACTTTCATTTTTATATGGAATGAGAACATCTGGCCAAATATTATTATTTGCACTCATCACACCAAATGGATTAAAACTATCACTAGCCAATGCAAGACACACATTTTGCGGATCTTATGCAAACCAAGCATTTGTCATGTCAAATTTCTTCCAAGCTTCCGAATCTCTAGGATGCATCAATGTTCCATCATTGTTAGTATATGTTTCATGTCATGTCATATCCTTGATCGTCTTTGACGATAAAAATAATATTTGTTATCGAGGTTTTAACGGAAAATAACGAAGAACCTTGACATGAATTTTCTTCTTTTTTTTTAACACTGGCCTATTCATTTTGATTGTCATTTCTAATTGTTACAATTTTTGCAAGTCTCCCTCTCTCCACCTTCTCCCCAATAAAGCATACAATTGTTTGGACATGTGGGTATCTTTACATGATTCAAACCAAGTTTTGTGGTTTATTTCTTGGGCTCATATAACGAACTTGGAATGTTTGCATATTCAAATGCATGTTTTAATATCATTGTCGTCTCACTCAACCCACATAAATACTTTATATGGTACAACTTTACCAAAAATGACGGTCTTGAATATTTTCTACACCCTTCATATAAAGGTTGTTCTCCTTCTCTAACCAATTCATAGTACTTCTTGGCTTCGTTTATTTTCCAAGTTGCACTTGGCATCATATAATCTTCTTATTCAATCTCCAAATTGAAAGCAGGTGATATTTTATTTGCATGATTCCTATCAACTCCAAATGCTTCGTTCACTATTTTCTGAATAGGATCTTCGACAATGATAGTATTTCCAACCATATTTGGAGTAATACTATAGGAGATAGTACTAGGTGGTATAAAGGACTCTCCATGATGAATCCACATGGCGTATTCCTTTGGAAATGGTGACCACATTAAGTGGTCGAACATGACACTCCTACTCTTCGTTTTTTTTAAACCACAACATTTACAAAGGTTTATTACAACATCGTTTTCTTTTGCATCTTTAAATACAAAACTAATAAATGCTTTTATCCCTTCCTAATATGTAATACATGTTTGTGGCTACGTAATCAATGACTTATCCAATTCTTAAAAAAAACTTTGGACGACAAATTTTAGAACTATCAAATTAGCTTATTATTAGCAATTAGCTAATTGTGGACTAATTTTAGAACTATAAAACTTTGGACGACTAATTATCAGCAAGGGACCTTCTCAATAAAAGAACTTAAAGAATGCAGAGACCAAAGCACTCCATAAAACATTATCCTCATCTCATTTAGAAGCAACTTGAGTTCACCTGAAGATCTCCATTAATATAATGCTTGTATAACAAATATATTATACTAAAAGAGGTGTGACTGTAAAAGTGTTGCAACAAATAGGAGAAAATTATAAACATTTTTTAATATTATTTAGTAGGAGCATAGCACAACCCTGCCATTGTAAACGAGACATAAGGAGATTTTTCTATGAAATTAATTTTAACTTGTATCACTCAATTATACCATAAATAAATCAATATCGTAAGTAAAACTGATTTATAAATGGTCATACTAAAATAAAATCAAAATTCTTTAAAATTATAAACAAGTATGGAAGTATAATTTGGTCTATGACAATTTTTTTAGAATAATTACATAAAGCCTTTAAAATCAGGATGTTGAAAATAAATGAATGAAAAAAAGTAAGTAAAACATGTTGCATTATAATTCTTGAATACAAACTGTAACCACATTGGAATAGATGTAATTCACAAATGCAAAAAGAAACTGAACAAAGAGATTGAATCCAAATTACCATATGAGCAAAGGAACTCGGATATCTTCACTTAATTTTTAATAGAAAATTACATATTAATATTGGTCATAATATTCGTTGACTTAATATTTTAAAATTTAATGTAAGTTTTATACTATAAAATTATACATAATACAAAATTATTTTTAATTTCATGTGTTGACAAAGTAAAATATTTTATTTTATTTTTTATAATTTTTAAATTATTATTTATTTACTAAAAATTTAATAATATATTATAAATCTTATATAAAAATAAGTTATTTAAAAAATAATAAAGGGTGACAAATGTCTTCATTTTTTTATGACCAATATTATATTGTGATTTAGTGATAGTTTAATTTTAGAAATCATATTTGCTCTGAGTCGGCCATAAACTAATTAAAGAGAGATATGTGAAAATCATACATGTCTCGGGTCGACCATAAGCTTAATCCAAAAAGCACTTCAAGAATGACAAATGGCCAAGTACAATTGGGCCAGAGAGTTGAACACTTGATTCCACTTGCTAAGGCATCACCTGTAATTTGATTTGATTCCACTTGCTAAGGCATTACCTATAATTTGATACAATTGGGCCAGAGAGTCGAACACCTGATACCACTTGCTAAGGCATCACCTGTAATTTGATTTGATTCCACTTGCTAATGCATCACCTGTAACTTGATACAATTGGGCCAGAGAGTCGAACACCTGATACCACTTGCTAAGGCATCACCTGTAATTTGATTTGACTCCACTTTCTAAGGCATCACCTGTAATTTGATACAACTGGGCCAGAGAGTCGAACACCTGGTTCCACTTGCTAAGGCATCACCTGTAATTTGATTTGATTCCACTTGTTAAGGCATCACCTGTAATTTGATTTGAATAGGTTGTTCCCTGTTGGGGAATTCAGGAGAGTTGGGAGAACCAATGAGACTAATGCTCGAGGACCACAAGAGAGGAAAATGTCACATCTCAACCCAAAACCCTTAAGATGTTAGGTAAATGTATCATCTCTCTGATAAATCCAACATTCCACTCATTCATAGGCGATGTGGGACTTTAATCACTCACACTTGCACCCAACATTCTCCCTTACAAGTGTGAGTCCACAACATCCTATAACATGATCTAACGTCGGATCCAGCTTTCGCTCCCCCCATAAAGTCGAACTATGGCTCTAATACCACTATTGCGGAGTCTGAGAGAGTTTGAAGCACCAATAAGACTAATGCTCTGGGACCACAAGAGAAGGAGACGTCACATCTCAACCCAAAACCTTAAGGTGTTAGATAAATGAGTGATTTCTCTTATAAATCCAACATTCCACCCATTCATATATGACGTGGAACTTTAACCACTCACATTTGCATCCAACATTCTCCCCCACAAATGTGAGTCTCCCACATCCTATACTTTTTATGATGAAGTATGATTGTCGATGAAGACAATGAAAGCTTGTGTATTACTTTCAATCAAGATGGATATTGTTATGGTTGATTAAAAATATACATGTTGAATAAGTCTCACATCGCTTAGTTTTGTGAATGAAGAGAGAGTTCAAGGTTATACATATGATACAAGTTCTTTGAAGTCCCACATCACCTAGTTTTGTGAAGGAAGATGGAGTCCAAGGTTATATATAGGATTCAAGTTCTTAAATTCAAGATGCACCAGCCAAAATCACTTTAAGCTTGTGTCGTGGCTAAAAAATTACAGAGTCCCAATAATCATTTATCTGTTCCTAAGGAACATGAAAATGATGATAAAATCTAAAAAGTAAGGATAGACTTAGGGTTCGGGAGTTGATTAAGTGAGGGGAATATGTTACACACCTCTCACATCCATTATACTAAATGTGATTCTTCTCTCGTTCTAGGGTTAAGTTTATCTAAGGGATGTTTGCCTAAATTATCTATTAATATGCTTAATGCTTTATTTCACTTATAAGAAAAATTATTAAGTTATTCTTGAGAAAAGATTTAATTAAGGAGGGACACAAAAAAAAAATTATTATTGTACTCGTCAGAGTGTCATAACTCTAAGCCTACGTATCATCAAATTTATTTAAGAATCAGAGTATCATAGTTCATCTAAAAAATATTATGTGTTAATTGATTTTATTTGTGAAAAGATGTCAACGCACAAGGGTAGAGAAAAGTTTGTTTAGAAGAGTGTCTCGACTCACAAGAGCTGAGAAAATAATACTTGATGTGTTTGGATTGATTTTAAATTTTGATTCGAATTATTGATCGATAAGGCATGATGTCAATCAATCAATTTAATTTGCAAAAATATTAAGATTAATTTAATTTATCAAAGTAATTTGTTTGAT
Organism: Lathyrus oleraceus; assembly: GCF_024323335.1. NCBI lineage: Eukaryota > Viridiplantae > Streptophyta > Magnoliopsida > Fabales > Fabaceae > Lathyrus > Lathyrus oleraceus. The sequence continues at coordinate 11,176,835 of NC_066580.1, forward strand.
GGTTTATGTACAAGGTTATAAGTTTATTTACGAGTGAAGAGTGTTATCTTTTTATATTTATTTGGAATGTAAAAGTTTTCTAGTGTTTTAGAATACAAGAGATATCTTATTATTTTTTGAAGTCTTAACATAGAGAAATATAGTTTTTTTTATCGTTATTTATAAATCAATTAAACATTAAAACTAAATTATCAATTTACATGAACTAACTACGGTAATCAGATGAGAAATTAAATTGGATTAAAGTAATTACGCAATTAGCTCAAATGATTACAATTTAACAAAAACTACCTAAATAACAATTAATAATTTTAATTAAAATAAGTAAATAAAAATAAAAAGCTAGTAACTAGGGGGTGTGTATTTGTACCTATGGGTGAAAAACATGTAAATGGTAAAGGCCCAATATCACAAAATAAACCCTAACCCTACCAAATAATTGATGACAAGTGGCCACAATTTTTTTTAAAAAAAAATTAAAAATAAATAAATCTGCACTTACCTCCTCTCTCTCACCTTCACCCCTATTCTAATCTCTCCACTCAATTCTCTAACAATATCAAATAATTAATATTAAAAAAATTAATAAAATTTATAGTGGACACTCAACAATATTGTTTCATCTAATAAAGTTAAAATTTAATCGTATTAATCAAATTGCTTAAAGAATATACTTTTCAAGAACTTTAAAGTAAGATTTACGGTTAAATAAAGAATTAAAATGAATATTTAAATTAAAGTAATGGACTCGATATAAATAAAGCCAAAAAATTTAATTATAAAAAAATGCTAAAATAAACCCAAGTCCATGAAGGCTATCTCACATAATTTAAAATATTAAACATTGTAAAATAAAAAATAGTACAATTTTAATTGATAATCTATTTTTGTTAATAAAATGAAAACTAACAAAATTTTAATTGATAATATATTTTTGTTAGTAAAATAAAAACTAACAAAATCACAACTTAAATGATAAGATCAAAATAAAATTAACTTGTAAGAAGTATTTTAAGATAGTAAGTAAAAGCAAAATAGAAAAATACAATTATATAAGTTTTGAATTAAAAAAATATCTTAACATAAACGGTTAGTTTTATTATGGTTTATTTATTTTAACAAGAAAATATTAATTGTAATATATGTGATTTATATTGTACGGATTTATAGAAATGATTATATAATTTATTTTTCTATATAAATATAGTTTTTAATTACTATTTAACAAAAAAAAATATTATTTACTTAAATTTACACTACTTTTAAATGTAAATATTAAACAATATTTTCAATAAATTTTAAAATATAATTTAAAAACAAGACAATCAAACATGTTTTTCTTGTAATATCTCAGAAACAGTATTACAAAATACAACTTCCAAATGAATTTTTTATTTTGTTTTCATCTAAAAAAAATTCTTAAAACTAATTTATAAAACAATTTATAAAAACAAAAAATTGAAATTCATTCAAACAAATCTTTATTAACAAATGTCATAAGCTACAATGCTTTCTATAGACCTACGAATTTCTTCGATCCAAGTAAACTCTAAGACTATACGACATATTGCATTACACAATTTCAACGAACCCTCCAACCTTTTTCGCCGCCATTGCTAGAACATGTCTCTCTTCATCGTGCACAAGAATCCTAATGCCCCTGAGTCTTCTACTGGCAGGTTTGTGTCGCAATTAGTTTTAAGGAACTAACTCAATTAAAGTTAAGAACATTAATTTTGAATCATACTTTAATTCAAGTGTATACTGTTATTTTATAACTAACAATGTTATTTGATACTTGATATCAAGGTATAGTTAGCTATGTTATTTGATACTTGACATCTAGATTTTTCTATTTGATATTTTTGAGTTCATTATTTGCTATTTGAGATTTTGCTATGTAATATAACACTTACCTATGCACTTTCACATAACGAGTTTGTATCCTCGGAGAAAATAAAATTTGCAAGTTGAATGTTTGAAATATTGGGAATGCTATAAAATTTTGATTATTCTTCTTTATGATTTTTATGATTTTTGAAATAAAGAATATCTTTCATGACGTATCATCCTTAAATGGATGAGAAGGTACAAAACTTTTGGATGAGATTCTACACTAGCAAACTGTTATTATCATTCCTATTTTAGTACTATTTTCCCATTTTTTTTCTCCTTATTAGCTTTACCAAAATGTTGTTTTCTAATTTAAATTTATAATTAACCATTCATATAATTATATGTACCATATTCATGCATGTATATATTATGTATCATTCGTATACTATTATGTACCATAAGTTCTAAAGTACTTCATGTTTTTGAGTATGTTGCACCATAATCAATTTTATTGTCATTTTTATAGATTATGATAGATTTTTTATTATCATTAACATTATTATTAGAATTTTTTCATTAATATTATCATATCACTATCAATTTTAGCTTTAGAAAATCACAAAATTTCTTTTTTAATTTTTTATTATTAATTTTCGTATTTGTAAAATAGGTATTTTTAAAAATTATTTAATTTTCATTTTTTTATTTTTATTCAAAAAATAGTCAAATAATTATAAAATAAAAAGATGTGAAAATATTTTCTTCATATTTTATTTTAGGATAATAATTCAATGTCATTTAACATTTCATTTTAGGATAGTAATTTAAATTGATTTTTAATATAAAAAATATACAAAAAATAGCTAGAGATTTTGTTCTTTTATAGATTATTTCATAATATTTTTATTTTTATTTTTTATTTTGGAAAGAAATAACATGACTAGTTTCTAAAGATAAAAAAAACGAGTTTATTTCTTAATTTTTGTTTTTTCTTTTTAGACAATTTTTAAAAATTATTATTTTATACTTTTATGTATTATTAGTAAGAAAAAATTCAGAAAAATGTGTCATTAATTTGATTGACTTTATTTTTAACATTTTTTTAAATTTAAATATAGAGTTTTAGGAAACATCCAATTTAATTAATAAAAATAATTGAAATCCAAATCAAATGAAATATGTTTTTTTTGGACTTTTTGATTGTTTTAATTAATTGTTTGAATCAAAATTATTTTTTTCCTTCTTAATTTAACCTAATTTTATTTATAAATAGTACCTAAGTTTACACTTTTCATTTATCCACAATTTACAAATTCAACATTTTTACTCAACTAACCCATTTTTTCAAAAAAAATTTCCCAAAATAACCCACTTTTCAGATTAATTCTCAAACTACCCCACTTTGAAGAGGTGTCGTTAGATGAATTGGCGCCTGCTTTCTAAGTTAAAAAGGTGGCGCCAATTGGATTGACTTATGCGCATGGTGTTGCCAATCCAATTGGCGTCTGTGTGTTAGGTTTTAAAGGAGACGATAATTAGTCTGACACCTATGTGTGTTGTGTAATTTTTTTTTTTTGAAAAATAATGTACGTTTTAGATAAAAGTCGAAATCGGACTAATTGATATTAATATTAATATGTGTTTATATACGAATACCACAAAGATTAATCTTGTTGATCGGGATGACCTAATTGACCTCCGATACCATATCCTCTAGCTACTTGAACGTGTGGTCCTAACCGACGTTGATGATTCACCCTAGGTGTTTGAGGATTTGAGGGCCCAGGAACACCACCACCACCTGCAATGAAGCGCTATCACCATAGTTGAGTTTGTGACCCATGCTAGAGTAGTTGGGTTGTGTTTGAGTTATTGGAGGGCGACCAGTACGATTGAAGGGAGACATTGGTGTGAATGATGCATCGAAGAAAGGTTGAAATGATTGTTATGGTGTTTGGTAGTTATATGGTTGTTGCATCATCCATTGTGTATGCTTCACTTGCCTGATCAAGATCCATTCAAGACCCACTTGTTCATGGTCTATTATGGAGGTTTCTTTGGTCTATTGAGCATTCACTTCATGGCCTTACATGTTCATCTTTTGCTTGTCTATGTTCATTGGTTCAAGCTCATTTCCATGGTATCACAAGTTCCACTTGATTCAATTCATCCCTAGCATTGCATCTGATCATATCCTCATGCTTAGTCCATGCCTAACCTACTTCATCTGGCCAATGACATTCATGTCATTTGCATTATCATTGTTGTTTGGTCCATGAATCTTTGATTATGACCTAGTCCATTGTACATCTTGGGCCTTGCTAGAGTTTTTGTTTCATGCTTGGCATTGTTCATCCAAGTTATGGTCATGTCCATTGATCCATGATTAGGTATTCATCAAGTTCATCACTTAGTTTATTCCATGTCATTTTCATTGGTGTTTGGTCCATGAATCATTGGATAGGTCCTAATCATTATCCATTTTTGTCCTTAGGTCTTGATGAATTCAAAATTTGTGTCCATTGATTCATATTATCATGTTCATTCATTTCAATATTTGTCATATCCATACAATTTATTTTAAACAGTCAATGCATTCAAATATCAAATATCATTTCATACAATCACATTCAAATTTCAAAGTCCATACATGTACAAAGACTACAAAATTCACCATTTATACAACAATTGACTTTTTGCGCGACAACCACAACATTTAAAAACAACATTTCTAACTGATTACAACAAGCAAACTGATATAATTTGGTCCAAACATCACTTCCCTAACATCCTTATCATTTTTTACTCGCACTCATCCACGTAAGGCATCGAGTCTCTCAATACTTCTAATTTTTTTTCCTTTAGGTATGTTTTCGTCTAACCATTGAACCAACTCGCTCTGTAGTGGCTCGAAATGACAGATGTTTCAGAAGAGCATCTCTATCGGAGGCTTGTCTCTCGAATAAATCACTTTTCCATAGCGGCGACAAAGACGAACCATGTTTGCAATATAATGAAAAGAGTTGTGGAAAAATGAATCACACAACACCTCTATTTATACAAAAAAAAATTACGCAATACACAGAGGCGCCAAACCAATTGATGCATCCTCTCATTTTTTACACATGGGCGTCAATTGGATTTGCAACACCATATGCATAAGTCAATCCAATTGGCGCCACCTCTTTAACTTAGAGAGCAAACTCCAGTTCATCTGTCGTCACCTCTTCAAAGTGGAATAGTTTGGGAATTAATCTAAAAAGTGGGTTATTTTGGGATTTTTTTTGAAAAAATGGGTTAGTTGAGTAAAAATTTCTACAAATTCAGTCCTTAAAAGTTCTTGCTCTTCACACTGAAAAACAAGAATACCAAAACCCTAAAGCATCCACCATCATCATTGATCTTTTTGAAAAAGCATGAGCAAAATAAGGGAAATAAACGAGAAGACAAGGATCAGAAGCGTGAAGAGCAAGGAAAAGTAAAGGAAGAATCTTATCACCGAGGACAATCTTCTCCCCGTAGGTTGGTTGTCTCATACCGTATAACTATTTGAAGTATTATCTTGTTTGTTGTGGAATACATGAATATTGAGTTTGTTTTTCTATTTAGTGGTTAACTTGGCAATTAACATTATTCTAATCACATAAGAAATTTTCAAAAAGAAAAATTATTTTTACAAACAATCAAGTTTCATCATATTTTAATAATTGATTTCTTCGGTACATATCACCACAAAATAGCCAACAAAAAAAAATTAATATCTTCATTAAAAGTTAAAAATTAAAAGGTAATAAACTATTTCTTTTTTAGAAGTAGTCTCAATTACTTAAATTGTGGAATATATCTATTTACTAACTATTTTTTTCATCATTAATGAAACATTATAACTATCATAATAAAATAATAATTAAATATAATAAAAAACAAAAATAAGAAACAATAATATCTTAACTCATGTATTTAAAATTTAAAATAAAAATAACATATACATAAGTTTTATTTAATCAATTAATTAATTTTGTTTTTACTAAAAATACTAAAAATATAAAAAATACTTCTATATTCCATTGAATCCAAAAATATATAAATATTTTAGTCCATTCATTCTAATTCAAAAATATTTCTTTTCCCTTTAAATTCAAAAAACATACAAAAATAATATTTCTTTTAAAGATAAGAAACAAAACAAAAATACACAAAAATATATATAATTAAATGTGTATTCAGGTTTTAATTATGATAAAAAATATAATTAGGATAATTAAACATAGTTAGGATTAAATAAAACTATTGTAGTTCCTTTATAACTAATATAAATAAAATAAAAAGAATAAAAATATAATTAACTATAGAATATTAATCAAGAATTTAGGGTTAATAATATTAAATTAGGATAATTAGGGTTAATTAATATTTTTGCAATAATTATTAATTAGGGTTATGATATAAAATTGATAAAAATAATTTAGGGGTTTAATATTATTAGGGATTGAATAAAAAAATATAATTAAATAAATACTTAGATAATTATAATTAACAAAAATATAATTAATATTAGGGATCAATTTTAGAACAGTTACACAGATTGGAATTAGAGATTAATTCTTAAAAATGAGTTAATATAAATAAAATAATGATAATAATATGATTAATTATGTGATATTAATCAAGTATGGTTAATTTATGGGATAATTTTTTAGATAAAAAAATTAGGGATAAGGAATATAATACTTGGGTTTATATAATTACCCTTTTAATTTATTTTTTTAAATAAATTAATAATTATAGTTTTGCAAATAATTAAATTGGATAATTTTAGGGATAATATGAGATAAAATATGGGATAAATTTTTAGGGTTTTAAGGATAAATAATCAGGGATAAGGGATATGATATTTTGTTACTTTATAATTGTAATATATTGTTATGAGTTTATTTTCTAAAATTAAAATAATCATCATATTTTTGTAAATTAACTCAGGGATAAAAATCAGGGATAAGGTATATGGTGTTTGAGTTTATATAATTAAACTTTTAATATGTTTATTAAAATAACTATATATTTATTTTCTTAAATCAAAATAGTTAGATTTTTTTTCCAATCAATCAAAAGGGATAAAATCGATTTAAACTCACTTCAAACCATAAGTCCCATGCCCTAGTGTATTGAAGTATTTTTCAAAATTTATTACTTTTTTGCCCCCGATGCGTGAGAACTTTTAAGGGATAAAAACAACAAATAAACAAATATTTTTTACCAGAACTACGGGACTCTGATCCTTCAATGATCTTGGAGGTACGTAGGCATACAGTTGTAAACTCTAGGGAGTACAATAGTAAATAACATTTCCTTTCCCAGTTAATCAATTTTATTTTAAATTATAAAACATTTTTTTGAAAATAAATAAATAATTAAACAATTAATAAATAATCAAGCAAACATTTCTTAGAAACACACTAATCCTAGAATTAAATGAGGATCACATTGAGTACAATGGAGGTAAGGGGTGTCTAACACCTTCCCCTTACTTAACTGACTCCCGAACCTAGCATATCACCCTTAGTTTATAGGTTTTATCATTATTTCCCTGTTCCTTAGGAACAAATAAAAGATGGTGGCGACTCTGTGATTTTTCCAGCCGCGACAAGGTCAACCAAACATGTACCAACTTGTGATTTCTTGACATTTCTTGCATCCAAAGGCCTAATGATGAACACTTGAATACCAAGTGAAAGAAACTTGAATGTCCCTTGAATAATCTTGATAATTGCTTGAAAATTGGATGGAGATGGCATGGAAATAAACATGAACCATACTTGAATCAACTTTGAAATTAGGAACCCAACTTGAACTTCTCTTGATCAAATGATGTTGAATGAAGCTTAACCTGAATGTGACCTAAGATTACAGGTCATGCCTTGAAGTAAAAACTTTTGTGGACCACTTGTTGACCAAACTTTAACCTTGGGAATCAAAACCCTAATTTAGAAACCAAGCTTGACCCTTTGATTATAAATCCCTACTTTGTACAATAAGAAAAAGGAAACAACACATATTTTTATATTTTGGATAAGGTTAGCAAACTTAGAATGTAAGCAAGCAAAAAAGTAAAAAGAAAACACAAAGGGTGCTTGATGATTTCCCACAAAGACAAACCCAAAGTGGGGACGGTTACCATGCTTGTGATCTTGGTTGAAATTTAAATGATATAATAGGTGGAATCTTAGGGGTAAAATTAGGGTATGACACAAGCGTCCCTTGAATCTTTTCATTTGTCGTGCTTGACATATCCTTCGATTCTTCTATGGCTACAACCACATGATCGAATTTTTGAAGTAATGACCTCAAAATCTTTGCAACTATCGATTTTGATGTCAACACTTCTCCATACATCTTGATTTGATTCATCAGTCTCGTAACCCTAGTGAATAATCAACCACACTTTTAATTTCTTTCATCTGAAGCAACTCATACGTTCTTTGTGAGTTTGTAACCTCACCTGTTTCACCTTCTCAACACCTCCAACAGATTTCTCCAGGATGTCTCATGTTTCCTTTGATGAGGCTACATCACCAACTTTCTCAAAGTTGTATGGATTAACACATTGGTGGATTATAAAGAGAGCTTTATAATCTTTCTTCCTCAATTCTTTGTGTGAAGTCTTTTGTTCATCTGTGGTATCTTCGCCAATTGGTGTCACTCCAATCTTCACAAGATCCCAAATATCTTAATAGAAGAAGACAACCTTCATCTACTTACACCAATTTTCATAATTCTTGCCATTCAAGATGGGAAATTTTGCTGAAAAATGCACGTTTGGATAAGAAGTCATTTCTCTATGCTTCCTGAGAATTGCAGTCAGTGCTCTAGATACCTGGAAATCGTTATTGATTGAACAAGATTCAATCACTTTCTTGATTGATTCAATATTCTCATTCCTCACTCTTCACTCGAGTGATTCAACCACACCTTGGTTGTAAGATGATTTCCTCGCACACTAATTTGAAAAGAAAGAAAAAATTGAAGTAAAGAAGAAGATGATGAAATTGAGAGAGTATGAATTATTGAAGTGAAAGGAGAGTTTCTCTCTTTGTGTATTTCTCTTTTAACTTATGCGTTGTTTTATGTATTTTACAAATGCTATGAGATTACTTGCACATCAAATAATCTTAAACTTACTGACTTCGACTATATGTATTCAACTCTCTATCGAATACTCACACCTCGACTGCTACAAACTTATCAACTCTAACAATTATATACAACTTTGTCTCTATCGAATGCAGTACTCAAAATCATTTACTTGTCTTGTGTCATCTTCCCGTTGGTTTAGTTTTGCTCACAAAGCTCCTTTCATGAAAGTCATGATTTCTCATATTTTCTGATAAAAAAAAGAAATGTTTGGATAATCTTGCTAATTTAAGACTAATCTCTAGAGAGTTCACTTAGTTTGATGGCGTTCATAAAAAAGATTGCTTGTAAAACAAGCAAGACTTTTTCATGCTTTAGAATTGCACGCTCTTGAAAGCTTTTGCTGTTGATCCCTTCTTGTGTGTTCTTTTTTTATAATTTTCTTTTTTCTCTTAGAATAATAACCTCTTTAATAGAAATAGGTAATATCAAAATTATTATCCAACCAAATATTGAAAATACATTGAAATGAAAGAAACAAAATATCTGGATTATATTATCCAACCAAAACTCTCTCTCTCTCTTCTCTTCTCTTCTCTCTCTCTCTTCATTGCTATGGAGCTCTGTACTCGAACCTTAACAAACTCTCTCCTTTTCAACCCTTCGTTCTCTCTTTCTTCTTCAAATTCTCTTCTTCTTCGTTTCAACACTTCTCTTAAACCCTTCAAATTCAACCTCTCATCTTTCACTTCTCACATTCAACAACCCTCTCTCTATCATCACACTTCCTCGCCTTTCGCTATCTCAGCTTCTTCCTCTTCCCCTTCTTCAGTCTCACTCGACTCTGAAGAAAACCGTCTTCGTGAGAAATTGAAGGTCACAACAACAGAGGAAGCCAATTCCAGAGTATGTTTGCATTTACATTATCTCAATTTTATGCTGCATTGTTTAGTTTGGTGTTTTTGTTTTGATATTATATGATATGAATTAGAGTTTTTCTTTTGATACATGGTTTACAATAAAGAGTAATGAATTATCATAACTGTAAAATCTAGATATCATGTGTGCACAATTTGAACTTCTATTGTAGCTTGTTCTAGAGGGAAATTATATTAGCATCACTTTTCAAGTTATTTTCATTTGATTTCATGATTTTGAGTGTTTTGTGTTTTCAAAGTAATTTGGAACTTCATGATTATTTATGAATGAATACATACATATATAATAATAAAATAATTAAGTCTATGTTTGTTTAACTTTTGGAAAAGTCAAAAGCAATTCTAGAGCTGTAGAATTGATTTTGGAATGATTTTGAGGTGTTTGATTCTTGTAAAGTATAATTGAATCTGTCTCTATAATTGATTCTACTTGAAGATAGAATTTATAGTTTTTGAGTTTAAACGTGACTTTTACATTGAAATTTATTGTTTAATTCCACTTTGCATAAAGTTATTCAAACAGAAATCGCTTTATATTCAGTCAATTTTACAAAATCAATTCACTTAAAATCAATTTTTTTCTCCGCAGAACCAAACATACACCAAACATCCATAGTGTACACATATAACAGTTCTCTAGTTTATTCAATTGCTTCCATGGAAATGTGTAAATGTAAACTTGTTCAAGTATCATTATTTAACTTAAAATGAATATATATATTTCTGCACAACTTGCAGGTTAGATTGCATGTGGAAGTGCCACCATTGGTATGCGAGGATTGTTACGAAAGGGTTCTAGTTGAGTTTAGGAAGCAGGCAAAGGTGTTATTGGTTTATGCTTACTTTATGTTTATACATTTTTTCTCATATTCAATCCAAAAGAAGTTTATTCAGCAAATTGTTGTTGTCTGTTAATAAAGTCATCTTCATGCTATCTTTCATTAGTAATTAATGATTTTTTGGTATCTATATTCGAAGATTTTACCACTCTACATTGTCTTCCATGCAAATTTGAAGTTACTCAATTTTTAAATCTTACTAATTTTACCCTACCATATCATATACAAGTTTAATATTTCAACCTCTTTTCAGAAAACATGCTTCTTATAAGTTATAGTAGTATGAGCTAATTTAACATTATTTTATATAAACAGGTGCCTGGATTTCGTACTGGACAAAAGGTACCGGAAAGTGTTCTTACTGGTTATGTGGGGAGTAGAAATGTTCGAAAGGCTACGATTGAAGCTATATTGAGGACGACACTTTCACACGCTGTAACATCGGTATGTTGCAATCTGGTTTCGGTTTCCTTAGTTTTGATATGTACTTACATTATCTCGTGATGTTGGCCTTTTTAGACAATTTTGGGTTCACTATGCTTTTTTGTGACTATACCCGGGAGTGATTCTTTGATCTTGGTTGTGAAATTGCTACCTAACTATATTCATCATATTACCGAAATCTAATTTTGTTCCAAAAAAGACAAGTATATCAGTTCATGCACATTCTGCTAACACAAACTGATAATCAGCCATTCCTTATTATCAAAGTCTATGGCCGTACGTTTATGTGATATCTATTTGACAATGAAATGCCTTAACATTGACCGAAGTTATAACTGAAAAAAGTGGATTATTGAAACAAGTATTATTCTGATCTCACACTTGAAGATCTCAAAATCGATTATGTTTTATAGGTGTCTGGAAGAGCTTTGCATGATTCTGTACGTATAGTCACTAAATTTTCTGAGATGGAGGAAACATATTCTTCTCTCGGATTTCTTAGGTAATCTATACATTACGGTTTGAAATGCATTTTCTATGACGCTCATTTATTCCCCCTTTTCTGAGTCTATTATACCAAAACTACCTTCTTTCATGAAATCAAAGAAAGAGAAGGTTTTCAGGAAGAATGCTCACATTATCAGCCGATTACTTCTGCATGCAGATTATCTTTGTTAGTCTCACTTATTTCATATTTGCAGATATGAAGTCATTGTTGATGTTGCACCAGAAATTAAATGGATTTCTGATGATGCATACAAAAATGTGAAGGTTGTTGTTGAAATAGGCAGTGATATAGATGCTCACATAGCATCTGAAAGAGAATTTATAAAGCGTTACAAGTCTACCGGTGTACTGAAAGTTGTTACTGATAGAGGGCTACAGGTGATTGAAATTAATTTGCACTAGTCAACTAATAGAAAATTGTTTTCTTTTACATTTTTATTGTGATTACTTTCTAAAATTTCATTTCAAACCTTCAAGAGTCATTTTATTCGTAACATTTTTAAGTTCTACCAAACAAACATTCAGAACCTATCCATGTTTCCTCATGTATGTTTTATATTTAGTTGCGGGCTCGAAGAGAAATGTTTTCGTATGAATAGCATCTCCTTTTATATGTATTTAATTTTATGCCATCTTGATAATCAATGTGCATATGAGTTGCTATCACATTGGCTAGATAAAATTTGCTGGTTGCTACAAGATACCTTTTCGTGTTTTCAGGTTGGTGATGTAGCTGTACTTGACATCTCAGCTACAACCATTGATAAGGATGAAACAAATATCAAAAGTATTCCTTCTGCTGAAACTAAAGGTCTGGTGATGTGCTTGAAATATGTTAAGTAACTGATTTGTGACAGCAGTTCTTTTGAAGTGAGTGATACATCATGATCATTTTTTCATTAAACCTTATACTACATATGCAGGAACTAGTTTTGATACAGAGGAGAGTGATCGATTAGTACCAGGTTTCGTTGATTCTATAATTGGAATCGGTCGAGGAGAAACAAAGTCATTTCCCCTTGTTTTTCCTGAAACATGGATGCAGGAAAACCTCCAGGGTGTTCATGCTCAGTTTACAGTAAGTTTCTAACGCTGAATTAAAAAATTAATTATTTTAGGAACACGAGTCGGCAGAGTAGTTTTTCTTTTGGTTTTATAAGATACCAACTTGTTGACCAACATGTATAGTTTGTGGATGTTTTCTATCTTAATATTTTCTTGTACCTTTGATTTGTGTGTACGAACTTGCGTGGCAGTTACACTTTCAACGCATCAACTAATTAAGTTTCTCTTTCATTTGTAACAGGTTGAGTGCAAAGAACTTTTTTACAGAGATTTACCAGAGCTGAATGATTCTATTGCTGATAAACTTATCTCTGGATGCACCACAGTGGAACAGGTGACTTTTCTCACTCATGTGCAATTATCATTGTAAAGTGTAAAGTAAAAAATTGTATTGTTTGAATTGAGATTAAAATTCTCCAACATGAATTTCCAGGTCAAAGAGTTACTGTTACAGAGATGTCAAGAGATAGAACAAACAGCTAGGGAACAAGCAACTGATAATGCTATATTAGAACAGATTTCTAAGGTAACATTACATCATTAAGTAACAGTACTAGATTGAATCTGTCTTGTCTTCTAGATTAGAATGTACCTCGCAACATCTTTTCATTATGCACGCTACTTTTTTAATTTTAGGCATATATATTTTCATATAACCATTCTTCAATTTCTGCAACTTTGCTAGATTCGTCAACTTCTGTAATCTTTCCACTTAATATTCATATTATCATTTCAGATGGTAGAAGTTGATATACCTCGATCCTTGTTTGAGGAACAAGGTAGACAGTTTTATGGAGCCAACCTATTAGAAATGCAGGTATTGATTCAAGTAGCAACACTTTTTGGCCAATTAGGAAACTTCGATAGTTCGACTCTGACAAATTTTACATTTGTTTATGATTTGAAATGAGAAAAGGAAAAAGAAAACTTTCTCGGGTGAGCACACACATTTAATTACTAGTTCTTACTTGGAAAATTGTGATGATGCAGACAAAAGTAAAACTAACTGAGCAGCAGCTGGCTTCTCTATCGAGTCCAAAGGCCGTGAACGAATATCTTGAGCATCATAAAGAAAATATAACAAATTTGATCAAACAGAGCCTGGCAGTAGGTGACATATATAGGCGTGAAAATATGGAGGTATGCATGTTTGATTAAGATATGTTTTATGCAAATATTTACTCAGTTTAAGTGTGTTAGGGCTACTCATTTTAATCGGGTTGCAAAATAACATTTTATTTACATATCACATTCTTTATTATTAAGCTGTCTATTGGATTTTGTAAACTGTTTGGCTTATTAGAATGATTTGTGGCTATATGTTCTCTAGATCCCTATTGATGACATCCTCAAAGAGGTTGAGAATTCTGTTGCTGAATTCAAACGTTCAAAACAAGAGTATGATGAGGAACGAGTAAAGGATCAGGTTTGCACTTTACTTTTTTAATTTGCTTACTGCTATTTTGTTTTCTTAGTTTTTTGTTTCGGCTTCTTAATCATTGCATGTATTCATATCCAAATTAAATTTGTTATGATCGGTCTTTAAAATTAACCCGCATAGGGATAAACACTTCCAACTTGCATGTTTTTTTTAAACCACAAATAGAGATATATATTATAAATAGAGTATAAAGGGCACTCGAACCCAAATACTAAGAACAAAGGAATCTGAAAGGGTTGCATAGTATATTGATTAACCAAAGTAAGTGCATTATGCAGACAATGGTAGGTTTAGGTTAGGTTGCATTTATCATTTTCAAGGAGGAAATTTGTGTTTTGAACTTCTTTCCTAATTGAAAGATTGATTGATATTATCTGTTTGAACTTTCCTGAAGGTTCAAGAAATTCTAGAAGGAGCTAAAGTGCTTGAATTTTTGAGAGAAAATGCAGACATTCAGTATATAACAGTATGAGAGGCGAGCACCAGCCAAAACAAATTAGGAAAGTGAAATTGCAGATCCATTTAAAAGAGTCTTCTTTCGGCTGATGTAAGTTACGAGAAAATAAACTATTCCTGATTGAATTTTGTAGAAAGAACTAAAGAATAAAAATTATGTGTTACTACTAATGATAAATCTTTTCCATTGAAAGTAGAAAGCAATAACAAAACAGCAGCAAATAGTACAGTAAGTCCTATAAAGAGCTCCATTTACACCCTTTCCATGCTATATTCTATTTCAAACTCAGATCTTTCCGACAGCTTTGAAAAACACCGATATATTACTCGTTTCACACATGCTTAAAATGTCAATGTCAATCCCGAAAGGGAAATAAGCAATGTGATATTCAAGGATCTCTGTACTCACTACTAAATATACTCAGCAGTTTTAAAAAGAGTGGCCTCAGAATGATTCTTTATCAACCTCCACCATTTGTACACCAATTGATGCATGCTTGATAGAATGTACATAGTGAACTTGTCATGTCTAGAGTATATGTCTTTCTTGTAATATCTGTCCAAGTTTTGTGTAAAGAGCTAGCTGCTCCTCAAAACCAAGGTCCCTCATTATCTACACGATAAATATAAAATGAAATGAATCCTGGTCTATGTAGCACTGACACGTATGATTAAAAGTGTTTCGATGTCTGACACATTCAATTTCTTCCGTTTTAAAATTAGTATGATTGTCAATGTGTTAGTGTCGTGTCTGGGTCAGGGTTTCATAGTTCACGCCAAAACATTTAATTTTTTTGGTCTCTAGAAAATGTCCCGAGGGAAACATACCCTTGTGTTTGACCTATTTCTATGCTATATTGGAACTGAAAGAAAAAGTAACAGACAGAAAACAAAATCTTCTAATTTTCACATGATTGAAAACTATAGAATAAATTGCTTAAACAAACAAGCTCACCTGTTCCAAAAGCACATCAATGGAATAGTCATGAGGGACAACAAATGACTGGTGGTAAATGTAAACAAAAACAGCCATCACCATCTGAAAAGATGAATAACACTATAAAACACAACAGTCACAACAACAGCACAAATTATTGTGTATTGCATATGTCATACTCATAACAAGAAATTGAAGGGTTTTTTTATGACCATGTTCTAAGCATTGAAATGAAGATGTCACATTGACCTGAAAAATAAATATATCTATGTGCAAACCTGGCAGTCCATTCTGTCAGTAAATCCACCATGTCCAGGTATACTGTCACCAAAGTCCTGAATTCATTGGAAGAGATTAATGATACATGGCTCAAAAATAAATTATACCGTAAAAATCAAGAACATACCTTGATTTTAAAAGCTCTTTTGAAACCGCTAGCGAAGAATCCTCCGAACGGTGCTATGATGGACGCAAATAGTCCTAGCCATAAGGCATGCCACTGTACTGGCAAAACTGCTATCTCTTTCTCAGGTATCTGCAAAATGTTGCAGAATGAAATAAATCATCTTTAAAGTCATGAAGTTATTATTAACATTGAAATATGAATGCTATTCCTCACTTACCCCATGAGGAACAAGTCCTGGCATTGGAATGTAATCTGGCTTAAAAATTTGATCAGGGTCACACTCAAGCCAACCAGTTGATAAATCCTGAGTTTATTGCACCAAATGATCAACAAACAAACATGTCTCTTAATCTAACATGCCTCCACTAAATCAAGATTCTTACCTTCCTTGGACATGTTAGCCACTGAAACCGACCCAAAAAGTTCGCAAACTGAAACAAATAATGCAAAATCGAGTATTTTCAACTTTATCATTGCAATTTCCTATCAAACAGTTTCCTTTACTAATCGATTCTTACCGTAAATGCAGCAATCATAGTTGCAATAGACGCTCCTATAAAACCTTCCCATGTTTTCTTCGGAGACAACTTGATCAGAGGTGTTTTCCCAAAGAAGAAACCAAAGAAATACGCAGCAACATCATTCATAGCAATAAGAAGCGCAGGAAAAAGAAACCTTCAAAACAATGGTAACATGTTAAGAAAACATGAAGAAAGAACATAGTTAACATTAAAAGAATAAATTAGTATGTATCAGAAGTAACACTACCAGAAAATTCCTTGAAATATGTTAGCTACCATGAATGAAGACTGTGTAAACACAATGATAAGTATCATATGTGTCCATGCATACTGTCCAAATTGATACTTGTAGTATCTCTTCTTTAACGAAAGAATAAACCATACAAAACCTGAAATCAGAAATCATACATGAAAATACTTCATGAACTATACTATAGGACAAAACAAAAACCAGACACTAGTACTAAGTTACTAACCTGCAATGTATAAGAAGTAACATATAACCATTTGATACTTGATGAGTTTACTGACAAGTCTATAGAAAAATTTATCTGATGTGACAGTGTTCACAAGGTGCTGACTCAGGATGCGGCCGTATACGTATAGCATCGCCGTGAAGAAAAAATGCCTGAACAATTTCATTGTGTTCATAATAATCTAATCATTTTTTTTTCTTTTCGAACTAAACATCATGAATACACCGAATTATGAATTGCAGCGTCGTGCTTACCAGTTCAAGAGCTTAAACTTCGGGAGCCGTTTATCTTGATTAGCTATTCTCAGGAGATTGAAGAGCTCGCTAGCCATAAAAATTTGGATAACAACCATCATTGCCCAGATGTAAAGATGACCCATGTATATGATAAGCGCGACGCATGCGAGCATCCATAGAGACGAGTATGCACGAATCCACATCGATTTGTATTTGTATTTATCATTTACAAGTAAAAGAATTCCATTTGATTTGTTTATATCAGGAAGAATCTGATACAAAAAAGACGAAACAGAATCATCAAAAGAGAAGATATTATTAACATCTTTCACTTAAAGATATTCGGTATATGAATCACTTAAACGAACCTCGTTTAAACGTCTTCTTTGTCGAAAATTTGGAGTTTTCGGTGAAGTACAGCTATGATCCGCATT
The DNA here is from genome assembly GCF_024323335.1 of Lathyrus oleraceus. Classification (NCBI taxonomy): domain Eukaryota; kingdom Viridiplantae; phylum Streptophyta; class Magnoliopsida; order Fabales; family Fabaceae; genus Lathyrus; species Lathyrus oleraceus. Next base: position 11,194,502 of record NC_066580.1, read on the forward strand.
CAAATCTTTCATTGTTGAAGAGATGATGATATATGGTTCAATTTTCTACCTTTGCTCAAAAAGAATTCAATTGGATCTTAATGGAATGGTGGAAATGAAAAAGATTATACATAGTTGGAGAAATTGGTAGCTGGCTAGGACAATGTAGAGATGGAAAATGAAAAAAATGATGAATGAAGGTTGAAGATGAGGTTGTGTAATTGGATGCTATGTTTGTGGAAGAGTAACGAGAATAACAGAAAACATACATGAGATAGAGAAGTAACTACGAGAGATACGTGAAAGTTTTCATTGACCAATCAAGGCCCCTCACTTCACTCAAGCTCTAATAATCATAGGGAAAGGAAAATACATGTTCTACTTAATGTCTCTTTCATGTCTATAATTTTATTTATTTTTAAGAAAATTTAATCACTACTTTACTTTGTTTTTAGAAATTATTAAAGGGGGTTGAAAATTTATCATTATATTATTACTCACGTTGAGAGACAATTAGTTATTTCACACATTTTTGGATAATGGCAGTTTTATTAAATTAATCACACATATTTAGTTAATCAATCATACATTATATGGTAATGTGATTACTATAAATGTCATATGTGATTAGTATAATTATATATGTGTTTACTATTAATTGAGTATCTGGTTTGAAACTTAGTAATATAATCTTATATAAATGATATAACTTATACTTATATTACTTACAAAGTATAATTGAATATAATCGTCATTTTGATCCCTTTCCCTTCTTTCATTACTTACAAAGCATAATTGAATATAATTGAATATAGTTTATGTAGATTCTTGATGCGGTTGTGCAGACCTTTAGTGTGATTGTTCAGTAATAGATCTACAAGGTTAACACTAAAATGTCCAAGTCTTATAAACAAAGGGTAAAGTGAATTTTGATTAGAATCGTACATTTGACTCAGCATGTGATGATTTATATATGATGGAGGGTAATTGGGTATGTTTCGTATTGTGCATGCGGTCGGTCCAAAACAGTTGCTCTTAAGGTCTGTCGTGGTGTGGCATATCAAAAGCGTTCCAAGAGACTAGGTCAACCTCTTTATGTCGGGATCTTTGTGTGGAGAAATGGATGAGATTTGGGAGCAGACACATTAAATGTTAGTCTCATCATTGAGACGTTTTGCATAATTTTTTTAAACATTGTCCTAGACTCGTAGGTTAGGGCGTGACATTTTCCCCTAGGATGCTCAAATGCACTCAAGTGCCATTAAATTTCTGAGGCAAAATTTAACTGTTGTTTTTTATCTTCCCATTTTCTTTCATTCTAGTTCATTAATTTATCTCTCTTGTTCTCTTATATAAAGCTTATTTTGATTTTTCAAATGATTTTCGCTCCTTATAATTGAGACTTATTTCCTTCTAAAATCCCTTTTTTTCTTCTCTGAGCTTATGTGATCTCTGTTTTCGTGGTCTCGTTCTTTTATTTGGGTTTTGCGTTTTTGATTCATTATCCTTTTTGAGTTTAAGTTGCTTTTAACCGTTTCTTCACTTCGCTTCTTTACCCAAGTATCATTTCTAGCACAATTCCTTATATTTTATTACTTTGTTTTCTTTTCTTTGATATGGCCAATGTAAAAAATATGCATGCGGACATAATGAACGAACCTGGTGGTGGAAATTCTTCATCATCTGCAATATATGAAAACCCAAATGCTTTCAATGTTGATCCTTTAGAGGTTAATCGACTCAACCTCAATCTTGTCGTACTTAGCGATAGTTCTGAGTCTAATGAGGATTCTATAGAGATGGGTGATGAATCCTTTAGTGTCTCTATTAAGGGAAATACTAACAAATCTTCTAAAGAAAACAAAGAGACGAACTCTAGCAACTTGATATAAGGGATTTGACTATCCATCTTTCTTCCTCTATCAGGACTCATACAGATCTAAATGTTGCTATAACGATTCGGAATGAGCATCAGCCTCACTATTTTGCTAACACATCTAATGTGGCGTATGAGTGGTGTAACACCCCAAATTCGATTAATTTTATTTAATTGAATTATTTGTAATTTTTATTTAATTATTTTGTGTTTGGTGTGCTCTTAAATAAAATTATGTAATTATATATGTTGTTGGGGTGTAATGGCAATAGTAGGGTGTGCTGAGAATGTAGTAGTTTGGTAGAATAATTTAGAAAATAATTAGAATAATTATCATTTTAATTATAATAGAAATGAATTGAGAAAATTAATAAAAAATAAGGAATTTGGCCAATTGTGTGAATCGAGGGAAGTTCGTGGTAAAAGGAGAGAAGTTAGGAATAAATTGGGAAAAACTGTAATTTTGAGAAATAATTAGATTCATAGATATTCTAAAAGTTGGGAGAAAAATAGATTAATAGGGTTTTTGTCAGTACGTGAAAACAAAGAGGCAAGAAGAACGAGAGAAATTGGAAAAGAGTGAGGTTTTAAAGGGAGAATTCATATGAGCTGCTTGTTTTTACCGTTGTTGTTGGGAGTTTAAGGTAAGGGGAAAGGGCTATCAATATGTATGTATTACATGACAGGGTAGAGGAGAGATGTCCTTACTCTCATCAGGGTTCCATGATTTGATTTGATGAACTGTTGTGTGATAGAAATCTGGAATTTGTTGGTCGATTGTGTGTCTAATTGTGTTTCTATGACTGAATCTATGTTTGAATATTCATGAATATGCATGTATAAATTTCTACCATTGATGAATGTTTGAATGCTTGAGTTATATTCATGATTGATGATGAAATTATTGTTGAAATTGTTGATGAATTGCTATAAATTATGATGAAAATAGGTGTTGCAACATGTTGATGGTTGTGATAATATGATTCAATGTTAAATTCATGTTTTGGGGCTTTTGATTTTGGGGAAATTGAATGGGTTCATGTATGGAGGTTTAGGGAGGAAGGATATGATGATCGTAGGAAGAAATTTGTTTTTTTTCTTCTGAAAAATTTAGTAATGAAAATCGATTGTCATTACAGTGCAATCGATTGCACTAGTTGAAATTGGGAAAAAGAATAAGGGTGTCAATCGATTGCAGCATGTAGTCAATCGATTGCATGCTTTCAAAATTTGAAAAATATTAACATTCAATCTATTGCAAGGGGTATAATCGATTAACTACTTATTTTTGGAAGTCAGTAGCAAAAATCTCTCGGTGACAATCAATTGTCACCCTATGACAATCGATTGTCATAGGCCAATTTGTGAAGAATTCTGTTTTACCCTTTATTGCATTGTCCGACGATTTTGCCGTAACTTCATTTTGTAAGTCCAAATGATATGTTGTTCGAAGCGTTAGAAAGCTAACACACAAAGCTACCTCATGGTAGTGCTAGCTGAAATATTTGAGTTATAGTAAATTGTCTACTGTAGGGATGTATATGATAACATGTATGATCAATTAGTGAATCGTTATGTTTTCCTAATGATTTCGTTGATGTTATAACAAATTTACATGATTGAATGCTTGTGAATATGCATTTTTTGAGTTGCTCTTGTTTGATGTTGTTTGTTGAATGTTGTAACATTGATTAATTGGTGCTTGCGGTGAACGATGTTGTGCATAACAGTGATAAATGCATGGTGATTATTTTGGTGAACCTTTTGGTGATAATGCATGTTGTTGAGAGTCGTGCATCATGATGTACGAATTTTGGTCTAGCTTTGGTGTGCTCTTATTCTATGGTGAGGATTTTTTAAGAGCGAATAGTTGGTTCAAGACGGGGATTGGTGAAGCGTTACATATGGTGATGGTAACGATTTGGTGAACTCTAGTCCTATGGTGGGGATTCAGGAGCGAGGTGAACATGAGTGTTCATAAATGGTAGCACATGCATAATAAGTTAGTTGTGGAGTATATTACATACATGTTTACATATGTAGTTGATTCTTCATGATGTTGTTGAATGGTTGAGAATATGTACATGTTGTTATGAATAGGTGTGAGATTATGTTGTTGTTGATCGTGTAATGAATGTGTGTTTGTGGTATATTATTTACATTAACATTCTTTACAATGTTGAAATCGAATGTTGTTTCTCATCCCCTTTGCTTCATGTTGTCCACCATGGACATCTTGTAGATACTCATGAGTGATCCTTGTTATGGTGTGTTGGAAGATGGATTTTTGGAGCTACTCTTCGATTTTCTTTTATTCGCTTTATAGTACATTAGTGGTTTACTGCTCTGATCTAGTAATATCGAGGATGAGAGATATTATGTTTTCGAAGTTTTTGTTGCTTTTGTTATTTTGCAACTTATAACTTATTTATGAAGTTGTGTTGAATTTTTTCCCTTTGCGTAGTTTTAAATGATTTGATATGTTTTCGAAGGATTTTCATTGGTGACAACTTAAATTGTCATGTAATACTTTTATTTCTAAGTTTCGGGGGTTTAGGGAGCAGGTCGGTCCGTCCGGCCAGGTTTTATAATGATGTCTAGTCCCTAATATTCAACATGTGTGTATACATTGTTGATGCATTGTTTATTCTAATGTTTATTTGATGGTGTGCGGGATGTCTGGAAGAAATGATCGCACTATTGCTAAAGCTTTGGAGTCAGTGGCTCAAGTGCTGCAGGTTTAGCAGAATTAGGTCGGTGATGAGTTTCGTGGCTTGGGGAAATTTCAGAGGAATAATCCACCAATGTTCAAGGGAAGGTATGATCTAGAGGGTGCTTAGATGTGGCTAAGAGAAATTGAGAAGATTTTCCGAGTGATGGCGTGTACTGAGGAACATAAGGTATTGTTTGGGACTCACATGTTATCTGAGGAACCTGAAGACTGGTGGGACAATATGTGCCAGAGATTAGAGACTGTTGGTGCTAAGATCACTTGGGTTGTGTTTAGAGTGTAATTCCTTGAGAAGTAACTTCCTGAAGATGTGCGTAGCAAGATGCATATTGAATTCCTTAAGCTTAAGCAAGGAAATATGACCGTTGCAGAGTATGCTACCAAGTTTGAGGAACTTGTGAAGTTCTGTCCACACTACAATGGTGCGGTTGTGGAGGGGTCAAAGTGCATTAAGTTTGAAAACGGACTACGACTTGAGATTAAGCAAGGCATTGGCTATCAGGAGATTCACAGGTTCCCTATGCTGATGAATTAATGTAGGATTTATAATGAGGAATGCAGGGCTCGTTCCGCTCACTACAAGAGTGTTAATGAGAAAAAGAAAAAGAACTAGTATCGTGGAAAGTCATATAATGCTTTAGCTGACAAAGGGAAACAAAGAGCTTTTGATGAGAAAAATCCAAGTGGGGGAGAGACTCTCGCTTCTGTCAAGTGCTTCAAGTGTGGCGAGTTGGGCCACCGTGCTAATGAGTGCAAGAATAATGTTTTGAGGTGCTTCAAATGTGGAAAAACGAGTCATCATGCTGCAGATTGCAAGAGTGTTGGTCCAACTTGTTATAACTGCGGCGAACAAGGACACATCAGTGCTAATTGTCAAAAATCAAGGAAGGCACAATGTAGAGGGAAAGTATTTGCTCTATCAGAACCAAAGACCACTGGCAATGACCGATTGATTCGAGGTACGTGTTTTATTAATAGTATTTTGATGATTGATATTATTGACATGAGTGCAACATATTCATTTGTTTCGCTTGATTTGCTGAGAAGTTGGGTTTGAAATTGTCTTCTATGGTTGGGAGTATGATTTTTGATACCCCAACTTTAGGTCTGGTAACCACTTAGTGGGTTTGTTTGAATTTTCCACTTAATATTTTTGGTAAGGACTTTGGTATGGATTTATTGTGTATACCTTTGAGAAATCTCGATGTTATCCTTGGGATGAACTGGTTGGACCATTTCATATCAACTGTTACGACAAGACAATATCATTTCTAGAGTTTGATGCAAGTGATGAGTTATTTGTGTCTGATAAGCAAGTGGATAAGTTCGTGAAGGACGAGGCTGACGTTTTTATGATATTAGATTCTATGAAGGCTGAAAGCGAAGCTGTGACTGGCGATTTTCTAGTGGTGTGTGATTTTCTAGAAGTGTTTCCCGATGATATCAGTGATTTTTTGTCGGAGCGTGAGGTGGAGTTTGCTATACTTAGTACCTGGTACTAGTTCGATGTTGATGTCTCCTTATAGAAGTCTACTTCAGAATTGGGTGAATGGTAGCAGCATTTGGAAGATCTGCTTGAGAAGAAGTTTGTTTGGCCGAGTGTTTCGTTGTGGGGTGCACCAGTGTTGCTAGTCAAGAAGAAGGATGGTAGTATGAGGTTGTATGTTGATTATTAGCAACTAAATAAAATGACTATCAGAAACAAGTATCCAATTCCTAGGATTGATGCTTTGATGGACCAGTTGGCGGGTGCTTATGTGTTTAGCAAGATCGATTTGCGGTTGAGTTATCATCAGATTCGTATGAAACCTGAAGATACTTTGAAGCCTGCATTCAAAACGAGGTATGGTCATTACGAATATTCAGTGATGTCACTTGGAGTGTCTAATGTGCCTAGAGTGTTCATGGAGTACATGAATAGAATATTCCGTTTGTACTTAGACCAGTTTGTGTTTGTGTTCATCAATGACATCTTGATATATTCGAAGTCTAATGAAGAGCATGTAGAACATCTGAGGGTCATGTTGCAGACTCTGAAAAAGAAGAAATTGTATGCGAAGTTGTCTAACTACGGGTTCTGGTTGCAAGAAGTGAGTTTCCTTGATCATGTGATTTCGACTCGTGGTATTTTTCTTAATCCATTAAAGATAGACGTTGTGTTGTAATGGGAGACTCTGAAGTCTGTTACGAAGATTAGAAGTTTTCTTGGGTTGGTTGGTTACTACAAGAAGTTCATCGAAGGATTTTAGAAGTTAGCGTTGCCTTTAACTCAATTAAATCGAAAGGGTCAAAACCTATGTTTGGGATGTGCATTGCGAAGAGTGTTTTCAAGAACTCAAGAAGAAGTTGACGTATGCTCCAGTTTCGATTTTTCCGAACCCAGGCGAGTCCTTTGTTGTTTATTGTGATGTTTCTAAGATGGTTCTAGGTGGTGTGTTGATGCAGAATGGTCAGGTGGTGGCTTATGCTTCTAGACAATTAAGGGTTCATGAAAGGAATTATCCTACACACATGACCTAGGGTTGGCAACTATGGTATTTGTGTTGAAGATTTGGAAGCACTGTCTGTTTGACTCCAGATTTGAGGTGTTTAGTGATCACAAAAGTTTGAAGTATTTATTCGATCAGAAGGAGTTGTATATGAGGTAGAAGAGATGGCTCGAGTTTCTAAAGGATTATGATTTTGGCTTGAGTTACCATCTAGGTAAGGCCAATGTTGTAGATAATGCATTAAGTAGGAAGTTGTTGCATATGTCGATGTTGATGGTTCGAGAGTTGAAATTGATTGAACAATTTAGAGACATGAGTTTGGTATGCGAAGAGACTCATAATAGTGTGAAGTTGGGTATGTTGAAGCCGACCATTGGTATCCTTGAAGAAATCAGAGAAGGTCCGGAGATTGATGTGAGATTGGTTGACCGACTTGTGTTAATCAGTCAAGGTAAGGGAAATGACTTCATAATTAACGAGAATGGTGTGATAAGGTTCAGAGACAGGTTTTATGTACCGGTGTACCTGAGCTTAAGAAGAGTATTCTTGAGGAAGGTCATATGAGTGGCTTAAGTATTGATCTCGGTGCCACTAATATGTATTAAGACTTGAAGAAATTGTTTTGTTGCCCATGAATGAAGAAGGAAGTAGCTGAGTTTGTTTATGCTTGCTTGACTTATCAGAAGTCGAAGATTGAACATCATAAGACATTGGGTCTGATGCAACCGTTGAGTATTCCTGAGTGGGAGTGGGATAGCATTTCCATGGATTGTGTGACAAGTTTTCCGAAGACGTCAAAGGGATGTGATTCTATCAGGGCGATTGTTGATATGATGATTAAATTGGCTCATTTCATACCGATTAAGATCGGTTTTCCTTTTCAAAAGTTAGCAATGTTATATATTGAGAAGGTTGTTAGCCTACATGGTACTCCGTTGAGCATCGCTTCGGATAGAGATCAGAGGTTCGTGTCGAAGTTTTGGAAGATATTACAAGACGCTTTGGGTACTAAGCTGAAGTTGAGTTCTGCTTATCACCCGCAGACAAATGGTCAGACGGAGAGGACCGTCTAATCCTTGGAGGATCTGTTAAGGGCATGTCTTCTAGAACAAGGAGGTGCTTAGGATAGCTACTTGTAATTGATTGAGTTCACTTACAATAATAGTTTCCATTCGAGTATTGCAATGAACCCGTTTGAGGAACTGTATGGTAGGAGGTGTATGACTCCTTTGTGTTGGTATGAGTCAGGTGAGAGTGCAGTGATTAGACATGGGATTGTGCAACAAATTTGTGAGAAGATCAAGATGATTCAAGAAAATATGAAAGCTTCGCAGAGTCGCCAGAAGAGTTACCATGATAAGAGAAGGAAAACACTTGATATTCAAGAGGGGGATCATATGTTTTTTACAGTTACTCCAGTAACCGGTGTTGGTTGAGCTTTAAAGTCCCGAAAGTTGACGCCATATTTTGCTGGTTCGTACCAGATCTTGCAGAGGATAGAAGAGGTGGCTTATAGGATTGCTTTACCGTCGTCGCTTGCTAATCTTCATGGTGTGTTTCATGTATCTTAGTTGAGGAGATACATTTCAAATCCATCTCGTGTGATCCAAGTGGACGATATATGGGTGAGAGAGAACCTGAACGTTGAGGCGTCGCCCATGCGGATAGAGGATCGGGAAGTGAAGCAGTTGCGTGGTAAGAAAACTTCCTTGTTGAAGATAGTATGGGGAGGACCAGTAGGTGGAAGCATAACTTGAGAGCTAGAGAGTTAAATGAGAGGGCCTTATCGGACTCTGTTTTCTTCAGGTAATTTTCGAGGGTAAAAATTCTATAAGTGGGGAAGTTTTAATGCCCAAAATTTGATTAATTTATTTAATTGAATTATTTAGAATTTTTATTTAATTATTTTGTATTTTGTGTGCCCTTAAATAAAATTATATAATTATATGTGTTGTTGGGGTGTAGTGGTAATGTTAGGGTGTGGTGAGAATGTAGTAGTTTGGTAGAATAATTTAGAAAATAATTAGAATAATTAGCATTTTAATTATAATAGAAATAAATTGAGAAAATTGGTAAAAATAAGGAATTGGCCCAATTTTGTGAATTGTGGGAAGTTTATGGTAAAAGGAGAGAAGCTAGGAATAAGTTGGGCAAAAACTATAATTTTGAGAAATAATTAGAATCCTATATATTCTAAAAGTTGGGAGAAAATTAGGTTAAGGGAGTTTTTGTCAGTACGTGGAAACAAAGAGGAAAGAAGAATAAGAGCAATTGGAAGAGAGCTAGGTTTTGAGGGAGAATCCATAGGAGCTGCTTTTCACCATTGTTGCTGGAAATCAATGGTAAAGGGGAGAAAGGGATATCAATATGTGTGTATTGCATGACGGGGTAGAGGAGAGAGGTCATTGCTCTCATTAGGGTTCCATGGTATGCTTTGATGAATTGTTATATGATAGAAATATGGAATTTGTTGGTCGATTGCGTGTCTACATGTGTTTCTATGCCTGAATCTATGTTCGAATTATCATGAATATGCATGTATAAGTTTCTGCCTTTGATGAATATTTTAATGCTTGAGTTGTATTCATGATCGATTATGAATTTGTTGTTTAAATTGTTGATGAATTGCTATGAATTATGATGAAAATGGGTGTTGCAACATGTTGATGGTTGTTATAATATGATTCAATGTTAAATTGATGTTTTGGGACTTTTGATTTTGGGGAAATTGATGGGGGTCGTGTATGGAGGTTTAGAGAGGAAGGAGACGATGGTTGTTTGAAGAAAATTGATTATTTTGAAAAATTTAGTAATGGGAATTGATTGTTATTACAGTGCAATCGATTACACTAGTTGAAATTGTAAAAAAAAATAAGGGTGTTAATCTATTGCAGCATGTAGTCAATCGATTGCATGCTTTCAAATTTTGAAAACAAATTAACATTACAATCAATTACAGGGGGTAAAATCGATTAACTTATTGTTTTTGGAAGTTAATAGCAAAAATATCTTGGTGACAATCGATTGTCACCCTATGACAATCGATTGTCCTAGGCCAATTTGTGAAAATTTATGTTTTACCTTTTGTTGCATTGTCCAACGATTTAAGCCGTAATGTTCATTCCGTAAGTCCAAATGAGACGTCGTTCGAAGTGTTACAAAGGTAACACATAAAGCTACCTCATGATAGTGCTTGATAAAATATTTGACTTGTAGTAAATTGTCTAATGTAGGGATATAAGTAATAATATGTATGATCGATTAGCGAATCATTGTGTTTACCTAATGATTTTGTTGATGTTATAATGAATTAACATGATTGAATACTTGTAGATATGAATTTTTTGAGTTTTTTGTGTTTGGTGTTGTTTATTGAATGTCTTAGCATTGATTAATTGTTGTGTACGGTGAACGATGTTGTGCATAACAGTGATAAATGCATGGTGATTATTTTAGTGAACCTTTTGGTGATAATTGAAGCTAGTGGAAATATACCTGAATGCATCGCACGCTTGAAGATATAACGGAGTTTCCACCGAACTTATTTATCCCAAAAAAGGGAAGGAAAAATATTGATAAAACCCAAGGGAAAAGAGAAACGGGTAAGGAAGTTGGTTATGCAAGGGGAATGTATTAGTACCCCTCACATCCATGGTACTCTGTGGGAACCATTTTTATTGATCTTGCTTGGGTGAGTGTTTCTTGATAACACTGAAATACACTGCATATTTGACTCGGATTACACATGCTTATTAGGTTTTTACTGTCGTTTTCTTGTGCTATGTTTGCTTTTTGTCCTATCTTCAGGTACTTTGCCCTACAAGAGCCTTTTGTGAAGAAACGAAGCCAAACGAGCAAGAAATCGAAGTTTTTATGGAAAATTATACACATGGCGTCCAGCATGGCGGCCGCCAAGGAGGGTACCATGACGTGTAAGCTGCCAACCGGTGGTAACTGCCACGTTCCCATGAACTTTTCATGTTGTACACATGGCGGGCGCCTTGGTGGAGATGGCGGGCGCCACCTTTGTTAGCACGACCCCACTAAGGGTAGTTGGAGGATAGCTTTGTCTTTTGCTAGCTTTTTAGAACCTCAATAAATAGGTGTTTTCACTTCACGAAATGACATCCAACTTAGTTCACAAAACTAAGCCTAAAGTTCACCATTGTAAAAGCGATAATCCGTCACATCGGGGGGTTATCGCACTTGAGTTGTAGTTAGGTTGGAGCACTGTACAAACAATCTTGCCGCCATTTTACTTTCCAATCAAGTTTTCTTTTCAAGTGTACCAGATTAAAGTCTCCGGTTTGGAGCAGGTTTCTTATTCAAATTTATTCGCATTTACGTCTTATTTATCTTACATGCTTTACTTTATTTATTTGCATGTCTCACTTTTACCTACTCGCTTATTTAACTTGCACATTTTATTTACCTGTTCTTTTAAACATGATTAATTATGCTATGTTGATTTCTATTTCCATGTCTGGCTAAATCTTTAAAGGTTAGGATGTAAGGATCGTCGTTAAGATGATACTCCATTATTTGTATCTATAGAAATGCTTTAGGGGCTGTTTTGATTTTAACACAAGTTTTCAATACTTATTTTGGTCGGTAACTACGAAAGTAGAGCCGAGGTATAGTTGGGTAAGATCGAAAGTCGTCAAACTCTTAAAGATAAACTTAGTTAGTTTTAACAGGTCAAAAGTAGCGAAATCACTTTGTCCGATTAATTTAGAATTCTTAACACTATTAGAAAACGATTTTGAAACTATTTTCGGACGCGTTAGTAGGTTTAAAATCCGGATCCTTGAGCGAAATCCATGGATCCCTTTTAAGTTAAACTTTTCAAATCAAAATCACTTTTTAACTAAGTCAAGAATCTAATTTCTTAAAAATAGGTTTACTACTTTAACGCAACAAGCACCCTTCATCAGTGACAATGAAGGGCATTAATTAGGGAGTAAACTCGGTTCTTAATACGCGAAAGCGACAATTCCTATTAAATCGATTCTTCTCTAAGTAGAAAATATTGCCCCATAAGTAGATTTGTTTAGAAACAATTGGAGTATTTCCTAACTGATGTGAATTACATATGAGCCTGCATTTTATCTGAATTTATTTACTTCATTAATTCCCTTTCTGTGTACTTGAATCTACTTATTTGATTTGCCTTAGATAAACACCGTAACAATAGAAATCAATAGATTGACAATTTGGTCTTTATGGGAACGATAATCTTTTGTATTACTTTTACGTGTTCCATATACTTGCGGATAGAAAATCGCACACCCATCATTTCTATCTTCATGTACCTGCAAAACAGAAAATTGGTTAGAAAAAGAGTGCTCGAGGAGGATTAGGGTCCTCATGCCTACGTATTCGCATAGTGAAATGAGAAAGTCAGTGACTTGTAGTTTGTTGAATGAGAGAAATAAAGGGGGGGAGAGAAGCAAGAAAGGTGCTCTCCAATGATTCACATCCTCGTGCCTATGTATCCTTATAGTGCAATAAGGAAGTCAGAGCTCTGTAGTTTTGAGGACTTAGACTAAAAGAAATATATGATTAGGGGTGCAATAGTGAGTAGTTGGTGAAATAAGCATTCTACATATGTTATAATAAACTCAAATATAGTGAAAGATACAAATATAGTGAAATATTATGCGTTGAGTCTTTCACTACGGTTGGAAAGAACAACCGTGGTGAAAAGTTGAGAAAACAACCAAAATGTTGGTCTGAGAGTTGAACCCATTACCTATATATTTTACTACGGTTATCATAAGAAATCGTGGTGATACGTAAAACACTATTATGTTTTTACCATGGGTTCCAGTCCGTGGTGGTAAAGAGCGTACTTACTACCACACCCTACTTTACCATGGACCTCCACCCTTGGTAATATCCTTATCCTAACTGTGGTTAAATGTCATTTCCGTATTAGTGAACTGTGAGTTATTGGATTAATCAAGTGGTTGAAATTTGGAGAAAAACAAGAAATTAGACCATTTTAAAAAAGAGGACCTGGACTCCTACTTATACGATGGTTGTAAAAAAATAATATATATATATATATATATATATATATATATATATATATATATATATATATATATATATATATATATATATATATATTAGGAACTGGCCCAGTTGAGGCCAACAGGAGTTTGACGTCACGAGAGATGTTCATGCCCGATTTTCATACTTAGATGACATGTACAAAATTAACCTAGTTGCGGAAGTGGAGGGCGATGGTGATGATGGGAAGGTTTTGTTCCACAAACAATATGCATTGAGGTCATACTTCATATACTTGGTTGGCACGACTATATTTGTGGACAAAAATACAGCCTACGTTGATGTAGTCTATGTGGCATACTTCACCAATTTTGAGTAGAGCCACAAGTACAATTGGGGGGCCGCGTACTTGGTTTACCTATACTCTAAAATAAGCGGAGCTTATCTTTAGAAGGAAAAACACATGACTGGAAGTTGCACATTGGTTACGGTAATTTATTTGCATCCTTTTAGTGTTACTAGTATTTCACACGTTTGTGTTACACTTATTACTAATATTTTATCTGAACCACTTTCAGGTGTGGATCATCTCTCACTTTCTTTGCATATCCGAGTGGGAATGTCAGATTGAGTACAATAAGGATTGGGGCCATGCTTACGCCTTTTTCCTGTACAGAGGGAATCAGACGATAGAGCCGTATAGGGTGTTAAATAACCACATTATAGCAGATTACATATCCGTCTACCATACGAAGGCCATCGTCAGACGCGTCATGTGGCTGACATAACCTTTTACTTTAGATGGGTGGCGCTTAGCTCTGCCTGATGTATCCACATATGCCTGAGTGGGTCATGCGTCAGTTCGGGTATAACAGATGATTCCAAGACATCCCTCTGTGGCTGGTCCCTCGACAGTTCATCGCAGAGATCTTGATGTCATACTAGATGATTTCTATAGTCATCTGGTATCAAATAAGGCATGTAGTGTGCCAACGGGTGACCCATGAGATTATGCACTAAGCTACATCCAACAGTTATATCGAGTATCACATCCTTACATGACACCAGATATCGCGGGAACACCACCTAGACCTGCTCATCAGGAGATATTCGAAGAGGAGTGGGCTAGGGATGACTACACACCGGACCTATTGTTGGTCTGTCAACGTATTGTGATGGTTGCGAGAGATACAATTGAGAGAGGAGACATTGTAGAATGAAGTCCCAATATGGCCGCCTTACAGACCATCTTACTCGAGGCACTGAATGCCTTCGGGTATAGGCGACAGTTATATCGTGGTAACATTTGAATTATGCGTCGTGCTAACATTTAGATTTGTATTATTGTTTGAATTTATATCTGACATCCTTGAATTGCATTAGTATAATTAACATAGTGTTTATATATTCCTAGAATAATCATCATTTGATAATAATTATTAGTATTGTTAATTAAGGACACTTGTTCCTTAGATAAAATCTGTCAAATGTGTTCAGGCGTTATTTCAGAGATGTATCTACAAAATCATCCCTAAAAATTTACAGAGATACATCTTTAAACCATATTTTAATAAATATGAAGTGGATGATTCATTTATAAAGTGTTGTTTGTATTTTAGGCGTGTTCAAAAATATATTTTCAAAATATGAAATGACAAATTCGGATTTTCAATTTAGTTACTCCAATGCATTAGGTGGGTAAAATAACATCCTTAAATATTTATAGGAATATTTTATGTGCAACCAAATTTCATAATAGAGTTTATATAATCGTTTATATTTAGAGATGGATCTAATAACATTATTAATATATACCATATCATTACATAGTATTTAAATAAATTTATATATTATGGCGATTGCCTTAGAAATTGTGCATAATTGGCTGGTGAATAAATTATGAAGTTCGAGATATATCCATTTTTATATGATTCTCTGCCTAGGCCACGTGTAGCATGGCTCAAACTACCTACATTGTCCGTTGCATCTGTCATTTTACGAAGGAGTACGAATTATAGAAAAATATGCAATATATATTATTTAGAGTTGATTTGTACGTATCTAAGTTACTATAACTATTCATTTTGTACTTAAATATTAGTTTAATACTTAAGGAGACACTTTCCAATAAATATTGTAAGTTATTATTATATTATTGTTATTTTAAGATTTTTGACTTAGTATTTTTGATAAGAGTGGAATTGAGATAAATATACAGGCGAAATACATATAACTAAATTATGTTTTTGACATTAAAGTCATAAAGTTTGGGAAGATTCTCAATATAGACAGTTAGAAGATTTGAAGATATTTTTTTACATAAGTAATGGTTTGCAGCAGTTCAAGAAACGAAGACATGCGGAAGCTATAGGAGCATCATAACAAGACAATGACAAGGCTGCATAACTTGGTCAAATAACGGTTCCTTATTCTCATTATTCTCAGGCTAACTTAGAACAACAAAACAATTAGTATTAGTTGACTTTGATTTGTTGTTAATTACCATAAATATATGCATTCATTACATTTGTATCAGAGAAGAATATTACTCTATATATGTACAATATCATCTATTAATTAAAATCATTACATCAATATATGTGTCTATATGATATCAAAGTCGAAAAGCTTAACATCAACAATCCAGATTTGAATCTTCATCATGCCTTCAGTCCATACTATCAAAATCAATGAAACTACATCAATAATAGTTTTCAATGCTCAAACCCCAATCAAACTCACTCGCTCCAACTACCATGCGTGGAAGGTCTAATTCAATGCTCTCATGGTTGAATATGACCTTCTAGGATTTGTTGATGGAACCAAAAACTGTCATGCAGAACCTCATACTGACTATACATTACTGGCAACGCCAAGATCAGTTGATACACATGCCATCATATCCTCGGTAGATCTGAGTATCATCATCATGCTTGGTAATGTGAAAACTTCCAAACAAGCATGGGACATTCTCACCAAGATGTTTTCCATCAAAATTCACTCTCTCATCATGCATCTCAAAGAACAATTATCTTGTTTCACCAAAGGTACACAATATGTCTCGGAGTACTTAAAAGCAATCAAATACATGTATGATGAACTAGCCGTTATCAACTCTCTACTGGATGATGTTGATCTAGTCATTCATACACTGAACGTACTTGAACCTGAATTCAAAGAAATTTTTTGTTGCTCTTCATACTCGTGAGAATCCAATATAACTCGATTCTATCCACGACTTACTAATCGATTATGAATGTCACCTCAAAAGAGATGAAGATATATCTCCTATAGCTTCTCTCCATGCAACATTTAAAGGAAAACCACATTATCCAACACATGGTCACACTCTTAATCACAACAACTCATTTCAACAAAATAGATCTACTTCTCCTGGATCTTCCAAGAGAATCACTTGTCAATACTATGACAAGGTTGGACACACGGAAAAAGGGTGCTACAAACTTCATGGCTATCCACCAAAGTACAATATTGGCCCATTAACTCATTATACTCGAGCACATTCATCTAGAAATACACCAGATTGAATCATGGATTCAACAACTACTCATGATGTTACAAATTAACTTAAAAACCTCCATCTACAAAGTCCCTACACTGGAACAAATCAAGTCATCATTGGCGATGGGTCCAACAATTGATCGCATCTTCGCGCTGCAAGGATCTCACTTAAGGATCCAACAATTGATTTCCTCTTTAGGCGGCAAGGATCCTGTTTAATGATCCAGCGATTGATCTCCTCATTTGGAAATATTTTCTTAAACTCATAAGCTTCCTGTAAAGAAATGGATAGCCAAACATACATATTTTAACATAAGGAAAAGTGAAGCACTTCATTAAAAACCATCGCCCATTATAAGAGCAAAAAAGGGGGGAAAGTGTGTCCAATAAAGTAACTTGTTCTTTATAATTGGAAAAGCTACAACACTGACCCATAAAAATAAAACAACCAACAATATTAAAAAAAACAAATGGCAGCTATGTTGACATCTTCAGCGGGTATATCTCCTGAATCTTCATCCTTCCATCTCTTTAGACGTTAGGTAGGAGGTTTCCTCACCCTTGTGGAAATCCTTCAGTGGCTTTATTCCCGAGCCTATCTTTTAGGACTTCCCGCCTTGAGTGTGGATTCTCCTCAATTTGAGGCTTTATACATGTCATTTTTTGGCGATCTCCTTGGATAACCCCTACTCGTCCATTGAGGAACGAGTACTTCATGCACAAATACAGAGTAGACAAGACAACACACAGTTGATTAAAGGTCAATTTCGCTATAATCATATTATACAAAGAAGGGTATCGATAACTAGATACCTAAACTTTATTTCTTTAGCTTGATATTCTTCTCCAAAGGTGATCCTCAAGGTGATATATCCCTTTACATGTACATGTTCTCCTAAGAACCCAACCAACAATCCTTTGAAGGGCTTCAAGTCCTTTGGGTCAAGGAAAAGTCTTTCAAAAGCCTCCCAGTATAATATGTCGGCAGAGCTCCCTTGGTCGACGAGAACTATTTTAATCTCCCAGACTTTGCATTTGACGATAATGACCATGGGATCATCATTGTGAGGGTGAACGCCAGTTGCATCTTTCTCCGAGAAGGCGATCATGGATTTTGGTGCTTGGAGTTCACCCTTAATCTTAACTTTAGGAAGGTCTTCGATACTCAGGTCTTGGCGAGCGTACCTTTTTCTAGATGAACTGGTTTCCCCGCCTCCATCTAATCCATCTATTATAGTGTTGAGCATGTGACATGTAGATTTGTTGTCATCGCCCTGTTGTAACTCTTTAGCTTTATTGAGTCTGGGAGTTGCGACATTGTATCTCCTAAGTGATATAGATTTGTCTAACGAACAGGAGGAACCGCCCTTCATGTATTTCTTAAGGTGTCCCTCTTGTATCAATCTTTCAATTTCCTTCTTGAGCTAATAGAAGTCCTCAATGTGTTGTCCTTTTACCTTATTGAACTTGCACCATCTTCCGGGTTCAGAACCCATCAGATACGCCTTAGGGCAAGCGACATAGGGATGTTGTGCAAGTGGAGTACTTTATGCTAGATCTGCTCATAACGAGTGTTCAAAGGCGTGAATCTCTCTGTCACCTTACCTAACCTTTTGAACATTAATTTGTACTTTATGCATAAGGAATAATTGCTCTTCTTATGGTGATACTAGCCTTAAAAATTGGGAACACACTCTTCGACATCGCAGACTTCTTTTATGTGTTGCTTTCCTCACCTTATATGTAGGACTCAACTCTAGTGACCACTTATGCTAACGACAGTACTGACTTCTGGGTGAGGGATTCGTTAAAGTGTCCCTTCTTAAGTCCATTTTGGAATGCCCCAACAAACATTTATTGATTTGGTGGGATGAACCTAACAGTGGCCTCGTGAAGTGGGTGAGATAGTCCCTCAGCAACTCTGATGGACCCTAGCGTATATTAAATAAAGTGGTAGTGGACATATTCCTATGACGGCTGACAACAAACTTGTAATGCCCCAGATTGCTTTCAGGATTATCGACTAACCCCACAAACCAACACGGGTCTTTTCAGCATGTTTTATCCTCACTCACATGCTTTCCGAGAAATTTCCCAAAAGGTCACCCATCCCAATACTACTCCAAGTAAAGCACACATAACTATGGATTTCTTATTGGTTAGGCTACCGAAAAGAAAATGCATCTTATTTTAGGTAGCCTAACAGATAAGAACTCCATAGTTAAGCGTGCTTCATTTGGAGTAGTATTTGGATGGATGACCTTCTATGAAGTTTTTCGGAAAGCGTGTGAGTGAAGACAAAGCATGCTAAAAAGACTCGTGATGGTTTGTGGGGTCAGTTGATAATCCTGAAAGCAGTCTGGGGCGTTACAAATGGTATCAGGGCCATATCTCTCCGAGTACGATGTGGTTCGGGAACAAACCAAGCGGAATCTAGTGAGCATGTAACACCCGATGCCGAAGAGGGTGGAGAGTGGTTACATGTAACACCCAAGGGTTAGGGAGTGGTTATCGATGCACGATGCATGATAATGAGACACTCCTAGCCGCTTCTAGGGAAAACCCGAATTCACATCGGAATAAGAGGGAGTGTTTGTAAGAATGGTTGCGTCCATCAAACTTGGC
Source organism: Lathyrus oleraceus (assembly GCF_024323335.1). Classification (NCBI taxonomy): domain Eukaryota; kingdom Viridiplantae; phylum Streptophyta; class Magnoliopsida; order Fabales; family Fabaceae; genus Lathyrus; species Lathyrus oleraceus. The sequence continues at coordinate 11,213,739 of NC_066580.1, forward strand.
TAATGAGAGGGTTTAAAACCTTCTAGGATGGGCTTCCTCATATCTCATCTAAAAGTGATTAGAGGTCCAACAATTCCATTTCCTCTACAGGGTTGGAATCTTGTTTGCATTGTCTAATGTTATAGATATCATCTTCCAACGTCTGGTTATGACGATGTAGTTCATTCATGCTGGCATGCATATCCATCAGGGCGTCGACATTAACGTTATCGCTGGTGCCATCTGGAATAAGGGATGGAGCTATCTTATTAACCATGGTTGAAGGTGGCTAATGTATGAGTGAAGGGTAACAGTGGGAAGCGTGATGGGGATGAAAGAGTCTGGCACATGTTAGTTTTATCGGGGCCCGTAGTGGGCGCCACTGCATTGGTCAAAACGTACAGGCGTGTATGTTCCCCCTGCAAGGACATGGATAGTCAAAGGCCTTAGTAGGTTTATAACATAATTAGGTGGTTAGGGTTTGCCACAATGTCGAGAAGCCCTCTATGATGGTTTTTGATATGGTTTAGGAGACTTGCTCACGTGAGGTTAGAGACTCTACTAATGACTGATGATGTTTGGTGGCGTGCGTGTGGTAATACATAAAAGCGCATTGTGCTCTATAGGGTGTGGAGAATATGTATCACTTGGGGTATGTCGTCTCCCCCTTGAGGGGAGACATATTTATAGAGGTCTTTAGGATCTAGGGTTTGAGTCACCCTTAGTGGTGTTAACCGCTCCTATCTCCTCAGGGGAAGTTTTTTACAATCTATATTTTAGGAGTTAGAAGATACTCCTTCTCACTTTAATCACACGTCAGGATTAACTCTAGGCAGATCTTCGGGTTATCGCTCTGGAGACACGACTCCTATGCGGTGACACTTTTACAAATATAACACAACAAAAGTATTAATGATATTATCTGTAACATGCTAAGACAATACATGTCTAGAATAGTATTAATTAAAACATTAATTCTTGGTACATTAGTACATTCAAAAGTTTCTAAGTGGAACCACATACATGTACAACAAAAGAGTACAGTAAAGTACATATGTAAAAGTCTGTGTTGGGCTCATTTTGCCACCCCTACTGGTTTTTCATCGCCGAGGAAAATGGTCATGTGAAATCAACACCCTAAATATAAATAATCTCCACTTCCAATATTTCATCTAATGACATCTCATTACTTTTATATATATTGTCAGTGTGATGACACTGGTCGCATTTTTTAACATATGAGTATACATTCTTAAAGAGATTTGCCATTATAGGAAATCATGAAGTATTTTAGCAGTGGTTTTCGATGTGCTTGCACGATCTCCATAGGCATAAGCATGAAAATGGGTCATTAAGCTCTCTATTTCCTCCTCGAGAATGCACCTTCAAAATATTTCATCATCCCCTCTTATAATTAGCAGAGATTCACCCTAATTCTAATGTTTTAGGTCCGAAAAAAACTACTCTTCTACTAATAATTCAGGTCAAGAGGCAACACTTCAGCTGCTAGGTAACTAACGAAGTCTACGTACTAAGATGCGTTCTTCTAGGTCAGTTAAAATAATGTATCATTTTAAAAAGATTTTTCTAATGGTAACTCTTTTTTCCTTGTGTTAATTAGCCTTGATAGATGATTTGAAACTACATCCTCGGTTCCCTTTTTTTATCCCAAATCTCTAAATTGAATTCCCGAAGCAACATAATCCACCGAATTAGTCTCGGTTTAGCATTTTTTTGGTTCATGAGATACTTAATTGGTCCATGATTTGTATGTACTATAATTTTATATCCTACAAGTATGGGTGGGAATAAACAAAACCGGCTAATAGGGGCCTACGACCTAGCCTACATAGGTTAAGGTCATGCCAAGATTTTTTCTAAGTAGAAAAGACCTATGCTTTTTATATAAGCCTATTTAATTAAATAGGTTATGCCACAAGCCATAAAAAAGTATTTTAAGCCTATCAAGCCAGCCTATTTTAATAAATATGAATAAATTTACTATTTTTTATTCTTTATATTAAAATAGAAAAGTTAAGCTTAGTTATCTTGAAGAAGTTATGAAAATAAGTTGAAAAAACCTTATGAATAATGTCATAAGTTATTTTCAAAATTTCTCTCAAACAAATAATCTCAAAAAACTTATGCTACTATGTAAGCTCAAATAAGTCAATGCAAACAAACATTTAGTCTCATGGTACTTTTAATTCTCTAACATATTTAAACCTTAGTTGAATTTCTTATTTACATATGTTCAAATGATATGGGTTTTTTGAGTATGCTAATAGGATAATCAGATCTTGGAAAATATCAGGCTCAGACTGAAAAGTAAGGATATGATATGCCATATGTCAGGCTTAGAATTTGAATTTTTTAATAGGTCATGCTTAGGCTTGGCAAAGCCTAGCTCCGCCCAGCCTATTCCCACACCTACCTACAATGTAAGAACAAGATTTATCAATGTCTAATACTACATGTAAGAGCTCCTTTTTTTTGGTTATGTAATTTAACTATGCTTCATCTAGGGTCTTGCTCGCATAGTAGATACCATGAACTTTCGCATTCTTCCTTTTCCCTAAGATAACACCTACATCAAAATCATTGACATCACACATGATCTCAAAAGGGATACTCCAATTAGGAGGTTACATAATTGATGCATGGATATGCACTTCTTTCAATTTCTGAAAGGACTGGAGACATAACTCATCAAATATGAGTTTAGTCCTTCATAAATAATGGATATTAAAGAGAAAAGATAGAGAGAATGCATCATATATTTACACAAGTTTGGCCTAACCATTTGGCCTACTAATGTGCTCAAAAGTTTCCTCTTGAGAATTCCCCTATAAACACGCTTGAGCTTTTTATAGGATTCACCCATGAACCTTCAACAATTAACAGATAGAGATTTTACACTAACTAAGCTTAAGAACCAACATACATAACTTTTACATGGGATTAGCACAAGAGCCTTCAAAAGGAGATTTTACAGAGGTCAAGCTCAAGAAAGGTTGGTGCTTATCATCACTCACTCATCATGCACGTTGTGATACTTTAGCTTAAGGTGTATAAGGTAAGCCATTGTGTCAAACATTACTGCAAAGGATCGGTCCAAGATGCAATTGTAGACACTCCTGCAAGAGATTACTAGGAATGAGAATCAATAGTAATTGTATTTGTTAGTTATCCTAAGTTAACCATAAGGTTTATATATCCCCAAGGACAAGTTACTATATCATTATAAGCTTGTAAGTTGGACCTTTTGTAAGGCCACAACTTTTCCTTCTCCAACACCATCTTCTTGAAGAGGTATGAGTACATGATGTCACGGGAACTGCTTCCATTAACCAAAACTCTAGAGATTTAAAATTTGGAAATATTAGTTGTTATCACCAAAGGAAAATCATTCATTTGGAATCCCTTTGATCTTCTTGCTATCCTGGAATTCGAGAATTATCCTTTATGGCCTCGTGACTGAAGTGTTCCTTCCTTCTTAGTGACAACCATCAACTCAATAATATTTCTCTTCATTGTGCTATTGGAAGGGTTGATTGTCCTTGGGGTGCCTCTTATTATGGAAGTCATGTACTAAAGGTTCCCCTTGTGCTCTTCACCTTCATCCATGTTCACCTCTTTCCCTTGGCTCTCGACCATTGTTTCAATGGTTCTCTTGAGGTATTATTTCCTCTTTGAAGAGTCTTCTCAGCTCCTCTTGTCATCTTTGTTATAATCGAGAAATCACCCCTTCTTGATTAACCTTTCAATTATAACCTTCATTTTGATGCAATTGTTCGTGTTGGTGTTGTAACTTTTGTGAAAATAGTAGCATTTGGACTTAGCTATTTGTGTAGACTCCCTGGGTGGATATGGGTTCCTTATACCGACCTTCTTAAACTTTGTGTTGACGCATTCCTTCAAAATTCTCTCAGATACGCGTCAAACCTTGGGTGGGATGTGTGTTCACTTTCTTCTTTGAATTGCCTAGAGTCTTTCTCTAGTGGTCGGCTAGGTTCGACATTCCCGGTGCTTGACTACCTCTACCGGCCAAATGTTTCTCTTTGTAGTTGATGTAAGATTGTACTCTATTCAACAAATACTTTAGATTGTGGGCCTTTTTTCACCCTAACTTTTCTCGAAAGACAGAGTATCGTCTGAGGCCCTTCTCGAAGATCTAGCACTTCATGCTTTCATCTTAGCCTCCAACAGCTACTACCACCTTGGTGAAACTGTCAATATAATCGTGCAAGGTTTCCTTCTTAACTTACATTCTTCCACTAATTATGGACATGATGGTGAGTTTCCTATTCTTGGAGGTCCTTGCACAGGTCGAACCAAATGTTTATGCTTTCATCCGTAAGGGACTTGTATAAAGCTATGGTTGATTTGATAAGGGTTAGTGCAAAAAGCTTGCACTTCAAGACTTTTTTGACATGATAGTAGTCCATTTGATCTTTTATATGTTCTACGTGCACATCTAGATCTATAGTCCCATTTTAGCTATGGAGTTTCAGAAGCTTCTCTAGTGAATTTGGGCATCTATTGTCCAAGATGCCAGCGGATAATGGGTTTTTCTTCCGCGTCTTGATAGGAGCATCTTCGTCATACTTTTTTGTCCTCCTAGGACGACAAACTTCAAAAGGAGTATGGCTACCCATACTTTCATTCAGGATTAAGGGAAGGAGTATGGTACATGTGTCGGCGGCGGGTTGAAGACTTCTAAACCTCTTATAGATCCCTTCTTGGTTCAATAATGGAGGTTTTGTGCGAAGCCATCTCTTACACAATATTGTTCCTTGCATTGGCATTGTGTAAACTTTCTTCAATCTGAGTTAGCCTCTCTATCAAGGCTTGAGAGTTATGTTGTTAATCATTTGGTAGACGTTGAATAGTTCGTTAGTTCCCTGCAAGCCAAGATTCGACTGTAAGAGATGAAAATCTGGGAGTATTTCTTGTCTAAACACTGTAGGTTGTAGTGGAGGTCTGGATGCATGCTCGCCTAAGTGAAACTGCAGCGCAAATTCAAGGAATGGAGAATATTGAAATGCTGCTTTATTTGCCCTAGGTTGGACAAAATTTTGCCATGGGGGGGACGGAAGGAGCATTTGTTACAAATTTATCGTCTATCTCTTGAGGATGATGCAGCGGATTCTTGGAAGCTTCAATGGCTTACAGTTGTACGGCTGAGCTAGTGACTTTGCAAGACGCCATGACAGATCTACTGGATGAGAGCTTGAATCTTAATTTGTCGGTATTGATCAGGAAATGGAGATTTGCGCTTTGATCGAAGGAGATCTGGATTTCTATCGGAGGTGATTCGGTTGAATCGAGAGAAATTAGATCGTGGAGAATCGTAAAAATCAGAAGTCATTTTTTACAGACGGTTGTAATGTTCTGTGTTGGAACTAGAGTTGATTAGAAAGAGTGGATTCAGAGTCACAATTTATATTGTGTTAGAGAGGGGGCTGATCTAGCACTCCAACGTCCAAGTTAATAAGAGAGTGAAAATGAAAATTTAATTGAAAAATAATTAGAATATCTGCGAAGTGACACATTTTTCTTTTTAAATAATAGTGGTCGATAATTTTAAGTGTGTATCATTGGATTGATTTGAGAGATTAACGTAGCATTCTAGTGAAAGATATTCGGAAACAAAAAAAGAGGGTCTCCTTGTTGCTCTTTTAGTAACTTCTTCTTTCATATTTGTATCTTTACCTTTTGAACTTTGTAAACGGCAACGAAGAATATTATTTAGTCTCACGTCCAAATACTCTTGTGTCTAAATAAATAATACTTATATGAGCTAAGGTGTTTTCAAGTATCACAACTTCTGAATATATATAAAAAGAAAAAGCAGATCCTATTAATTACGAAGGGTTTCCCGTGAGACCTTTAGAGGATGGTGACTTTTATTATTTAGCTAACCAATTAAGAGGTTAGTTGATAACAAAATATTTAGTAATTACATTTTGCAGTACGTTTCTAACTGCATGCATGCACTTTATTTATTTTCCATATTAAGAACCATATCTCACTTCTGCAACGTGATAATCATGATACTTTACCAAACACTCATGATTCTCAATACTTTAACTATTACTAACAAACCAATAATTGCTACAAAAAGTTGTTTCCTATTTTTTATTCAGTTTATGAAGTCCTTTAATTAACTTTTTCAGGAAATAATAGTTGATGAATCAGAAGAAAATAAGATATTTCATTTTATTTGGTTAAAAATTTATTGATGTGTACTTGGTTGGAGCTTAACAATGTCCTATTTAACAGAAAAGATTCCGATTCTCCCAATCCAACACTTTAAAATATTTATTGAATAAATTTTACAAATAATTGTATTCATTACATTTGAACCAACATACTTATTTAAATACAATTCATAAAATATATAGAGATATCGCTTTTAAATTGACTTTTTCTAAATAAGCACCCCGATTTTTTTACTCCATTGTGATGCTCTATTAATTTATAAGAATATTTACAGTTCCTTTAAAAAAAAATTCTAATATTTAATCTTATGTTTAATATTTTATATTTTGACGGAATCAGAAAATATCAAATGAAAAATGAACAAGATGGCTATTAAATAAATTAAAGAATTTTTGTATTTTGAATGAATAATTTTAAAACTCTATCATTTAGATGTCTCGATAGTGAATATAGTGTTTCTCATTATCCGGAGGTAGATTAGATATTTAGAATCTCTTTGAATATATTTTAGTTTAAAAATTATTTTGTAAAATAATTTTAAAGAAAAAAAATTAAACATATTTGTTAATTTTTTTTTTAAAGTTATATAATGTTATAAATTTCTCATTAATAAAAATATACAATTTTTTCTTATTTTTTCTTCTTTCTTGTTTTCAAAGCTAAAACCCCAAATTAAAACTTCAAAAATTTATTTTAGTTTTTTAATTTTTAAAACTTTAAAATGGAAAATAATTTTGTAAATATTTCTTGTTGTTCATTGTTTTTTCTTCTTCTTCTCTATAGTTATATTTTGATACTCTTTGTTGTATTTCGGTGTTTTTTCTCCTCATTATATATAATATTATTTTTCATTAAAGGTATATATATTTTTGAAATGTTAGAAATATTTTAGAAACACTTCTTCGATGCCAATTTTATTTTTTCAAAAACATGCATGTGTTTATTGGATGATATAATTGCGCTAGGAAAAGAAATATATCTAGAACTCAAAAGTCATTGCACTCTTTATTTACCAAGGCCGTTAAAAAATCACAAATTAAACTGAACTATTTGAACTGAACCGAATTAAAATTAAAATAATTAAATTATTAAATTTAATTAGGAAACTAAACTGTATTGCACAAACTATTTTAGAATTGAATCAATTTTAGAATCGAATCATGTGACAAATAAATCAAATCGAAATTGAAACCGAATCAAATTGAAATTAAAACTAAAAAATATAAAAAATGAGTTTTTATTTTTTTAATCGAAAAATAATTTAACGGTTCGATTATTTAATAAATGGTTGAGTTAAAAAAAACTATCCTTTAAAAGTCCGATCCAATTTAAAATTTCAAAACAGTATAACAAATCAAAAATTAGGTTTTTAATAGATTAAAATAAATTTATCAAAAATTCTTTCAAAATATCATTATCATACAATTTCTTTTTAAATATCATTATCATACACATATTAGGTTTTTAATAGATTCTTGTCTAGAATGACAAGGCAGGTACTAATGGTGGAAGATTTAAAGATGTTAGTGTTGCAAAAGCTTATGACACACTTAAGAGACAAAAAATATAGGTGGCTTCAAAGGATAGTGTCATTACTCATTTGGACACAAACGTCTTAGATTCCCAATGACACCTAACTCGTGACCGTGACTTTTGTCTATGTCTCATATTTTACACTTTTTCTTTTCATTTTTTTTTATGATTTACCCTTGTTTTATTGTTTTATTACAATATTGCCCTTTTTTACCCTCTCGATCATGAGTTGAGTTCCACGTTGTCATCCTTGCTTATACCATCCCGGCATGTCCGGCACAATCTTTACTTAATTTGTCTCAATTCTAAAAACAGCAAGGCAATTATTTTATTTTGTTTTGAGGCCCCTGGACAATAATGTTTGTAAATAAGCTTGAGGTTAATCTTTCATCGGATGTGTGTCTATTTTTAGTATCTCATTATGCTTTCAACATAAACAACTTGTAAATGCTTTGAATACTATGGCGGCAAGCAAGTTACTACATCAATAGTTTGGCAAGTAAGAATAGTTCACCCTTCTTCATTAAAAAGAAAGAGAAATGAAAACTCTTGTATACTCCATTATAATGATGATCAACCATTTATAAAAAAATAATAAGAGATTCTTAATAAGTAACTCTAACTAACCAAAACAAATATTTTTGTTTTAAAAACTTAAATAGTTAAATGAGACAACATTTCTACGTGCCATTATTTTTTTATCAGTAGAATAGTTCTTCTATACACACTATATTTTTTAAAATTAGTATACAGATTAGATCAATCAAATTATTTTACGTATTTTATATTTATTTTTTATTCATTTCTTAGTTTGTGATGACACTATCTCATCATGTAAATTTAATAAACAATTGCATATGTTTTTAGTAAATTTTAGTAAATTATGACTGAGTTTTACAAAAAAAAAACATGAATAATGTGAAGAAGGTGAAGAAACAAGGTAGAATTTAGAAAATGTGAAAAAAATTGAAGATTAGCCTCTAGAAAAATCATGTCCCAAATTGTGGCACGATGTCGCAACATTCATCAAATCGTGTCACGAAGGAAAGGCATCGTGGCATGATGATGCATTCATTAATCAAATTGTGACACGATGACGCGACATTCATCAAATCGTGTCACGATGGAAAGCCATTGTGGTATGATGATGCATTCATTAATCAAATTGTGGCACCATAGAAAGGCACCGTAGCACGATTAAACATTCATTAATCAAATCGTGGCACGATATAAAGGCATTGTGGCACAATTTGCTATCATATTTCATGTGTTTTGACACCTTTAGAGACATAAACAATGAATTTACAAGGGTGGGATTTTTAGCATAGAGTTTTTACGGCAAAAGGAATATTGAAGCTCCGAGAACAAAGATTTTCATTACCAGAAGATAAATTATGACCTGGAATTCATGTATTATTTCTCTTCTTATATACCTATAATTCCTACTAGTACGAGTAGCTAATTTTTCAATAGACGTCGAAATTAAGACCAATTCCCTCTCCAGTAATATCCTATCTCAAGAGGAAATGGATGCGTTGAAGAAAACCAACCCTCGTGCTTACATGAAGATGGTGTTGAGTAACAAGGGTAGCTTCATTGATTGATGTTCAAGATCATCTACTGTTTCTGGAGGTAATAATAGACCTGAAACCATCGACGAAATCTTGAAACAACTTAAGGTCCAACTTGGAGGAACAAATCTCTTTGAAGCACTAGAGAAAGATTTCATCTAGGATTATGGAGTCAAAATGTTGCTGAAAACACTCGACGTTCCTGATGCCCCAAGTGAAGTTGTAGATTTCTTGGTGACTTTTGGGCCCTTCTTTGACCATATCATTGCTGACTTATAAAGAAAGCATGATACTAAAACAAATATGACATCTAAAACAAATGAGAGGTCGAAAGAATGGAACTTGGCCGCAAAATATGACCAACACACTAAGCAGTTGGAGGAAAAACTTTGAATAGAGAATGGAGTTGTTGATGCTTTGGATGCTAAGATCCTTGGTTGGCAAAAGGAGATTAAAGCCTTGCAGAAGAAGGTGCGAGAGGCCGAAGGCGAAAAGAAAGCCATTTGGGAGGTCAACCAATTACAAATAGATGAAGAGACCCAAGTTGGAATCCAACACCTGGAGAATGTGACCACACTTGATGCCGAACTAGCTGGCTTCGCTTCCCAAATTTCTCAGGCCGACCGTCGACTAAACGCACCCAAGCTTCAATGTGAAAGATTCAAGAATTTTTTCCCTTTCTAGGGTTGAACTTTGTCTTCTATTTCCATAAAGTATTTTGTTACTTGTAATCAAAAAATTTGGATCTTGTAACTTCTAAGCATGCCCTAAGGGAATTTCGAAAATTTTAAGCTATTGTTATTTAGCCTTCTTAATTCCGAAATTATTATGTTATTCTGCATTTATATGTATTTCCTGCAATACAAGCATATATTGTTTTAAATACTTTCTATTTTTTCGCATGGTTCGACCTTCAGGGGTCAATTTTTCGACTTCATATGCATTATTTGTATATGCTTGCAAAAATTTAAATGGCCCTTCCTAGTTTGGCGACCACTTGCCCAATATTCTATCTTTTCGCTCCATGGGCAATATGACTTTCCACACCAAGTTTGTTGGGTTGAACGTCTTGCACTTAACTTTTTTGTTATAAGCTTTAGCCACTCTCTCTTTTTGTCTCATTAAGACATCTAGAGCAGCCAACCTTTCCTCGTCTAAATCGACCAACTCGTCGAACATCATACCCCAATAGAACTAAGTTGGGATCTCAGCTTTCCTTTGGACCCTAATTGACTATAAATGGACTTCCAGTGGGAGCACTTCATCATGTCCAAAAACAAGTTCGAAAGGTGTGGTATTAGTTTATTCTTTAGGCGAATTTGGACATGGTCGTAGCTCTTGGTTTAAGGTTTTGTGCCAATTTCTTAGCTTCTGAACTATATGTTTTTTTATCAAACCAATTAAAATCTTGTTTGCCACTTCGACCTGACCATTAGCCTGGGCGTAATAAGGTGTCAAAGTTAACAATTTGAACCCTATTTTTGTGGCGAAGTCTACCATTTTCCGCCCTGTAAAAACTAAGTCTTGGTATGTGGTAATAGTTTCAGGTATTCCAAACCTATATAAAATATGATTTTGAATGATACCTGGCGACATGTTCGACCGTTGACTCACTCGTGTCGCCAGCGAACTTAGTAAACTTGGGTACTTTCCAACTCTTGGGTAATTCAGTTTGTCAAACATATTCTGACAAAGTAGATATGAAGGTAGGTCTATGGAGGCCCATATGGGCCAAGATCTGTTCGACCACACTTGCTATGTTATTATGCCCAACGAAGTTATTTTGTTGCATTTTGAAGGACTTGATCCGCATCCTGGTTTCTGTGAATTGCCAAAGGTTTAGGATTGGCTTCAGCCATGTATTCCGCTTCTTCCCTATTTAGGATCGGGTCATGTCGAAGCCCTTGATTCTGGCTTGGATTCGTCTAGACCAATCTATTTTCAGGCGTTTTTGCCTGCCCCATATTTGATATCTAGGGAGTTGGTCGAGAAGGGATTTGGGGTGTGTCAAAGAAATCATCTATTCACCCAATTTGGTTTGCCAATAACTCATAAGTTTGGTTTGTGTTTGTAATTAGTGGGTTGAAAATAATCATCATTTGATGGGTAAGAGTGTTTACTAATTCCATATTACTCTCATCCATTTGTTGTCTCATAGCCATCATATAAGTGGTATTCAATGATGGTGTTGTCTAGGGGATATAACTTAATCCTCCTTGTCAACCCATATTATTAATGGTCGACGGATAGGCATTCTAAGGGTTATACTGAAGGTGAGAAAAACAAGAAAGGGGGGTTTGAATTGTTTTGGAAAATAAGCGTTATTGCAAAATAAAATCACACTGGATTTTATACTGGTTCGCTTATAACACAAAGCTACTCCAGTCCACCCGGCCAAGGTGATTTCGCCTTCAACAAGGACTTAATCCACTAATCTTGAAAGATTATTACAACCAACGTCTAAGAGAAGGATCTCTTAGTCCTCTCAAGTATACAGACTGCGCAGAGTCACTTGAGGAATATAAAACAACTTAGATAAAAACAGAGTTTGTAATCTAGAGTGCTTCTAGGATAAAGCAAATATTACAACAGTAAGAACAAAAGAATGTTTCACGTTCTAAGCAAAAGCTTCGTGAAAGAACTAGAGAGAGAGGAAAAAGTTTATGTGTGTTGGTGTGTCTCTCAATGCTGATTGCTGTCCTTTATATCGAGGTGAAAGGACCGTTGAAATTGATGGCAAATAATTTTGTCTTGATTAGGAATCAATGCCATAACTTCTATTGTTTCTTGCCAAAACAACTTTGTCTCCCTGAATAACTTCTTTCCAATAATAGTTCCTTTCCATTTAAATTCGAAGTTGACGTTATTCATTCTGAATTAGGAAATCTATTATCAGAGTCTACGTAACTCTGTTAATCTGAGATCTTGCTATGTGGATTCAGAGCTTCTGATGTTTTGATCTCTTAGGGTTCTGATGATGACTTCAGATGACGCTGAGAGCTTCTGGAATTTAGATATACCTTTGTTTAGAGTCAGAACTTCTAGAGCGTACTCCTTGTTCAGATGCCTCTGATGTTTTTGCTGTTTTGCTCAGAGTTAGAACATCTTGAGCGCGTTACTACTTCAGATGCTTATGATAATTTGTATCTGATATGGTTCTGTATCTGATGACGCAATCAGATTCCTTTCTTATTGTTTAGATTCCTGCACACTTAGAAACTTTTTGTTAGAGTGCCATTTTTGGTTTCGTTCTTTGTTATCATCAAAATCTTGGAATCTGTTATAGAACAATTGTTGTTCTTACAATCTCCCCCTTTTTGATGATGACAAAACAAACTCAATTAGCAGATGAAACATTAAAAAATATCAGATCAGATAGAAGTGAGCTCCCCCTGAGGTAGGCTAGGGAGTTCAGAAGTTCTTACCAGAGCTTCCAAGTAATGAAGTTTCTTGATACCTTCTGCAATTTCTTAGGTCCAGTGTTAGAAGAATTTATTTTTAAGGAATAGTATGTTTGCAGAGTGCTTAAGGTATTAGGCAATTTTTCATCAGGGCTATATTTGATTTCTCCCCATTTTTGTCAGAATCAAAAAGACTTAAACAAAATAATCAACAAAACATTGTATATTCAAATAACAGATATCAGAGATAAGGGCAAGAAAAACAAACATCAGAAACAGAGATAAGCAAAGCAACAAGAAAAAGATCCTAAGTGCCTAAGGGTTGGGAGGAGGAGGCATTCTCTGAAGCAGTTGAGTCAGCAGGTTCTGGATATTGTCGTTGACGGTGTCCTGTTTGTCCATTCTGGATTTGAGTTCCTTCTAGTCTTTCTGAAGTTCTTCAAGCGTCTTGAGAACCGTAGGAATGACAGTAGAGGACTCCCCCTGAGTCAGAGCACTCTGTTCTTCAGCAGCTCTGGCTTCAGCTTCTGCAGCTGCCTTTTCTTCAGCTTCAGCAGCAGCAGCGGCAGCGTCAGCTAGAGCTTTGGCCTCAGCTTCCTTGGCCCTTTGGATTTCTGCTTGTCTGACTCTTTCTTCTTCTTGCCTTCTGGCTTCTTCTTCAGCTTCTCTGGCCAGACGCTCCTGTAGTCTTGCCTCAGCATCTCTGATGAAGTCGTTTCTGACTTGCTCAGAGATGTGCTTCAGCTTGAAGGCCTCAGAAGTCATCCAGCCAATGACTTTGTTCCAGTGTGTTCTTACAGAGTCAGGATCATCGCTGATGCCAGAGTTTATGGTCAGAGACTTGACCTTTTGTACTGAAGCCCCTGCGAACAGCATAATGGCTTCCTCTAGGGTAGGCAAGGAATGTTCAGGTTCAGATGTTTGAGGTGAAGAGGTTTGAGGGCTTAGGTTTAGTGTTTGAGGTTCAGGTTCAGGTTCAGGTTCAGGTTCAGGTTCAGGTTCAGCGGAAGGTTCAGGTTCAGCGGAAGGGTTTTGAGGGATAGTGTCAGAGGTGTGAAGGTCAGAGGGTTGAACTTCAGAAGGAGTGATGGTTGGTTGTGGTGAAGTTATTTCAGGTGGAGGTTGTGTTGGTTGTTGGGAGGCAAGGCTTTGAGCCTGAAGTTGGGCTAGGGTTGGAGAGGTTGGGTCAGAGTGTTCTGTCTCTGAGGAAATGATAAAATAGGGAGGTGATTCTGGGGTTGTGGATGAGGAAGTGGTTTGATTTAATTGTTCGGCTTCGGATAGTGGTAACGAGGTATTGGCAAGATTGAATTTTGGTAGAGGTTGAGAGGATCTGGTTGTAGAAGGAGGGGTTTCAGATGTGGTGTAGATGGGGGTTTATAGAGGAGTAGAAGAAGCCAATGGCTGTACAAAGGGAATAACAGAGGCAGACTTACCAGAAGATTCTTGCAGAGGCGCTGGAGGTCTTGATTCAGAAGTTTCTCCTAGCCTTGCTTTCTTCGCTCTTGAAGACTTCTCAGATGGACCTCTTTTGAACTTAACAAAGTCTGATTCTGAATCTAGCATATCGTCTAGTCTGAAGTCTGAGATGTCCACTCCTTCATCCTTCAAACGTTGGAGATAGTGGAGGATTGCCTCTCTGGGTTCATTCTTGTAGAACCTTGCGAGACCATTTGGCATCTTCCTCTGATCTTTTAAAGCGTCCCAAGAGGTGTCCAGTGTAGGTTTGACTTGAATCTTCTTCAGAATTCCCATGCTCTTCAGATTTCGGGAGTTCAGAGGCCTTCCAGTGTCTATTGCCAAATCTTCCATGAGTTTGTTTTTCTCCAGATGATCTACGAGCCCATTTTCTATCAGAACATCAGAGAGAAGTCTTCCCAGAGGGATGTAGGTTCTGGGTTTCATGTTGTTCCTGGTCTCCCGTACGGAGTCTCTGAGATATTTGAAGAGGAGTGCTGGGAGGCAAAGCTTCAGACCCTTATGAATACAGTACAGAATACACTTCTGATCTGTATTGATGTAATCTGATGAGTTGGATGCTGGGCGATGATGAATAGTTCCCAGAATGATCTTGAGCCACACTCGGAGATTCTGATGTAGTTCCTTGTTCTTTGATGGGTTGCCTTCTGTGTTGTGTTTGAAGATAGTGGGGTTGATTTCATGAGCAATGTACCTTGACCTAGGATTGATGTCATAAATCCTTCTTCCTCCAGCTTTCTCCATGTTTAGCAATGAGGCTGTTGACTTTTCAGTAATTACGATTTTTACCCCCAAAACGTAGGAGACGATGAAATGGTCGTCAGCGTCAGCAAACCTCCAGAATTCCTTGATGAGGTTTGGGTAAACAGGGCCATAGAGCCGTTGAAAGTAGTTTTCCCAACCTTGTTGACGGAGTTCTTCAGTTAGGTCTACACCATTCCTCTTCATGTTGTTGAAATCCACAAGAGATTCACACAAAACTTCCAGTTTTTCAAAAGGAGTTGCGAGATTGATGTGAGCCTCACGGTCAAGAATATGAGGTTCCTTGTAAACTGGTGTTATGGTTACGCCTGTAACTGTTGGAGTAGGAGTGCTTGTGCTTTGAGCTGCGTTGCTGGAGTCCATTTGTTGAGAGTAGTTGAATACTGATTGTTGTTGAGAATCCATTGATGATGAAAAAACAAGATGAAGATGAACTGCTTGCAGAAATGCCTGAGAGAACTGGTTTGAGAGAGTGAGTGAGAGTGAAGTGTGTGCACAGTGTGAGAGAAGTGTTTATATACTAAAACGAACTGCATGCAAAACGACACAACAATCTGAGTTTAGCAAAAAAAAAGTTAGCACGCTTAGAGGGAGAAATGATTAAGGCTCATTAATGAATGTCTAATCCCAACAGTATGCACACTGCTCGAGGAGATCTCAAACGTCTGTCCTTTGAATTTCTTCTGGACAGCTGTCTAGAAGTTCCAAGGTTAGACGCAATTCACTCCACGTGTTGATGTATCTGATCTTCAGGAATACCAAAGGATTGGTTCCTGGAGATTTCTAACTCAGATATCTTCTTAACTTGGTAGAAGTATCAGAGTCAGAGGCAGAAGCTCATTTGTTTATGTCAGAGTCTCATTTTACATCTTCAGAGGCACAATTTATTCAGGGCAATTTTGAATGTTCAGATTTTCTAGGATAAAAAGAAATCTATCTTCACAGTAACCCGAAAGTCTATACTCTGATGTTTTCTCATACATCAGGCCCAGTTTATGAGTTCCTTTCAGATATTTGAAAATTCTTTTAACTGCTGTTAAGTGAGTTTCTCTAGGATCTGATTGGAATCTGGCACAGAGACAGACACTAAAGAGAATATCAGGTCGAGTAGCAGTCAGATAGAGAAGGGAGCCTATCATACCACGATAGAGCTTCTGACAAACCTTTTTACTGACTTCTTCCTTTTCAAGAATGCATGTTGGATGCATGGGAGTCTTTGCAGGGTTGCATTCAGCCATGTCAAATTTCTTTAGAACGTCTTTTATGTATTTGCTTTGATGAACGTACGTGACTTCTGAAGTTTGGTTAATTTGAATTCCTAGAAAGAACTTCAGTTCTTGTATTAAGCTCATTTCAAATTCTGCCTGCATTAACTCAGAGAATTCTTGACAAACAGAGGCGTTAGCAGAACCAAAAATAATATCATCCACATATATCTGACATATCATGAGGTCATTGTTAAGGTTCTTACAGAAGAGTGTGGAGTCAACTTTCCCTCTGATAAAATTGTGTTCCAGAAGAAAATTACTTAAACGTTCATACCAAGCTCTGGGAGCTTGTTTAAGTCCATATAAAGATTTTTTAAGTTTAAAGACATGTTCTGGAAAATTTGGATTTTCAAAACCTGGAGGTTGGTTGACATACACTTCTTCTGATATATAACCATTAAGGAATGCGCTCTTGACATCCATTTGATATAATTTAATAGAATGATTAATAGCAAAAGATACAAGAAGACGAATAGATTCTAACCTTGCGACAGGAGCAAAGGTTTCATTGTAGTCAATACCTTCTTGTTGACTGTAACCTTGAGCTACCAGTCGAGCTTTGTTTCTGACGACTTCTCCTTTCTCATTCAGTTTGTTTCTGAATACCCATCTGGTTTCAATAACGTGAGTGCTTCTGGGCTTGGGAACAAGATCCCAGACATCATTCTTTGTGAATTGATCTAACTCTTCTTGCATAGCTGAAACCCAGTCGTTATCTTGAAGTGCTTCATCACAGGACGTAGGCTCGATCAGAGACACTAGTCCCAGAGGCGTCGCTTCAGAAGTCCTGAAGGTAGATCTGGTTCTGACAGGTTCGTCTATGTTGCCCAGAATTAAATCTTCAGATACGTTGATGCGACTTTTAGCTTTCTTTGGGATTACTAGGGAATTAATTTCCTCAGAGTTCTGAGTGGCAGTTGCTTCTGGAGCTTTATCAGATCCTGCAAGAGTGATTTCTAAATCTGCAAAATTTTCAACTAGCTTTAACTTTTCAGGGTCAAGCTTATCATCAAATCTGACATGAATTGATTCTTCCACAATTTTGGTTTCTGTATTGTATACTCTGTAGCCTTTAGAGCGTTCTGAGTATCCTAACATAATACCTTTCTGTGCTTTGGAATCAAACTTGTTCAGATGTTCTTTAGTGTTTAAAATAAAGCAAGAACATCCAAATGGATGGAAATATGAAATGTTTGGTTTTCTTCCTTTACACAGTTCATAGGGAGTCTTTTCCAGAATAGGTCTTATGGAGATTCTATTCTGAATATAACACGCTGTATTTACAGCTTCGGCTCAAAAGTGCTTAGCCACATTCATTTCATTGATCATGGTTCTGGCCATCTCTTGGAGTGTCCTATTCTTCCTCTCTACAACTCCATTTTGTTGTGGAGTTCTAGGGCAGGAGAAATCATGGGATATTCCATTAGAGTCAAATAATTCCTCAAAATTTTTGTTTTCAAATTCCCTACCATGATCACTTCTGACTTTAATAATTTTAGAGTCAAATTCTTTTTGCACTTTGGAGCAGAAACTAGTGAATACAGAGTGTGACTCACTCTTGTGCTTTAGGAATTTCACCCATGTCCAGCGACTGAAATCATCAACAATGACTAGTCCATACTTCTTTCCATTGACTGATGCTGTTTTCACAGGACCAAATAAATCAATGTGAAGAAGTTCCAGAGGCTTAGAGGTGGTAACAATAGTTTTCTTTTTGAAAGAAGTTTTTGAAAATTTTCCTTTCTGACATGCTTCACATAGAGCATCTGAAGAAAACTTCAGTTTAGGTAGGCCTTTAACTAACTCGAGTTTATTTAGCTGAGATAGTTTTCTCATGCTAATGTGGCCCAAGCGTCTATGCCATACCCATTGCTCTTCGTGAACAGACATCAGACATTTCACATTTTGTTCTTTTAAATCAGAAAGATTAATTTTATAAATATTGTTTTTCCTCTTGCTTGTGAATAGGACAAAACCATTGTTTTGATTTGTGGCTTTACATGTTTTTTAATTAAAGATCACGTCATAACCGTTATCACTTAATTGACTTATGGATAACAAATTATGCATTAATCCTTCCACGTAAAGGACATCAGATATAAAGGGAAGATTACCATTACCAATAGTTCCGGAGCCTCTGATCACCTCCGAAGCCTACAAATCCAGCGTCTTTAAGTTCCAGGCTTTGGAACATAGACTTTCTTCCCGTCATGTGTCGCGAGCATCCAGAGTCCAGGTACCATGACTGGTGTTTGAACTTTGCTGCATAGGATATCTGCAACATAAACAATCTTATCTTTTGGTACCCAGAGTCTCTTGGGTCCTTTCTGATTAGTTTTCCCAGAGTTTCTTATAACTTTGGGTTTTCTAGCATTTTCAAATTTTTGTTCTTGTGTGTGTGTGTGTAGTGATATGAAAATGGAGATTTGTGTTGGTCACTAGTAGAAGTTTTATCTTCCTTAGGATCATACCCAATTCCCTTTTTATTGTTTTGACTGACTCCATAAATCATGGATGCCATAACACTCCTTCCTATCCCATTTTTCAGAAATTCTTGAAAGGCTTCTTCATATTTATAAATTATTGTATTTGAAGTCTGTGGAGCTTGAGATAACGCTTCTTCCAGTTCTAAACGATTTTTATTTGCAGCGTCTCTTTGTAATGTTAAAGATCTAATTTCATCTTCTCATTTTAGAATTGTCATCTCAAGCTTGCCACATTCCTCAAATTTTTCTTTAAGACAGCCTTTTATTGCTTTAAACTTTTGTTTTAATTTCTGATATGAGCTAAGAGTTTCTGACAAGCATGATTCTAGATCAGATCGAGAGAGTTCAGAAAATACCTCTTCAGATTCTTCATCTGAACTGTTCCTGGATGTGGTAGCCATGAATGCCACATTGGCCTGTTCATCAGAGTCAGATTCTGATGAGTCAGATTCGCTATCATCCCAGGTAGCCATTAATCCTTTCTTTGTCCTGAAGGTATTCTTCTTGAAAATTTCTTTTCTGGAACTATCTTTCTTTAGCTTGGGGCATTCATTCCTGTAGTGACATAATATCTTTGTTAGTTTTACCTTTTGAGGTTGATTCTGATCGATCCCCTCTGGGTTTTGGTCTTCTTAAGTTGTTGTTCCTCTTTTTCCAGAGTTGTTTAACTCTTCTGGTCAGGAGGGACAATTCTTCTTCCTCATCAGAATCTTCTTGTTCAGAGTCATCTGCATCTTTTGTCTCGGCCTGGAATGCTTTGGTTCTGTCAGATTTGTGTCTTTCAGATCTGGACTTTAATGCTACAGACTTGTTCTTCTTCTGAGGTTCGTCTTCCTCTAGTTCTATCTCATGGCTTCTGAGAGAACTGACAAGCTCTTCAAGACTGATATTGTTCAGATCCTTAGACAGCTTCAGAGCAGTGACCATGGGTCTCCACTTCTTTGGCAAGCTTCTGACTATCTTTTTGACGTGGTCTGCAGTTGTGTACCCTTTGTCTAGAACTTTGAGACCTGCAACAAGAGTTTGGAATCTAGAGAACATTACCTCTATGGCTTCGTCATCCTCCATTTTGAAGGCTTCATATTTCTGGATAAGCGCCAGAGCCTTTGTCTCTTTGACCTGAGAGTTTCCTTCATGAGTCATCCTCAGAGAGTCAAGTATGTCTTTGGCTGTTTCTCTGTTGGTGATCTTTTCATACTCGTTGTAAGATATAGCATTGAGAAGTATGGTTCTGGCCTTGTGATGATTTTTGAAAACTCGCTTCTGATCATCTGACATCTTACTTCTGGGAACTTCAACTCCATCCTCTGTGACAGGAGGTTTGTATCCATCTATGACAATGTCCCAGAGATCAGCATCATAGCCTAGAAAGAAGCTCTCAATCCTATCTTTCCAGTAGTCGAATTTTTCTCCATCAAAGACAGGAGGCTTAGCATTGTAACTGTCTCTTTCATTTGTGTGGGCCATGGTTTTTCTCGTTCTGGATCTCTCTACACTGTTAAGTGTTTGATTAGAAAATCAATAACAAAGTCGAAGCTCTGATACCAATTGAAGGTGAGAAAAACGAGAAATGGGGGTTTGAATTGTTTTGGAAAATAAGCGTTATTGCAAAATAAAATCACACTGGATTTTATACTGGTTCGCTTATAACACAAAGCTACTCCAGTCCACCCGGCCAAGGTGATTTCGCCTTCAACAAGGACTTAATCCACTAATCTTGAAAGATTATTACAACCAACGTCTAAGAGAAGGATCTCTTAGTCCTCTCAAGTATACAGACTGCGCAGAGTCACTTGAGGAATATAAAACAACTTAGATAAAAACAGAGTTTGTAATCTAGAGTGCTTCTAGGATAAAGCAAATATTACAACAGTAAGAACAAAAGAATGTTTCACGTTCTAAGCAAAAGTTTCGTGAAAGAATTAGAGAGAGAGGAAAAAGTTTATGTGTGTTGGTGTGTCTCTAAATGCTGATTGCTGTCCTTTATATCGAGGTGAAAGGACCGTTGAAATTGATGGCAGATAATTTTGTCTTGATTAGGAATCAATGCCATAACTTATGTTGTTTCTTGCCAAAACAACTTTGTCTCCCTGAATAACTTCTTTCCAATAATAGTTCCTTTCCATTTAAATTCGAAGTTGACGTTATTCATTCTGAATTAGGAAATCTATTATCAGAGTCTACGTAACTCTGTTAATCTGAGATCTTGCTATGTGGATTCGGAGCTTCTGATGTTTTGATCTCTTTGGGTTCTGATGATGACGCTGAGAGCTTCTGGAATTTAGATATACCTTTGTTTAGAGTCATAACTTCTATAGCGTACTCCTTGTTCAGATGCCTCTGATGTTTTTGCTGTTTTGCTCAGAGTTAGAACATCTTGAGCGCGTTACTACTTCAGATGCTTATGATAATTTGTATCTGATATGATTCTGTATCTGATGACGCAATCAGATTCCTTTCTTATTGTTTAGATTCCTGCACACTTAGAAACTTTTTGTTAGAGTGCCATTTTTGGTTTCGTTCTTTGTTATCATCAAAATCTTGGAATCTGTTGTAGAACAATTTTTGTTCTTACATATACAATGGCATTGTTGCCACTGCATTGTCACTATACATGGACATGTTAGTATGCAAGCTAGCCATCATCGATGTTGGCATGCCATAAGAGTGATCCTTATTATTCATTGGCATAGAAAAACCAAACAAAGGAATTGTGACTGTAGGGTTAAACAAGGCATTTTCTTACTGTTGTGGGGGAGTTACATATTGCGATGGCACCAGTACAACTGGTGTTGATGATGTTTTCAGAATAGTTGTTCTAACAGGTGTTGATACAACCGCATCTTCAACCATCAACCTGATTGGTTGTTCTACCATATTCTGGGAATTATTTTGTGCAATAGTATTGTCTATAGAAGGACACATCATTTTCGGCAAATACTTTCCACTCCTTAAATACATGCAAATTTGTTTACGCTGAAAATTTGTAAAAAACTGCTAGTCTCTTAATTAAAGGTTATAGGTAGGATCGACTAATGAATCCTAGTACACTATGCTAAAATTCCTAACTCGTGGTTTGCTTTTATGAAAGGACATTATTTTGACTCGGTCGAAATAGTTATAGTGACAATGTGAGAATAAAAATTCAACAGAAATAAAGCAAATTGTTGCAGTAAAGCAAAAGCAAAAAGAAAGTATTGAATGATGTGTAAACGAAAGTAATGGAACTAGAAAAGTAAATTGAATTGAAATACTTTTGCATTAAAGTAAATGTTGATGTTTCATGGTTCATACATTCTCTCAATGAAGACTCTTTTCTCTTAGCACTAATACTTCGAGTGTAAGTGAGATTATGTAGTGAAATGAACACCTCTAGTTCTACAAATGAAATCCTTATAATACTAGTAAGACATAATTGCTCTCAACGCTCAGATCTTTAGCTTTTGCTAGTAGAAGCCTTCTTGCCTTTTGCTTTGCATTTCCTCTAGTTCTACAAATGAAATCCGTATAATACTAGTAAGACATAATTGCTCTCAATGCTTAGATCTTTAGCTTTTGCCATTAGAAGCCTTCTTGCCTTTCGCTTTGCATTTCCTCCATATGTCCCTCAGAAGGTAACTCAAAAGCAGTTATCATATTTGAACGTGATACATACGCGCCCAAATAAATGTTTCCTCGACGCATTTGTTGTTGTCGAGAATTTTGCTATCGAAATGCTTCCACAACATTCCAAAAAATGCTAAGTCCCAAATTCTCCTTGTTTGAGACCCAAAACTACGTACAAGTTATCAAAAAGTCCACATGTCTTTTAACTTTGACTCGTTTGGTAAGGCATTTTCCTTTGTCAAAAAGTCCACATTTTACTATTATGATGCATTATATTTGTATTTGTTGTTGTATTTGATTAAAATTCTCCTTTGGAGCATCTTTAATTTCAGAGATATTCATTGCATTATAGTTGTATTATGATGCATTATAGTTGTATTTGTCTATTTTATCTTATCATTAGCTATGTTTGAGTAGTTTAGGGTCTGAGACATGAGGAAAGGTGTACCAACGAACCTCATGCGAGTTATATAAATATCAATTGTAGCAAGATAATGTTTTGCTTTGAAATTTCTTTTTTAAAAAGAAAGATGTTCACTATGAATGTAAGAATACAAAGATATCGTTTATGCGTCAAAGGGGCGTAAACGAGATCTGGATTAGAAATTCGAGCAATTAATTTTGAGATTGTAAAAGTGTTTCTTAATTAATTGAGAAATTACTTTTATTTTATAAAGGGTCTTTAAATTTACAATCAATACTGCAAAAGTATATTGATTACGGGTTTAGAGTTCGGTAATGCACTTACAAAAGTGGGCATTACCACTAATTTTGGTATTTTAGGCAAAAGATAAAATTCTCATTATAATTGATATCGCAACTTGTATGAGTTAAGTCGGTGGATAAGAATAACAATTTTGGACTCTTATTTTTATTACAAAGAAAAAAAAATATTTTACCTTTTTGGCGCAAGCAATTGCTTATCACATAGCCTTAGATAAACATATATACAATAGAGAATGGTAATTGATCATTGATCTCTGAGGATGATAAATATTTTTACTACTTCGATATTATCGTATACTTGCGGTGTATCAAGATTTTTACGCTGTTGTTGGTAACCAATTTTTTGATATTGTTATTTGTTGTTTCACTGTTTAGATTAAGGCAACTTTATATCTTTATTATTTTTCTTAAAATTTTCTCGTTCTCGGTTGTTGATGACAGTCCTTCATTGCATAGCCGAAGAATCAGATCAAAACAGACGAAAAATGAGCTAAAATGAAGAAGAAAGACCAAAGAATAAGGAAAAATAGCTAAGTGTGAAGATTGTAGACTTAGTGAAATTTTGGGTGAAAAGGGAGCAAAAAGAGTGCAGCTTTGGAAAAAATCACATGCACCATCATGCAGCATTGCGCACGCGATATGACCATAAAAGTTGCGTTGCACAATGGTCCTTTTTTTCTAGGATTTTTCTGACGCATCTGATCCATTATGAGCTCTTTTTAAGGGTAATTTTTTCACTTTGATAAGGGTTACAAAAGTTGGAGAGCAAAGCACGATTTTGAGAGCATCAAAGACGCTTTTTAGGGCATTTGAAGCCATTGGAGTCAATTACTTCAAGGGAACTCATATGTTATTTTTATCTATCAATTATGGTATTGTAATATGAATTATGAGTAGCTAAGCTCCTCTAGGTTAGGTTGTCTTATGATGAACTTATTTCGATATTTTTGGGTAATATGTTGATTTGACTTTGTATGAACCTTTTGATCTATAATGTAATTCAATTGATTATTGTTATTAATATTTTTTATGTGAGATACTCTTTTAAATTGATCTTGGGCACATAAGGAATATTGACCCCTAACCTATATGTTGAACCTATGGCAATTGTTGTACTTACACTAGTTGAATAGAAATAGGAGACCCTGAGTAGTGGCACATGAAACTAATATTATGTGCATCACCTAATCCGGCTTACGCTGGTGGACTAGGGATAGAAGCTCCGAGTAGTGATTAGTGAGTTATTTCGTGAGGAATTGGTTATAACATCTTTGTTAATTCATCGTGGGATATAGTGAGAAGATCATTCATATAAAGCATCAAGCATCAACAATAGAGAAATAGGGGATTCAAAAACACAACCTAATCGTTTTCATAATTTTGTTCAAACTCTTATTTACTTTTTGCATTGCAACTCGACCCCCCCCCCCCCCTTTTACTAGTTTATATACATTGCACACATTTTGTCTTGTTAGAAGGCAATCCTTATGGATTCGATCTTTTTATTACTGCAACACTATCGGTACACTTGCTGAGAAGTCATCAAGTTTTTAGCGCCATTGTCGGGGACTGTTTATATTTCAACAAGGCGACGTTTGTTTAACGTTTTATTTTTAATATTTTTTATTTTTATTTTACTTTCTTGTTTATCATAGTGCTACTGAGGTATTTCCTGTTTGTGTGTGTGTAACTCAGGTAGAGAAACGCTTACCATGGCAGAATAAATAGCACTATGGGGGATTATCGTAGGCCTACTGACGTATCACATGTTTCTTTGGGGTTCGTTCCAATAAACCCAAAGAGTTTCACAAAGTTGGAAGTATTAAATCAAAAGTTGAATGTAACAAGTATGACACATAAATCTTCAAATGAGGTAGTATTTTTATTATTTGCTAATTGTGGGGAAGAGCATTTTGTAGGAGATTGTGCTGAAGAACAACTTAAGGAAGAAGTACAAGCAGTAACTATGAATTCCAATCGAAGAGCAACACAAACAGAGACAGAATTCAAGATCTCATCATTGAAACAAACGTTGGCTCAATTTATGTTGACAACACAAAACAAATTCCTGAACATAAACATGTTACATAGCTCGTTGAGCGAGAAACATGAGGAGTCAATGAAAATACTGGAAGGAAAAATGTTTATGCTTTTCCCAGCAAATCATATCATTAGCATAGGAAAGGGGGGACTTTGACGCTATAGAATTAAGGAACCACACAATTCCCTCAGCTCCCGGCATAAACAAATAGAAAAAAATAATGGAAAAGAGAAATGAGAAAGATGAGAATCCAAAACCAACCCCTACAAAAGATGAGGATTCTAGTGAGAGTCTTGAGAAAGGTGAAACACTTGATAAATTCATTGATAAAGATTCACCTTTTCGAAGAATGAAAAACCATATCCTAAATGAACCAAATCCTCCTTTATCGGATTACATCAAACCACTGTATCCTTTGAATAAGAAGAAGCCAAAAAGAGAAATGGAGTTGGGGCAATTTAAAACTTTCATGGAGATGCTCACAACTTTACAAGTCAATATTCCATTTTTGTGATGCCTTGGAGCAAATGCATGTGTATGCCAAATTCATGAAAGAACTTTTCAACGGTAAACATAAGTTGAAAGGTGATGAAAATGTAGCTTTAGCAGAGGAATATAGTGCCGTCATTCAACATCGACTACCACCTAAACTCACAGATCCAGGTAAGTTCACGATTCCTTGCTCTATCAGTTCATTAAAAATTGGACAAACACTATGTAATTTAGGGGCTAGCATAAATTTGATGTCGCTATCTATGATAAGGAAATTAGATTGTGGGGATCCAAAACCTACGAAAATGACTTTTCCTCTAGCCGACCGATCTATCACTTATCCCTATGGAGTACTAGAGGACGTATCGATAAAGGTTGATGATTTACTGTTTCCCGCCGATGTTGTCATTTTGGATATGTCGAAAGATGTTGAAACACCATTATTATTAGGAAGACCATTCCTTTCAACAGACAAAGCTTTGATTGATGTTGAAATAGTAGAATTGATTCTCATGTTTAATAAAGAACAAGTAATATTTAATGTGTTTGAAGCCATGAAACATGCTCATGAGGATTTGCAATGCTACCAAATTGATTTGATTGACAAATTGATAGAAAATGTTTCGATAGAAGAAAAACCATTGTCTCCAATAGAAAATGTTTTTGTACAATCTATCGATGAAATAGAAGAAGATGACAATGATGTTAAGGTAAATGAGATGGTACTACAATTTCAATCTTCACAATTGGATCCAGCGTATAAAGTTTTTGAAGAATTAGGAGGAAGTAGTGAAGACAAACTGACGGAACCCAAACTAAAAGAACTCCCTGAGCATTTGAAATATGTCGTTCTAAGTCAAGGAAATAGGCACCCCGTAATTATTAGCAGTACTTCGTCAATAATCAAAGAAGAAAAGTTTTTACTTTTACTGAAAGAAAATAAGGAGACATTAGGGTGGAATCTAGCAGATTTGAAGGGGATTATTCCAGCTATTGCATGCATAAAATCAAACTGGAAGAAGAATTTAAATCGTTTATTCAACCTCAAAGAAGATTATATCCAGAAATGAAAGAAGTGGTAAGAAAATAAGTCCTTACGTTACTTGAAGCAGGTACGATTTATCCTATTTTTGATAGTTCGCGGGTAAGTCTAGTGCACGTAGTTCCAAAAAAAAGAGGCACCACTGTTATTCGTAATGAAAAATATGAATTAATCCCAACTTGTACTGTTAAAAGATGGAGAATGTGTATTGATTATCACAAGTTAAATCTAGCTACACGGAAGAATCATTTTCCAAAGCCATTTATGGACCAAATGCTTGAAATATTAGCCGGATAAGCCTACTATTGTTTTTTGGATAGATATTCGTGATACAACCAAATTGATGTAGATTCTGTTGATCAAGAGAAAACCATATTCCATGCCCATTCAGAGTTTTTGCATATCTAAGGATTCCCTCCGGGCTATGTAATACGCCAATAAAGTTTCAAAGGTGCATGCTTTCTATCTTTTATGACATGGTTGAAAACTCAATAGAGGTATTTATGGATGATTTTTCTATTTTTGGTAAATCATTCGATAGTTGTCTTGATCGATTGAATAATGTCCTTAAGATATGTACCGAGACAAACTTGGTATTGAATTGGGAAAAGTGTCATTTTATGGTAACTGAAGGTATTGTTCTTGGCCATAAAATCTCTGCTAAAGGCATAGATATCGATCAGGCAAAATTTAAAGTAATAGAAAAACTTCCACCTCCCATAAATGTTAAATGTGTAAGGAGTTTTATTGGTCATGCAGGTTTTTATATGAGGTTTATTAAAGACTTTTCAAAATTTTCAAAACCTTTATGTAACTTGCTGATCTAAGAAAACAGATTCAACTTTGATAAAGATTTCCTACAGTCGTTTTCGGTCCAAAAAAATTAATTGACAACAACTCCGGTCATTGTGTCCCCAAATTGGGAATTTCCTTTTGAAATTATGTGTGATGTTAGTGATTTATGTGGTTGGCAAATTCTTGGCCAAAAGGCACGCAAAAAATTTCCATGCAATTTACTATGCTAGCAAGGTTTTAAATGATAATCAAGTTAACTACACCACCACTGAAAAAGAATTGCTAGCGGTAGTATTTTCTTGGGAAAATTTCCGCCCGTATTTAATTGGTTCAAAGGTCATTATTTTTACAGATCATGCATCTTTGAAGTATTTATTCAATAAGAGTGATTCCAAGCCCAGATTGCTAAGATGAGTGCTTATGTTGCAAGAATTTGATATGGAAATTAAAGACAGGAAAGGAGTAGATAATGTGGTGGAAAATCACCTCTCAAGGTTATAAAATATGGATGTGACTAAAAATAAGCAAAGTATTACAGAGACATACTCGAGCGAGGAGCTGATGGCAATTAGTGAAAGTCCACGGTTGTGGACATGGCAAATTATAAGGCAACAAATGTAGTGCCAGAAGAATACATTTGGCAATAGAGGAAACGCTTATGTAAAGAGGTTAATTTTTATCTGTGGGATGACCCATACTTGTTTAAGAGAAGTCCTGACGGTTTACTTTACAGGTGTGTTGCGTGTAAAGAAGTGGATAGCATTATGTGGCACTACCATAACTTGACATATGGAGGACATCATAGTGGAGAGAGAACCGCGTATAAGATATTGTTGAGTGAGTTTTAATGGCCTACTCTATTCAATGATTGTAAGTTATATGTGTCTACATGCCCTGAATGTAACCAAACACGTAACATCTCAAAATGAGATGAGATGCCTCTAAATATTATGCTTGAAGTGGAACCATTTGATTGTTGGGGAATTGATTTCATGGGTCCGTTTCCCCATTATAATATGTATATTTATATTCTTGTATGTATTGATTATGTTACTAAATGGGTGGAGGCAATTGCTTGCAGTGCTAATGATGCCCAAACCGTTACTAACTTTTTGAAAAATAATATTTTTTCCAAGTTCGGTGTACCTAGGGTATTAATCAGTGACAGAGAGACCCATTTTTGCAATAGGTTTTTGGAAAGACTGTTGGAAAAATATAATGTTAAATATAAGGTGTACATACCATATCATCCTCAAACCTGCGATCAAGTTGAAGTCTCGAACATACAACTAAAGCAAATTCTAGAAAAAACTGTGGCAGCATCTCGAAAGGATTGGTCAACAAAATGGGACAAATTTCAAAACATATTTGGGGTTCTCTCTGTATCAACTGATGTATGGGAAAACATGTCATATCTTGTATAATTGGAGCATCAAGCATATTGGGAGCATCAAGTATAGTTGGTCGGGAAGAAAAGATTATTGAAACTGGGTGAACTGGAGGAGATGTGATTTTCTACATATGAAAATGCGTTAATTTATAAGGAAAGAACCAAGATATATCATGATAAGAAACTAGTAAGGAGGAACTTTCAAGTGGGTCAATAAGTGTTATTGTTTAATTCACGTTTGAGATTATTTCCAGGAAAGTTGAAGTCCAAGTGGTCAGGGCCATTTCTGGTTACCGAAGTTTGTCAGAGTGATGCTATTGAAATTAAAGATCCTGGTGACATGATGAGATTTAAATTAATTGGACAACGATTAAAGCATTATTATAGAGGGTAGATCCCAAGTGAAATAAACTTCATAATATTATCAGACCCTTGAGTTCATGCGTCAAGCTAATGACGAAAAAAAGCGTTGGATGGGAGGAAACCCATCAGTTATAACCTTTTTGTTTTGTTTTGCAGAATTTACATTATTACAATATGAGACCTACCAATAGAGGAATTAGCTACTCGAGCATAACCCTTTCATGACGATCTATGTTGTCTTTAATAAATAAGTTTGTAGTTGTATTTTTTTCCAGATTTATAAGTTTATCACTTTAGCATTGAACAGATGATCCAAAATAAACTTGATCATCATATTAACAACTAGAAACTTGAAGGCAAAGGATGAGAAAAGAATCAACAGACTTGTACTAAACCTTCAGATACCTCATCTAGTAAGGTTTGAGCCACACAAAAATCCATTGTTCACTTTTCTTTCTTTTTGAGTGTATTCATGCATTATTATTTTATCTGGTTTGATCTATTTTCGATTAAGTTCATCCGGTTTGGCTGACACACATCGGGGCAGTTTTTTTATTTATAACTTTGAGCTCTTTTAAACCACCTTGTAGTAATAGATATATCCATTGCTAACCACTTTGAACTTAGCTTTTCTTTCGGTGACGTAGCCTAAAATTCATAGTCATATGACTTGAAAGATACTTTCCTTCCACCCTCTCTTTGGATCTAGGTAGAAGTATAGTTCCTAACGTGTATTAAGTTTTGGGTTGCTCTTGGAAGTGTGCAAAGTTTTAAGTTTGGGGTTGGGGTACTAAAAATTTGGTATAAAAAAATTCAAAAATTATGAGAAAATAAGAATGGAAAATGACACTTTTTAAAAAAAAGGAAAAGAAAAAGAGTGAAAACATGATAAGGACCAAAGATCTCTAGTGCCATCAAAAAGAAACAAAAATATATGTTGATAGAGGAGAACTAGGCACTTAACTCCAAAATTTTAAACCTACTTTCCTAAAAATATCCCACCTTAAACATAAGCTAAGTTACAACCCGAAAAGACCTCCAATGTTTTTGTTGTTATTTTTGTAATGAACTATATTAGAATATGACCCAGCTAAGCATAATTGATTTTACATGTTGATTGACAGACAACATTGTCCATTGAGTGAGTCAAAGTGAGTTTAGAGAAAAGTTGAGTACTCGTCAATGTTTGAGGATGTTTTCCGAGTTTATCGGATAAAAGTTCGAAACTAGAACTATGGTCAGGTAAAAGAAATATTTAATTTGGTGATTGTCATCCCCCAATTTCCCCCTCATTCAATAAATTGATACATGCATCATGACATTCGTATCATTTGCATAACACAACATGCATTTCATCTCATATAATGCCTAAAATGTCAACCAGAATAAATTTTCGGATTTACAGACAGACCAATTGGATCAATTTTCAAATGCAACTAAAATCAGCGGGCAAAAAATTTCAGAATCAAACTTGCATTCGTCAATTTTATTAATCTACAGTTTGCGTAGTTAAATCTAACGTGCTCATTTTATTTTTCGACTCTTTTTTCAATCGCATTTTGATCAACCCGAGCCTTTTAACCAGTCAATTTTTACTTAAAAATTTGATCAAAACACGTATGTTTCTGAGAAGTTTATTTTGCACTGATCATTTTGGTGCATTCAGTTTAATTTTCGAGCATTTTACACTCATATTATAATTATTTTTAATCCTTTTATTTTTATTTTTTGCCAAAATATTTGAAACAAATAAGTAGAATTTTCTATGTTTTTGTTTCGAGTTAATTTTGATTAGTTAGGTTAATATAATTTTATTTGATTTAAATTCTTTGTAAGTATTTTACTAACAAACACTTCTAATGCATTGTTGGAATTTACTAAAATAGAAAACCTAAGTATTTATATGTTGCTAAGGAGAGAGGGACCAAAGGTAATTGATCTAGGCAGCGACTTCACATGTTTTCTTTGTTTTTTTCAATTTCAAAATAATACACATAGAAGAACCATGACTATGGTGCCACGCGGACAAGAGTGGTTTTCTTTTAAAAATCTTGACAACACAGTTAATAAAAAGAGAGAGAGGTGTGTCTGAAAAAGAGGATATCATCAAAAAAGGAGTGTTTTCTCACAACTTTAGAAAACATCGATCTCTCAAAACATAGAGGATAAAACATTCTTTTTTCTGATTGCCTACCTCACCTCATAATTTTTCATAAGAAATCTCTTCTTCTGTTTTATTTCAATTTTTTTTACTTTAATATTTAACATATTATTTTGTATTATTTTGAAGTGTTATATATATATATATATATATATATATATATATATATATATATATATATATATATATATATATATATATATATATATATTGAGTAATATATGTTAGAAGTAATTCATTTTCAGCATAAATAATATTTGTTTGTTAAGCTTAACCTAGTTAGTTTAGGTTAGCATGTTGCATACGTGACATTTTTTATTTGTGTATATATAGTATTGTAGTTGTCAATGTAATAACATCCAATGTAATAATATCCATTGAGTATTGTAGTGGAGTCTGTGTAGTGTAGTCTGTGTGCAACCATTTTCCTGTAATCGTTTTAGCAGAGTAGTGGAAGTTTGTTATTTTTTCTTTTTCCATCTTCATATTTTGTACCAAAAAATGGTATCTAGAGCTCTGATTCGGATCCACATGGAAACACAGGCAAACATTAGTGAATGATGAGGCGTTGTGTGATTGATTTTGTTTGTTGAGTTTGTGTTGAACTTTTGATCGGAATCATAACAGAATCACATTTCTTGATTCTGCGGGATTGGGAAACACTAGTGTTTAGCGAGATCTGAGTGTATTGCATAAGGTTGAAGATGAACGAAAATTGTAATATGATTACTAAGCTTCTACTGTTCGATGGAAAGATCTGGAATCGATGGTCGATTCAGATGCGTGTGTTGTTTGACGCTCAAGATGTTCTTGATTTCGTCAATGACAGTTACGTTCAAGTTGCATTTCCAGAAAATGCAACAGATGTATAGAGAAATGCTTAACGAGATATGAGGAAGAAGGATCAAAAGGCGTTGTTCTACATCCATCAGTGTATGAATGTGAACATGTTTGAGAAAATTATTGAGTTGACGACGGTGAAGGTTGCGTGGGACACACTGGTACGATGCTATGGCGGTGATGCATCAGTGAAGAAGATAAAGCTTCAGTATTTACATAAGTAGTGTGAGGATCTCAGCATGAATAACAATGAGAAGGTACATGACTACGCCTCTAGAGTAATTATGATCACAATGAGATGAAGTCGTGTGGAGAAACTTTCTCTAAAGAAAGTATCATTGATAAGGTACTTAGGTATCTTACTCCTCAATTTGATTACATTGTGGTAGCAATTGGACATTCTAAGGATCTTAGCACCATGAGAATTAAAGAGCTGCAAAGAAGTATAGAGGCGCAAGAGTTATGTTTGACTGAAAGAACCTCTGAGAGAGAGGTAGAGCAGACTCTGAAAGCTTATTTTTTTAAGAAGGACCAGAAGTAGTCTTGGTCAGAGGGCAAGAAAAGGCATGGTAGGTCTCAAGAGTCAAAAGCCTCCAATTCTGATGAGAAGAAACATCAGAAGGGAAGGAGAAGATTGACAAGAGAATGGTTTAATGCTACTGCTGTAATAGTTTTTGCCACTTTGCTAACGATTGTTGGTCAAACAAGGAAAGAAAGTTAAAAGAAGAAAACATAGCCAAAGGAGATTATGATAATGAACCTGTGCTATTGATGGCTGATAAATCTGATGATGATGAACCTATGTGATTGACAATTTCTGATTCTAGAGAAGACTCTGAATATAAGTAAGAGTCAGAAGATAACTCTGAATCTGAAGTCGAGTCTGATTGTGAATATGAGTCATAATTAGAAGATGGGTCATAATCTGAAGGTTCTAAAGAAGAGTAAGAATCTGAGGGTTCTGAAGATGAGTTAGAGTCAGAAGATGACTTTGAAGCTAAAGATGAGTCAAAGTCTAAAGGTAACTCTGAAGATGAAGAAGACTCTGAAGGCGAGTCTGATTTTGAAGGTGAATCTGATTCTGATCCATATTCTGATGATGATCCAGAATATGGAGGTAACCCAAACTCTGGAAATGGAGCTTATAGAGGTGGAGCTTCTGAAGGTAAGGGCTATGAAGGTGGTATAAGTTCTGAGGGTGGTCAAGCATCTGATATTGTTCCAGAATCAAAAGGAGATTCTGAATAAGTTCAGAGGCCATAAAGAATCATAAACATTCCAAAAAGGTTTGCAGACTTTGACATATTGTAAGATACTGAAGTAGACTATGAAGGAGAAATGACCCAGTGAGTATTGAAGAAACTCTCAAGAAGAAAGTATGGTTGAAGGACATGAAAAAAGAACTTGAGCTTCTGAAGAGATTCAAGCTGCTAAATTGTAAGATAGTTGTCACACCGTCAGAAACAAATCACAAATTGGATTCTGATTCTGAAGGCGATGATGTAGATGCCATAACTTTCAAGTTGTTGGTTGGCTCTTTGAGGTATTTGTGTAATACCATATCTGACATTTGCTATGCAGTTAAAATAGTAAGTAGGTTATGAGTAAACCAAATTGGTCTCATTACCAAGCTATTGTCAGGATTTAGAGGTATATTAAGAGGACTCTGAAGTATGTAGTTTTGTTCCCTTCTGGTGAAAAGGCTAATGCACAACTGATGTGTTATTGAGACTCTGATAAGTGTGGTGACAGAGTTGACAGAATAAGTACTTCTGGATATTTATTTAAGTATCTAGGAAGTCTTATTTCTTAGTGTTCCAATAAGCAACCAGTTGTTGCTTTGTCAACCTGTGAAGCTAGATATATTGTAGGTGGTGTGGTTGTATGTCAAACTGTTTGGCTTTTGGATTTACTGCATGATCTGAAGATCAAGCTAAAAAAATATCTAAAGTTGATGATTGATAACAAGTCTGTAATCAATCTTTCCAAGAACCCAGTGCTGCATAGGAGAAGAAATCACATTGAGATTAAGTTTCATTTTCTGAGAAGTCAGGTTTAGAATGGAGTGCTAGAAGTTATGCATTGTAGCTCCCAGAAGCAGCTGACAGATGTTTTGACAAAAGAGACCAGGATTGATCAATTTCTATACTTGATGGATGGAATTGTGTTGCTAGTTTTGATTAGCTGAATATGAATTAAGGGATGGTGTTAGAAGTAATTCATTTTCATTATTAGTAGTATTTGTTTGTTAAGCTTAAACTAGCTAATGTAGGTTAGCATGTTGCCTACGTAGCATTTTTTTATTTGTGTATAAGTAGTATTGTAGCTATCAATATAATATCATCCAATGTAATAGTATCCACTGAGTATTAGTGTAGTCTGTGTAGTGCAGTCTGTGCAACCATGTTGATGTAACCGTTTTAACAGAATAGTGGAAGTTTGTTATTCTCTCTACTCTCTCTTCTTCCATCTTCATCTTGTACACCAATTATATATATATATATATATATATATATATATATATATATATATATATATATATATTTATATATTTATATATATATATATATATATATATATATATATATATTTATATATTTATATTATGATAGTATCGTTTCTATATTTTATTTTATTTTATTTTATTTATTTCGCTTCTGTAGCAATGTGAATTTATTGTGGGTGACGCGTGTGTGTGTTATATTTTAACTTTATGTCTTTCGATTACTTTGAGTTAATGTAAAAATTGTGACACTACTATAATAATAATATGCTTGGTTGTTGTTGTTTGGTTTATTATTGCATTGCGATCTCGGAGTAAAAATTCAATTTAACTTTCAAAAATCGCTTGGACACATAGATTTTTGCTCGGTTTCTTATAGAGTGATTCCTACATGAATTCACTCTAAGTTAGGTTAGAGCTAATTTCAGTTTTCTTTCGATTTCGGTTGGTTTCCGGTCTCATGGCTTACTCTTGGGCCTTCTTACAACGAGATCTTTATGTTTGCAGTTACTTGTTTGATTGAGTTTGCTTTTACTCGCTTTCTTATTCCCCGATTGACAAGTGTATCCCCCATCCCTTTAATTGTAATTTATTTTTATTTATTTTTATTTTCTTGCCATTAGTTAGACAATTAACCAAATAAATAACAAAAATAAAGAAAATCAATCTTTCAAAAAAAATAAAAACACTTGGTCAACACCAAGTTCAATATTAAAAAAAAAACTTTGGTCAACACCAAATATTCACTTTTCATTTCAAACCACTTCTCAAACTTCCAACCATAAATCATTTTCACCCTAAATCCAACTTGCAACCATTTTCAAAACCATCAACCATTTTCATAATTTTGTAACCATGAATAAACATCGATCAACATCGAGTGCATTTTCTCAATCAAAATTTCAAAACTCCAAAGAATATCAAAACTCTTTTCACAAATAAGATGAAATAAAAGAACGGGGAATAGTCCACGAGCTCCCAAGAGTTAGGAAACGAGATGTAGTTCTCGTCCATCTGAACCCTCTCATCATCCAAAAGTACTTCAAGCACATCAAACTCTTTTCTCGCCGTCGTGCGATAACCTTCAAACCTTTTCATAAACAAAAGGTATTTTGTCTCGAGACGATGCTAGATAGTGCTTCGTCCACAATCGTGTGAGTTGAGATAAGTGATATTTTCCTGTGAATGTTGATTTATAAACCTATTCAATATAATGCGAATTTTCATTCCTCACTTGTTTTGGGTAACTAATATTTTCCGTCAATTGATACAAAATATCTTTAGCTAAAATCGACCAATAAACAAACCTTTTCTACCTAGAACTACGTAAGCCTTGAGTTCTCTATTGAACCCGGAGATACGTAGGAGCGAAATTCAAAGTATCGTCAGGCACCCTAATAAAAAATAAACTTATTTCCCTCTCCTTTTCCCTTTGAATAACTCGAGAAGCCTAACATTTCTAAGCAAACATTAAAGCACATAACTAACCAAATGATTCCCGTTGAGTACAACGAACATGAGAGGTGCTAATACATTCTCTTACATAATCGACTTATGAACCCTGATTTGGTTGCGACGACCAATATCATTGTCGTTCTTTTTGGGTTTTATTGACATTTCCCCTATCTGTAGGAACAAGCGCTTACCACTGCGCTAAAAGCAATTGCTTTTAGTGAGGGTGCAACTTTATTTCCTTATAGTATGAGCCCTCAGGGGCTGCACCTAAAGCAAGGTTTGTAAGCTCCCTCTAAGCGCCATGGGTTGGGATGTTAAGCCCATTCGAATCCCTAAGGGTGACGCTGGATTTATTTATCCAACAATCTCCCCCCCCCTAGTGTCAGTCGGGGGGATTCGAACCCATGACCAAGCTCTGATACCACTTGTAGGATCAAGCGCTTACCACTGCGCTAAAAGCAATTTCTTTTAGTGAGGGTGCAACTTTATTTCCTTATAGTATGAGCCCTTAGGGGCTGCACCTAAAGCGAGGTTTGTAAGCTCCCTCTAAGCGCCATGGGTTGGGATGTTAAGCCCATTCGAATCCCTAAGGGTGACGCTGAATTTATTTATCCAACACTTTCCTTTTTTAGGAATAAATAAAGTTCGGTGCCCACTCTGTTAAGTCCATTTCGTGAGCGTGCGATTACGCTTCGTGAGGTCGTATTCTCATTTTTTCGAGGTGCGACAATGATGTTCGACGGTTATTGTGCGACTTGTTTTCTGTTGAAATGTGAAGTTGCATGCAAGTTACTTGAGGACAGACAACGATTCAAGTTTGGGGTTGTGATGATAGTCAATCATCGCATGACTTTAGACAAACAATCAGATCAAAATTAGTGAAAGATGAGCTAAAATGAAGAAGACAAACCAAAGAATGAGGAAAAAATAGCTAAGTCTGAAGATTGTGGACTTATTAAAAATTTAGGTGAAAATAGGAGAAAAAAGAGTGCAGCTTCAGAAAAAATCACATGCATCATCGGCGGCATCGAGCGTGCGATAGGGCTGTAAAAGTTGCATTGTGTGTGCGATACAATTCCTTGCGTGCATGATTGTCCTTTTTCTGGGATTTTTCTGATGCACCTGATCCATTATGATATCTTTTTAAGGGGAATTATTGCACTTTGATAAAGTTTATGAAAATTGGAGAGCAAAGCACAATTTTGAGAGCATGAAAGGAGATTTTTTAGGGCATTTGAAGCCATTTGAGGCCATTACTTCAAGGGAACTTGATCACATACAGACATGTCTCTCGGATAATAACTGCAAGTGCACAGTCTATGGTGTAGTTTTAAAAGATTATCAAACCCGCAGAGACTAATAGTCAAACTAATGTTATCTATCGTTACAGTGCAAAGCTAAGGCTAAAGGTTATAAGGTTGTGAACGGGAATAAAGATACTAATTTCTAAAGGTTTAAAAGTTATGATAAAACGAGCCTGAAATATGGATTCTGTGTTCCTAAGGGCTTAGGTAGAACTCGAACACTAAATATGACTCTATTACGTTATGTAGAAAATATCGACTTAAAGGTATCGTCTCACACTCTCGCGCTATCGACAAAGACGACACCTCCTAACCACAGGATTTTGCTCTCGCTCGCCCATTCTAATTAGAAAGCGTATTTTGAAAGTAAATGAGATCCTAAATGATGCCTAAAGCGCTCTCGCTATTTTTAGGATTGAAATTCTGGTATCAGATATGAGATGTCGAAGGTAATGTCACGACACTAATATCTGAGTAATGCAAACAGGATAAAGATAAAGAATAGTAATGCAAGAGACACAAGCAATTGTTAACCCAGTTCGGTCCAACTCACCTACATCTGGGGGCTACCAAGCCAGGAAGGAAATTCACTATAATAGAATCAGTTCAAAGACTCTCCGTACACTTCAACAAGTTACAGTCTTTCTCACCTAATCTCTACCCGTGCAATTTCTACCTAAGCACTCTTAGATATGAGAACCCACTCACTTCCCTACAACCACACCTGTGATTTTAAACAACAATCCCTTGAGAAAAGAAAACACTTTTCAATAACACACTCTTGATTTTACTTCACAGTTTCAATCAAGAAGATACACTCTTGATCTTGCTTCACAGCTTTGATCAAGAAGACACACACTTGATCTTACTTCACAGCTTTGATCAAGTAGACACACACTCTTGCTTAACAGCTTTAGAGTGACAAATTACAACCACAAATCAGTCCAATTCAATCATCAAAAGATGACTTGAATGGCTTACAAGTCTTACGACTAAACAGACACAAACCCTAGCTCTCTCACTATATTTCGCTCAGTATTGGTTGTATGTTCAAACAGGTTTTCTAAGTCCCTTTTTATAGAAGCATTCAACTGGGCTTGGACATCTTGAAGACCCTAAATCTATTTTCCTATCAAATCTTTTTATAACAGCTGGTTAGGTCTCCTTGGAAAATAAGTAAATCTGGTTGTAATCCATGATTGAATGCGCCAGCTAATCAGATCTTCAATCATACAAAGATTGCCTTTAATTGTGCAATCACAAAACATCAGACATTCATACTGAATGTTCTGTGTACAGGATGTCATGACATTGGGTCTGACATCCTGGAAAAATCCTGCATAATCCAATAATTCCTTTTATAACTTCCAGCAGGTACAGCCATATCAG
The DNA here is from genome assembly GCF_024323335.1 of Lathyrus oleraceus. Lineage (NCBI taxonomy): Eukaryota > Viridiplantae > Streptophyta > Magnoliopsida > Fabales > Fabaceae > Lathyrus > Lathyrus oleraceus. Next base: position 11,252,550 of record NC_066580.1, read on the forward strand.
ATGCCATGACCTTGTGTATGTCATCTGAAATAATCCTGCATGAACATGTCTTTCATTTAAGCTCCAGCAGGTACATCCAATATCAGAAGCCATGGCATTATATGTGGCATTCTGAAACAATCCTGCATGAACATGTTCTTGAACTCCAGCAGGTACATAGGATATCTCATGTTAAGACATCACACATAACATCTTGTGAACACTCTTTGTTTTACCAAAATTGTTGCCAACACTCAGAATCAACAAACTCCCCCTTTGGCAAATTTTGGCTAAAACATATATCTGTCCTTTTTGTTCACAAGGTAAACTATCAGCAGTTAAACAACATAACAGTAGTTTAATCAGCAGCAAAAGCAAAACAATTACTAGCTATGGCTACTAGTAATGCACACATGCACAAGGGTACTTCTCCTCCCCCTAAATTTGTGCAACAGAAACAGAATTACTAGTTATGGATGCAACTAGTAAGACACACAAATGCACAAGGGTACTCCTTCTCCCCCTAAATTTGTGCACGCAACAAACAATCTTCATGAACATAACAACTACTGTAACTCCAGCACCTGTATCAGCCAGAATGTCATTCTAGCATCTGCTTTAACATGTTAACATTCAGAACCTCCTTCTGACATCTCCTTCAACATCACCTGTACAACACAGAGCTTGCACAGAACATCAGACATCTCCTCCAACATCTTAGAACAGAACACCATTCTGTCTTACATCAGACATCTCCTCCAACATCACAGAACAGAACACCATTATGTCTTACATCAGACATCTCTTCCAACATCACAGAACAGAACACCATTCTGTCTTACATCAGACATCTCCTCCAACATCACAATTGTCATCTGTTTAGCCTAGCTAGCTACATCAGCACTACAGATCTCCACAACCACATATTTAACTGCAGCTCTCCATATAATCACTTCTCCCCCTTTTTAGTCAAATTTGACCAAAGGTGACTTAAAACATGAATGCTAGGAGATACATACCATAATTATACACAGCTGTAATAGCTGAGATAATTAGAAATCCATGGAACTCATTAAGAGCCCAAATATTACATCAAGGCATCAGTAAGGACTGCCACAAAATATAAACATTTCAACAGAAACAAAACATCCAAGCTTCCAAAACAGTCATAACAGCATCCAGAACAGCACACATGTCATCATAACAGGGGGACCATCACCACAACTTAGTCTGAGGAGGTAGCATCTTCTTCACTTTCAGATTCAGAACTGCCACTAGATTGATCTTGAGAATTAGACCTCTCACTTGAGGTATGGGCATCTGACTCCTTGGCTTCACCATCTTCCAGATGGAAGGAAATGTTGTCCAGCTGCAACCTTAGCTAGAGACTTTCTAACAGTTTGCCTTTTAGCAGGTGAGATGTCTGGGACATCGTCTTCGACATCATCTTTAGAATCATAGCTTTCTTTGATTTTCCTCTTCTAAACCTCTACTTTACTCCATGATTTAGAAGGACCTACAGCAGCAGCCTTCCTACTAGTTCTAGCTGTCAACATCTCAGCCACAGTCTTGCCTTTCCTGGTTTTCATTTTCTTTGTAACACTTGGTTTCAAGTGATGAACCAAGGTGTCATCTTCCTCTTCTTAACTCTCTTCCTCCAAATCAATTACTCTCTCAGTAGTGTCATGCTTCTTTCTTGGCCATTCTTTGACTTGACCAGCAGTGATTGTCCTACAGACTTCATTGTCTGTGGCTTCTAACTCAACAGCTCCTTTTGTTTCTCTCCCTAGGAACTTATTCATTATAGTTGAGGAGAACCTTACACATCTTCTTCTCACAAAGACCTTGCAGAATTCTTTTTTATTCTTGTCAGAAATATCCTCTGGGATATTCACCACAAACTCCTCCACTAAACCTTCAAAACATTAGGGTAATGCACTAACTGTTTTCGTCAAACCAGCAAACTTGATTAATTCCATAACCTCCTTCACTTCTACAACCTCCTTCCCTAGCTCCCTTTCTACAGCAACTCTCCTCTGTATAACAAATTTCCAATTTAATTGCTATAAATTCTCATGAATACAAATCCCCAATTTCCCTCTTAAACATTCAAACTGATTAGCATCCAAAGCTTTTCTAAATATGCCAGCTAATTGCATTTCAGTAGTAACATGCTCCAGTGCTATGATTTTCTCTTCCATAAGTTCTCTAATAAAGTGATGACTAATATCAATATGCTTTGTCCTGCTGTGCTGAACAGGATTTTTGGAAATAGTTGTAGCACTCAGGTTGTCACAGTACATTGTCCTGACATCTTGTGTGACATTGTGTTCAATCACCATTAGTTTCAACCAACCCTGTTGAGAACAGCTACTTCCAGCTGCTATGTATTCATCTTGATATATAGCACAAACACCATTTTCATCTTTGAATACTTTCGAATGTGTAGGAGCAGGAGTCCTTGCACTCTTCATGTCAATCTTCTTAACATTGTTCTTGGCACATTTTGCTTTGGGATAGAAAAATAGACTCTTCTATCTGCTTGACTTATAGCCTAAGTTCAACAAAGCTCTTCCCAACTTCAGACTACATTTAACGAGCAACATGTTCTACCATCTGATCTGACCTCCTACCAAACCCAATATTATCCACATCTCTACGAGCCACCATGAGCTTTTCTCCTTGAGGTTTCAGACAACAATCTTTGAAGATTTCAACCACATCAGATTTGTTTTTGGTCCAGATGTATCTGGAGAAATCATCTACCACTGCAAACTTCTTTCCACCAAAGCTTTCCACTTGCATGGGTCCCATCAACTTCATATGGAGGAGTTTCAACCCTGTGGAAGTGATGTTAAGTCTGAGTTTCTAGTGTGACATCCTTGTCTGACATTTCCCACAGACTTTTAATTTGTGAGTTTCTCTAGAAGATATAATCATCTTCATCCCTTTCTCCTTGACTGAGGTACATTTTGAGGAGTAACTAATTTGAGAGTTCCACATGTAACAGTTGTCTTTGGTTCTGACTCCTTCCTTGATTACTTCACATTCTTTGTTGGTAATCAGACATTCAGTTTTAGTGAAGTTAACATTTAGACCTTGGTCACATAGTTGACTGATGCTTATTAGATTTGCAGTCAAGCCCTTAACCAGTAGGACCTTGTCAAGTTTAGGCACTCCAGGACAATCAAGCTTGCCTATCCCCGTGATTTCACCCTTTGCTCCATCACCAAAGGTTACATAGCTTATGGCATGAGGATGAAATCCAGTTATCAGGTCTTTGTTTCCAGTCATGTGTCTGGAACATCCACTATCAAAATACCACTCTTCTTTGGCTGAGACTCTGAGGGGAATGTGAGCTATTAGACTTGTAACATTAGTCTTAGGAACCCATTGCTTCTTGTTGACAGGCATGTGCTATTTGGGTCTGGGTTGATAGTGAGTCTGATGATGAACAGGGCTAGGATAACCATACATCTTATAGCATAAGGGCTTTAGGTGACCAAATTTCCCACAGTAATGGCATCTCCATCTTTGGTGTTTCCCTTTCTGTTGTCTTCTCTTCCGATGCTGTGACATATGATCTGACATCACAAGTTTGCTTTTACTATGGCTGCATTTAGGTTTGGCTTGAGGTTTGCAACCAGTGTAACTGCACTCAGGCTTAGATTCATTATACCCAATGCCAGATTTGTCTCCTGTTATTTTTCCAGTTTGGAGAATCTTGTCTAGGGAGTCAGATCCATTGTTTAACATTCTTACATACTTGTTCATCTCTTCTAGTTTAGAATTCAAGAACATAGCTTCACTTTTTAACTTGGAGATGATTTCCACATGGTCTGCCTTCTCATTCTCTAGCTGTACTATCTTCTGGCTTTCAACTTGTTGACTTTCATCTATCTTGGCTTCAGAACCACTGCTTCTATTTTTAATTTGGAGATGGTTTCCAAGTGTTCTACCTTCTCATTCTCAAGTTGAGTTATTTCCTTCTTTTGGCTTTCAACCTGTTTACACCACTCTACACTTTTAAGACACAACTTTCTGTAGGTAGTGGCCAACTCTTCAAAGGTTACTTCACCATCACTTGAGTCTTCATCAGAATCCCATCTTCCAGTCAAGGCAGTCATAATATTTGCAGGTTCTTCTGTTTCACTTCCATCTGACCAAGTGGCAGCAAGACTCCTCTTCTATTTCTTGAGGTAGGTCCCACATTAAGTTCTAATGTGTCCATATCCATCACATTCATGGCACTGAACTCCTTTTGAAATTATGTGTGATGCTAGTGATTTATGCGGTTGGCGAATTCTTGGCCAAAGGCACGCGAAACATTTCCATGCAATTTACTATGCTAGCAAGGTTTTAAATGATAATCAAGTTAACTACACCACCACTGAAAAAGAATTGCTAGCGGTAGTATTTTCTTGGGAAAATTTCCGCCCGTATTTAATTGGTTCAAAGGTCATTGTTTTTACAGATCATGCATCTTTGAAGTATTTATTCAATAAGAGTGATTCCAAGCCCAGATTGCTAAGATGAGTGCTTATGTTGCAAGAATTTGATATGGAAATTAAAGACAGGAAAGGAGTAGATAATGTGGTGGAAAATCACCTCTCAAGGTTATAAAATATGGATGTGACTAAAAATAAGCAAAGTATTACAGAGACATACTCGGACGAGGAGCTGATGGCAATTAGTGAAAGTCCATGGTTGTGGACATGGCAAATTATAAGGCAACAAATGTAGTGCCAGAAGAATACATTTGGCAATAGAGGAAACGCTTATGTAAAGAGGTTAATTTTTATCTGTGGGATGACCCATACTTGTTTAAGAGAAGTCCTGACGGTTTACTTTACAGGTGTGTTGCGTGTAAAGAAGTAGATAGCATTATGTGGCACTACCATAACTTGACATATGGAGGACACCATAGTGGAGAGAGAACCGCATATAAGATATTGTTGAGTCAGTTTTAATGGCCTACTCTATTCAATGATTGTAAGTTATATGTGTCTACATGCCCTGAATGTAACCAAACACGTAACATCTCAAAATGAGATGAGATGCCTCTAAATATTATGCTTGAAGTGGAACCATTTGATTGTTGGGGAATTGATTTCATGGGTCCGTTTCCACATTATAATACGTATATTTATATTCTTGTATGTATTGATTATGTTACTAAATGGGTGGAGGCAATTGCTTGCAGTGCTAATGATGCCCAAACCGTTACTAACTTTTTGAAAAATAATATTTTTTCCAAGTTCGGTGTACCTAGGGTATTAATCAGTGACAGAGAGACCCATTTTTGCAATAGGTATTTGGAAAGACTGTTGGAAAAATATAATGTTAAATATAAGGTGTACATACCATATCATCCTCAAACCTGCGATCAAGTTGAAGTCTCGAACAGACAACTAAAGCAAATTCTAGAGAAAACTGTGGCAGCATCTCGAAAGGATTGGTCAACAAAATGGGACAAATTTCAAAACATATTTGGGGTTCTCTCTGTATCAACTGATGTATGGGAAAACATGTCATATCTTGTATAATTGGAGCATCAAGCATATTGGGTGGTAAAATCTCTGAATTTTGACGAAAAGTTGGTCGGGAAGAAAAGATTATTGAAACTGGGTGAACTGGAGGAGATGTGATTTTCTACATATGAAAATGCGTTAATTTATAAGGAAAGAACCAAGATATATCATGATAAGAAACTAGTAAGGAGGAACTTTCATGTGGGTCAATAAGTGTTATTGTTTAATTCACGTTTGAGATTATTTCCAGGAAAGTTGAAGTCCAAGTGGTCAGGGCCATTTCTGGTTACCGAAGTTTGTCAGAGTGATGTTATTGAAATTAAAGACTCTGGTGACATGATGATATTTAAATTAATTGGACAACGATTAAAGCATTATTATAGAGGGTAGATCCCAAGTGAAATAACCTTCATAATATTATCAGACCCTTGAGTTCATGCGTCAAGCTAATGACGAAAAAAAGCGTTGGATGGGAGGAAACCCATCAGTTATAACCTTTTTGTTTTGTTTTGCAGAATTTACATTATTACAATACGAGACCTACCAAGAGAGGAATTAGCTACTCGAGCATAACCCTTTCATGATGATCTATGTTGTCTTTAATAAATAAGTTTGTAGCTGTATTTTTTTCCAGATTTATAAGTTTAGCACTTTAGCATTGAACAAATGATCCAAAATAAACTTGATCATCATATTAACAACTAGAAACTTGAAGGCAAAGGATGAGAAAAGAATCAACAGACTTGTACTAAACCTTCAGATACCTCATCTAGTAAGGTTTGAGCCACACAAAAATCCATTGTTCACTTTTCTTTCTTTTTGAGTGTATCCATGCATTATTATTTTATCTGGTTTGATCTATTTTCGATTAAGTTCATCCGGTTTGGCTGACACACATCGAGGCAGTTTTTTTATTTATAACTTTGAGCTCTTTTAAACCACCTTGTAGTAATAGATATATCCATTGCTAACCACTTTGAACTTAGCTTTTTTTTCGGTGGCGTAGCCTAAAATTCATAGTCATATGACTTGAAAGATACTTTCCTTCCATCCTCTCTTTGGATCTAGGTAGAAGTATAGTTCCTAAAGTGTATTAAGTTTTGGGTTGCTCTTGGAAGTGTGCAAAGTTTTAAGTTTGGGGTTGGGGTACTAAAAATTTGGTATAAAAAAATTCAAAAATTATGAGAAAATAAGAAGTGGAAAATGACACTTCTTTAAAAAAAAGGAAAAGAAAAAGAGTGAAAACATGATAAGGACCAAAGATCTCTAGTGCCATCAAAAAGAAACAAAAATATATGTTGATAGAAGAGAACTAGGCACTTAACTCCAAAATTTTAAACCTACTTTCCTAAAAATATCCCACCTTAAACATAAGCTAAGTTACAACCCGAAAAGACCTCTAATGTGTGTGTTGTTATTTTTGTAATGAACTATATTAGAATATGACCCAGCTAAGCATAATTGATTTTACATGTTGATTGACAGACAACGTTGTCCATTAAGTGAGTCAAAGTGAGTTTAGAGAAAAGTTGAGTACTCGTCAATGTTTGAGGATGTTTTCCGAGTTTATCGGATAAAAGTTCGAAACTAGAACTATGGTCAGGTAAAAGAAATATTTAATTTGGTGATTGTCATGCCACAATTTTCCCCTCATTCAATAAATTGATACATGCATCATGACATTCGTATCATTTGCATAACACAACATGCATTTCATCTCATATAATGCCTAAAATGTCAACCAGAATAAATTTTCGGATTTACAGACAGATCGGTTGGATCAATTTTCAAATGCAACTAAAATCAGCGGGCAAAAAATTTCAGAATCGAACTTGCATTCGTCAATTTTATTAATCTACAGTTTGCGTAGTTTAATCTAGCGTGCTCATTTTATTTTTCGACTCTTTTTTCAATCGCATTTTGATCAACCCGAGCCTTTTAACCAGTCAATTTTTACTTAAAAATTTGATCAAAACACGTATGTTTCTGAGAAGTTTATTTTGCACTGATCATTTTGGTGCATTCAATTTAATTTTCGAGCATTTTTACACTCATATTATATTTATTTTTAATCCTTTTATTTTTATTTTTTGCCAAAATATTTGAAACAAATAAGTAGAATTTTCTATGTTTTTGTTTCGAGTTAATTTTGATTAGTTAGGTTAATATAATTTTATTTGATTTAAATTCTTTGTAAGTATTTTACTAACAAACACTTCTAATGCATTGTTGGAATTTACTAAAATAGAAAACCTAAGTATTTATATGTTGCTAAGGAGAGAGGGACCGAGGGTAATTGATCTAGGCAGCGACTTCACATGTTTTCTTTGTTTTTTTCAATTTCAAAATAATACACATAGAAGAACCATGACTATGGTGCCACGCGGACAAGAGTGGTTTTCTTTTAAAAATCTTGACAACACAGTTAATAAAAAGAGAGAGAGGTGTGTCTGAAAAAGAGGATAGCATCAAAAAAGGAGTGTTTTCTCACAACTTTAGAAAACATCGATCTCTCAAAACATAGAGGATAAAACATTCTTTTTTCTCATTGCCTACCTCACCTCATAATTTTTCACAAGAAATCTCTTCTTCTGTTTTATTTCAATTTTTTTTACTTTAATATTTAACATATTATTTTGTATTATTTTGAAGTGTTATATATATATATATATATATATATATATATATATATATATATATATATATATATATATATATATATATATATATATATATATATATATATATATATATATATATATATATATATATATATATATATATATATATATATATATATATATATATATATATATATATATATATATATATATATATATATATATATATATATATATATATATATAGTCAAATATTGAGTAATATATGTTAGAAGTAATTCATTTTCAGCATAAATAATATTTGTTTGTTAAGCTTAACCTAGTTAGTTTAGGTTAGCATGTTGCATACGTGACATTTTTTATTTGTGTATATATAGTATTGTAGTTGTCAATGTAATAACATCCAATGTAATAATATCCATTGAGTATTGTAGTGGAGTCTGTGTAGTGTAGTCTGTGTGCAACCATTTTCCTGTAATCGTTTTAGCAGAGTAGTGGAAGTTTGTTATTTTTTCTTCTTCCATCTTCATATTTTGTACCAAAAAATGGTATCTAGAGCTCTGATTCGGATCCACATGGAAACACAGGCAAACATTAGTGAATGATGAGGCGTTGTGTGATTGATTTTGTTTGTTGAGTTTGAGTTGAACTTTTGATTGGAATCATAACAGAATCACATTTCTTGATTCTGCGGGATTGAGAAACACTAGTGTTTAGCGAGATCTGAGTGTATTGCACAAGGTTGAAGATGAACGGAAATTGTAATATGATTACTAAGCTTCTACTGTTCGATGGAAAGATCTGGAATCGATGGTCGATTCAGATGCGTGTGTTGTTTGACGCTCAAGATGTTCTTGATTTTGTCAATGACAGTTACGTTCAAGTTGCATTTCCAGAAAATGCAACAGATGCATTGAGAAATGCTTAACGAGATATGAGGAAGAAGGATCAAAAGGCGTTGTTCTACATCCATCAGTGTATGAATGTGAACATGTTTGAGAAAATTGTTGATTTGACGACGATGTAGGTTGCGTGAGACACACTGGTACGATGCTATGGCGGTGATGCATCAGTGAAGAAGATAAAGCTTCAGTATTTACATAAGTAGTGTGAGGATCTCAGCATGAATAACAATGAGAAGGTACATGACTACGCCTCTAGAGTAATTATGATCACAATGAGATGAAGTCGTGTGGAGAAACTTTCTCTAAAGAAAGTATCATTGATAAGGTACTTAGGTATCTTACTCCTCAATTTGATTACATTGTGGTAGCAATTGGACATTCTAAGGATCTTAGCACCATGAGAATTAAAGAGCTGCAAAGAAGTATAGAGGCGCAAGAGTTACGTTTGTCTGAAAGAACCTCTGAGAGAGAGGTAGAGCAGACTCTGAAAGCTTATTTTTTTAAGAAGGACCAGAAGTAGTCTTGGTCAGAGGGCAAGAAAAGGCATGGTAGGTCTCAAGAGTCAAAAGCCTCCAACTCTGATGAGAAGAAACATCAGAAGGGAAGGAGAAGATTGACAAGAGAATCGTTTAATGCTACTGCTGTAATAGTTTTTGCCACTTTGCTAACGATTGTTGGTCAAACAAGGAAAGAAAGTCAAAAGAAGAAAACATAGCCAAAGGAGATTATGATAATGAACCTGTACTATTGATGGCTTATAAATCTGATGATGATGAACCTATGTGATTGACAATTTCTGATTCTAGAGAAGACTCTGAATATAAGTAAGAGTCAGAAGATGACTCTGAATCTGAAGTCGAGTCTGATTGTGAATATGAGTCATAATTAGAAGATGGGTCATAATCTGAATGTTCTAAAGAAGAGTAAGAATCTGAGGGTTCTGAAGATGAGTCAGAGTCAGAAGATGACTTTGAAGCTAAAGATGAGTCAAAGTCTAAAGGTAACTCTGAAGATGAAGAAGACTCTGAAGGCGAGTCTGATTTTGAAGGTGAATCTGATTCTGATCCATATTCTGATGATGATCCAGAATATGGAGGTAACCCAAACTCTGGAAATGGAGCTTATAGAGGTGGAGCTTCTGAAGGTGAGGCCTATGAAGGTGGTATAAGTTCCGAGGGTGGTCAAGCATCTGATATTGTTCCAGAATCAAAAGGAGATTCTGAATAAGTTCAGAGGCCATAAAGAATCATAATCATTCCAAAAAGGTTTGTAGGCTTTGACATATTGTAAGATACTGAAGTAGACTATGAAGGAGAAATGACCCAATGAGTATTGAAGAAACTCTCAAGAAGAAAGTATGGTTGAAGGACATGAAAAAAGAACTTGAGCTTCTGAAGAGATTCAAGCTGCTAAATTGTAAGATAGTTATCACACCGTCAGAAACAAATCACAAATTGGATTCTGATTCTGAAGGCGATGATGTAGATGCCATAACTTTCAAGCTGTTGGTTGGCTCTTTGAGGTATTTGTGTAATACCATATCTGACATTTGCTATGCAGTTAAAATAGTAAGTAGGTTATGAGTAAACCAAATTGGTCTCATTACCAAGCTATTGTCAGGATTCAGAGGTATATTAAGGGGACTCTGAAGTATGTAGTTTTGTTCCCTTCTGGTGAAAAGGCTAATGCACAACTGATGTGTTATTGAGACTCTGATAAGTGTGGTGACAGAGTTGACAGAATAAGTACTTCTGGATATTTATTTAAGTATCTAGGAAGTCTTATTTCTTAGTGTTCCAATAAGCAACCAGTTGTTGCTTTATCAACCTGTGACGCTAGATATATTGTAGGTGGTGTGGCTGTATGTCAAACTGTTTGGCTTTTGGATTTACTGCATGATCTGAAGATCAAGCTAAAAAAATATCTAAAGTTGATGATTGATAACAAGTCTGCAATCAATCTTTCCAAGAACCCAGTGCTGCATAGGAGAAGAAATCATATTGAGATTAAGTTTCATTTTCTGAGAAGTCAGGTTTAGAATGGAGTGCTAGAAGTTATGCATTGTAGCTCCCAGAAGCAGCTGACAGATGTTTTGACAAAAGAGACCGGGATTGATCAATTTCTATACTTGATGGATGGAATTGTGTTGCTAGTTTTGATTAGCTGAATATGAATTAAGGGATGGTGTTAGAAGTAATTCATTTTCATTATTAGTAGTATTTGTTTGTTAAGCTTAAACTAGCTAATGTAGGTTAGCATTTTTTTATTTGTGTATAAGTAGTATTGTAGCTATCAATATAATATCATCCAATGTAATAGTATCCACTGAGTATTAGTGCAGTCTGTGTAGTGCAGTCTGTGCAACCATGTTGATGTAACCGTTTTAACAGAATAGTGGAAGTTTGTTATTCTCTCTACTCTCTCTTCTTCCATCTTCATCTTGTACACCAATTATATATATATATATATATATTATATATATATATATATATATATATATATATATATATATTATGATAGTATTGTTTCTATATTTTATTTTATTTTATTTTATTTATTTCGCTTCTGTAGCAATGTGAATTTATTGTGGGTGACGTGTGTGTGTTATATTTTAACTTTATGTCTTTCGATTACTTTGAGTTAATGTAAAAATTGTGACACTACTATAATAATAATATGTTTGGTTGTTGTTGTTTGGTTTATTATTGCATTGCGATCTCGGAGTAAAAATTCAATTTAACTTTCAAAAATCGCTTGGACACATAGATTTTTGCTCGGTTTCTTATAGAGTGATTCCTACATGAATTCACTCTAAGTTAGGTTAGATCTAATTTCTGTTTTCTTTCGATTTCGGTTGGTTTCCGGTCCCATGGCTTACTCTTGGGCCTTCTTACAACGAGATCTTTATGTTTGCAGTTACTTGTTTGATTGAGTTTGCTTTTACTCGCTTCCTTATTCCCCGATTGACAAGTGTATCCCCCATCCCTTTGATTGTAATTTATTTTTATTTATTTTTATTTTCTTGCCATTAGTTAGACAATTAACTAAATAAATAACAAAAATAAAGAAAATCAATCTTTCAAAAAAATAAAAACACTTGGTCAACACCAAGTTCAATATTAAAAAAAAACTTTGGTCAACACCAAATATTCACTTTTCATTTCAAACCACTTCTCAAACTTCCAACCATAAATCATTTTCACCCTAAATCCAACTTCTAACCATTTTCAAAACCATCAACCATTTTCATAATTTTGTAACCATGAATAAACATCGATCAACATCGAGTGCATTTTCTCAATCAAAATTTCAAAACTCCAAAGAATATCAAAACTCTTTTCACAAATAAGATGAAATAAAAGAACGGGGAATAGTCCACGAGCTCTCAATAGTTAGGAAACGAGATGTAGTTCTCGTCCATCTGAACCCTCTCATCACCCAAAAGTACTTCAAGCACATCAAACTCTTTTCTCGCCGTCGTGCGATAACCTTCAAACCTTTTCATAAACAGAAGGTATTTTGTCTCGAGACGATGCTATACAATGCTTCGTCCACAATTGTGTGAGTTGAGATAAGTGATATTTTCCCGTGAATGTTGATTTATAAACCTATTCAATATGATGTGAATTTCCGTTCCTCACTTGTTTTGGGTAACTAATGTTTTCCGTCAATTGATACAAAATATCTTTAGCTAAAATCGACCAATAAACAAACCTTTTCTACCTAGAACTACGTAAGCCTTGAGTTCTCTATTGAACCCGGAGATACGTAGGAGCGAAATTCAAAGTATCGTCAGGCACCCTAATAAAAAATAAACTTCTTTCCCTCTCCCTTTCCCTTTGAATAACTCGAGAAGTCTAACATTTCTAAGCAAACATTAATGCACATAACTAACCAAATGATTCCCGTTGAGTACAACGAACATGAGGGGTGCTAATACATTCTCTTACATAATCGACTTATGAACCCTGATTTGGTTGCGACGACCAATATCATTGTCATTCTTTTTGGGTTTTATTGACATTTCCCCTTTCTGTAGGATCAAGCGCTTACCACTGCGCTAAAAGCAATTGCTTTTAGTGAGAGTGCAACTTTATTTCCTTATAGTATGAGCCCTCAGGGGCTGCACCTAAAGCAAGGTTTGTAAGCTCCCTCTAAGCGCCATGGGTTGGGATGTTAAGCCCATTCGAATCCCTAAGGGTGACGCTGGATTTATTTATCCAACAATCTCCCCCCCAGTGTCAGCCGGGGGGATTCGAACCCATGACCAAGCTCTGATACCACTTGTAGGATCAAGCGCTTACCACTGTGCTAAAAGCAATTTCTTTTAGTGAGGGTGCAACTTTATTTCCTTATAGTATGAGCCCTCAGGGGCTGCACCTAAAGCGAGGTTTGTAAGCTCCCTCTAAGCGCCATGGGTTGGGATGTTAAGCCCATTCGAATCCCTAAGGGTGACGCTGAATTTATTTATCCAACACTTTCCTTTTTTAGGAATAAATAAAGTTCGGTGCCCACTCTGTTAAGTCCATTTCGTGAGCGTGCGATTACGCTTCGTGAGGTCGTATTCTCATTTTTTCGAGGTGCAACAATGATGTTCGACTGTTATTGTGCGACTTGTTTTCTGTTGAAATGTGCAGTTGCATGCAAGTTACTTGAGGACAGACAACGATTCAAGCTTGGGGTTGTGATGATAGTCAATCATCGCATGACTTTAGACAAACAATCGGATCAAAGTTAGTGAAAGATGAGCTAAAATGAAGAAGACAAACCAAAGAATGAGGAAAAAATAGCTAAGTCTGAAGATTGTGGACTTATTAAAAATTTAGGTGAAAATAGGAGAAAAAAGAGTGCAGCTTCAGAAAAAATCACATGCATCATCGGCAACATCGAGCGTGCGATAGGGCTGTAAAAGCTGCATCGTATGTGCGATACAATTCCTCACGTGCATGATTGTCCTTTTTCTAGGATTTTTCTGATGCACCTGATCCATTATGATCTCTTTTTAAGGGGAATTATTGCACTTTGATAAAGTTTACGAAAATTGGAGAGTAAAGCACAATTTTGAGAGCATGAAAGGAGATTTTTTAGGGCATTTGAAGCCATTGGAGGCCATTACTTCAAGGGAACTTTATCACATACAGACGTGTCTCTCGGATGATAACTGCAAGTGCACAGTCTATGGTGTAGTTTTAAAAGATTATCAAACCCGCAGAGACTAATAGTCAAACTAATGTTATATATCGTTACAGTGCAAAGCTAAGGCTAAAGGTTATAAGGTTGTGAACGGGAATAAAGATACTAATTTCTAAAGGTTTAAAAGTTATGATAAAACGAGCCTGAAATATGGATTTTGTGTTCCTAAGGGCTTAGGTAGAACTCGAACACTAAATATGACTCTATTGCGTTATGTAGAAAATATCGACTTAAAGGTACGTCTCACACTCTCGCGCTATCGACAAAGACGACACCTCCTAACCATAGGATTTTGCTCTCGCTCGCCCATTCTAATTAGAAAGCGTATTTTGAAAGTAAATGAGATGCTAAATGATGCCTAAAGCGCTCTCGCTATTTTTAGGATTGAAATTCTGGTATCAGATATGAGATGTCGAAGGTAATGTCACGACACTAATATCTGAGTAATGCAAACAGGATAAAGATAGAGAATAATAATGCAAGAGACACAAGCAATTGTTAATCCAGTTCGGTCCAACTCACCTACATCTGGGGGCTACCAAGCCAGGAAGGAAATTCACTATAATAGAATCAGTTCAAAGACTCTCCGTACACTTCAACAAGTTACAGTCTTTCTCACCTAATCTCTACCCGTGCAATTTCTACCTAAGCACTCTTAGATATGAGAACCCACTCACTTCCATACAATCACACCTGTGATTTTAAACAACAATCCCTTGAGAAAAGAAAACACTTTTCAATAACACACTCTTGATTTTACTTCACAGTTTCAATCAAGAAGACACACTATCTTGCTTCATAGCTTTTATCAAGAAGACACACACTTGATCTTGCTTCACAACTTTGATCAAGTAGACACACACTCTTGCTTAAAAGCTTAAGAGTGACAAATTGCAACCATAAATCAGTCCAATTCAATCATCAAAAGATGACTTGAATGGCTTACAAGTCTTACGACTAAACAGACACAAACTCTAGCTCTCTCACTATATTTCGCTCAGTATTGGTTGTATGTTCAAACAGGTTTTCTAAGTCCCTTTTTATAGAAGCATTCAACTGGGCTTGGACATCTTGAAAACCCTAAATCTATTTTCCAATCAAATCTTTTTATAACAGCTGGTTAGATCTCCTTGGAAAATAAGTAAATCTGGTTGCAATCCATGATTGAATGTGCCAGCTAATCAGATCTTCAATCATACAAAGATTGCCTTTAATTGTGCAATCA
Source organism: Lathyrus oleraceus (assembly GCF_024323335.1). Taxonomy (NCBI): domain Eukaryota; kingdom Viridiplantae; phylum Streptophyta; class Magnoliopsida; order Fabales; family Fabaceae; genus Lathyrus; species Lathyrus oleraceus. The sequence continues at coordinate 11,268,004 of NC_066580.1, forward strand.
CAAAACACTGAACATTCATACTGAATGTTCTGTATACAGGATGTCATGACATCGGGTCTGACATCCTGGAAAAATCCTGCATAATCCAATAATTCCTTTTATAACTTCCAGCAGGTACAGCCATATCAGATGCCATGACCTTGTGTATGTCATCTGAAACAATCCTGCATGAACATGTCTTTCATTTAAGCTCCAGCAGGTACATCCAATATCAGAAGCCATGGCATTGTATGTGGCATTCTGAAACAATCTTGGATGAACATGTTCTTGAACTCCAGCAGGTACATAGGATATCTCATGTTAAGACATCACACATAGCATCTTGTGAACACTCTTTGTTTTACCAAAATTGCTGCCAATACCTAGAATCAACAAGGATCGATGCCTAGTTTCCACTATCTGGTTCCTTCCTCACACTCTCGCGCTATCGGACTGAACCTTGATTTGTTCTTCATTCTCGTTCCAAAACAATAAAACATACATTTAAAAACTAAAGCCAGAATATAATTAATTCATATATTCACGCCTATTATTTCTACCAAGTTCCGTCGGTAACGACGGTCCTCATACGCCGGACTCAAGATAATTCAGCAAGGCATGGTATTAATTGAAAGCAACATGATTAAAGAATTTAAAACTGAGAATAGCATGACATGCAAATAATGAAAAGTGGTAAAGCATTCAAATATTAAAAGCGGTAAAAAAACCCTAAAATTACGTAAAATGAAACTTGAATTAAATTGAACTTGAAAATGGCGACAAGCTTGTTCTTGATCCAAAGTATAAACGATACGGAAATTAAAAGGGTGTGACAATCCCTCGATGTGAGTTATTGTCACTTTATAGGTAATTTTTTGCCTAAAACTAAGAAGAAATTTTGACAGAGCTTCTGCGTGAATTCAATGGATGCCAAACACTCCAAAAATGGCCCTATATATAGAGTTCAGGCCCCTGGCAACTGCTTGGAACGTGGAGACCTGGTGGAGGGAGTGGAGGTTGAGAAATTGCTGGAGAAACTGCCCACTATGCAGAATTGCATTCTGCATGATAATGGCGAACACCATTAGGGGAATGGCGAACACCATTCCTTCAAAACATAAGTGACGTGGCATGCATTGGAGGTGGCGAACACCATCTAGAAGGTGGCGAACACCATCTGTTCAGAAGGGTCAAATCCAACTTTTTTGCTCCTTTTTAGCTTATTTTTCGCAAGGCTTCCAAATCTCCAATGAAATCGGCTAACAACTGCAAAACAAATAAAATGGAAGTAAAAGGCGATAAAATACATAAAAACATAGACGGATAACATGTGAAATAAGCCTAAAAAGCGATACGATTTCTCGTTATCAAACTCCTCCATACTTAGATCGTTGTCTGTCCTCAAGAAATCACCCAACACACATGAAAAATAATTGAGTACAATGTCTGAAACATAGGCACGGTGACACTCTAAGTAGTACGAGACTGCTAAGCTAATGTTAGATAAATAGGTACTAGATAACAATAACAAGGATATCGTAGTGACATACATCCGCATTTACACGGACAAAAACTCCCCTATACAAAACCAATTTGAATCATGCCATTATAACTCGACCTACATTCTTTGTTCTTTCTCAACCTCTTTTATATTCTAGCGCAATTACATTAAGCCCGTTATCCATACACATTCAATGCAGGTGAACCTGTTAGTGACTATGATATCGTTTTCAACTTTTCGCACTTACTTAGCAAATTTTGCTTAAGTATCAAATGAATTTTTTAAGAGTTCGTACCGTTAGGCTAAATGATCGGGTGAGGATCACCTAACTTAGAAGAGACAAATCTTATCACAGATTTTATTCATTATATTTTTTTTGCTTGAGATCATACACTTATTTGCATCGGCTTCCTTACTCATGTGTACATTATGATGGTGCCGACTGCTAGTATAAACTACTCAAGGGGCTACATAAAAAACTTATAATTAAGGTCTTGGCATAATGGTTATTCAAATCAATTTCGCATACTTAGGGAGTTTATGGTGTTAGGACGATACCAATATTATCGACACTTTTCCAAGTTTATCTAACAAAGCCTAAAAATGAGAAATATACTATACTATAGATGTGTCATGCCATTGAATCACAACAATTTTTTTTTATCATTGGGGGTCAAGTCTAAGGAAATTTTTAAACAAAAGAAATATATCATGCAATAGGACTCAACAACACATGTATGACTCAACCAAAATCTAAAAAGAACTAACTAGGAAAATAATGAAAATGAAAAATATAACTAGGAAAGCAATGAAAATGAAAAATAAAGCAGTAAATAATAAAAAAGTAAAGCGGTAAAGCTCCTCCCCCACACTTGAACCAAACAATGTCCTCAATGTTTCAGTGCAAGGCGGAGAAAGGAGTAGTAAAACCTGGTAGGGGGCTCGGTGATATCGCCTTTATCATACACAGGGTGAGGTACATGCTATATACACTCCCGCATGTCTGATACTTCCATGTGCACTCCATTCATCTGCTTGGTGAGGTCACCCATGTTGAGCTTGTCCCTCTCAACAAAGTCAAGTCGAGTCTCTCTGATCTGATCAATGGTGACCCTCATCTCCTCCTGCTGCCCATGTATACTCCTAAGTAGCACGTCACGGTTCACAGCAACATCATTTTGATGTCTAAGCTCACTCAGGATGTCATCAAGAGATGTCCTCATGGTGGTCTAGTCGTATTCCTTGTGGGGCTGATATCCAGATGAGGTACCTACAAAGAGCTAGGAAAAACATGTGTGGTGTATGCATGGGTTCCATTCTGGGGAGCATCTGGCTCCATATGATCAAGCTCATCCTCGTTATCAGGCTCATGGGCATTAAGATCAAAAGTCCAATTAGCGCTCATTCGCACGTTGATGCATGCAATACAAGGTAAAGTAACTCCTCTCACCTCTCGGTTACTAATCATCAGAAAATATTTTCCATCTAGTTTATTCTTGACAAGGCGCATGCTACAACAATAGTCAAGATCGGTAAAAGGAGTCTCTAACGGCTCAAGCGTATCCAACTTCGTGCCTAAGTTCAACGCAAGGGCTATAGATGTAATCAACCCTCCAACAAAAAAAGGACCTCCTGTCCTAACACTAGTAGATTGGAAGTGTGCTAATAAGAATGGTGTTAGGTTAACTTTGGTTTCAGATAAGGCACAATAAATAAGGAAAAGATCTATAGAATTTACGTTTCTGGTATTTTCTCGACCAAATATAGTGTTGGCTAAAATGCGGTGCAAATACCTAATGTTTGGGTTATGAATAACGATAGCTTTAAGGCCTTCCTAGTAGGTGGTGGTTTTACCCGTTAATTGCTGCCAAAAGTCGAGAGCGTTGGATTCCCATTCGCTCTCTAAAGGGTATTGGCAAGCATATCCGTCTCCATGAGGAAACAAAAATAAATTGGCCATTTGGTCTTGACTAACATCGTAATTTCTATTGAACATCCTAAAGTGTGTATTGCCAATGGTACGGGATCCTTCTATAGGGGTGGTGTATCAAAAAGAACTTAAGAACTCGTAGGTAAGTCGAATATATGTAGGACTAGTTAAAGAGAAAAGTGAGACATACCTAAGTTATTAAGCATCCAACGAACACTGTTAAATAAACCCAAATCATGAAGGGCAACATCATCGGGGTACCTCGTCGCTAAGACGTCCCTCTTGAAAAATTTATGGTATCTGCTCCTTTGATTTTCACCATCGATTCCCTCGGCGAAAGAAATTTGCATATAGTTAATCTCTTTTCTTGGTGTAACTACTCTATGAGGCATGTTGAACAAAGGGAAAGTGAAATTGGAAGAAAAGGTTATGGGTGTTATGAGGAGAGAAGAGTGAGAGGAAAGGATTGTGAAGTTAGAAAGTCGGTGTTGGTGGATTTTATAATGATTTAGAAGAAGTGGAATGGTTGGGAGTTGAATAGTTGGGGTTATTGATGTTTAGAGTAGGAAGTTTAAGAGATTTAAATGAAGGGTATTGGAATAACGCACATGAGGGGAAATAAAATAAGGGAAAACGGTATGTTTTCCTGATATGGCGATCGCCATTAGGCATATGGCGAACACCATTTGCCTAAATTGTTGGAATTTTTATTCGAAGCTAATGGCGAACGCCATTAGCATAATGGCGGATGCCATTAACCTAAAATGCGCAATTTTTCAGCTTTTTCTTAAGATTACTACAGGTAAATGCTCCTAAGGCCATAAAATAGTTAGTGGAAATAATTAAAACTAATAGCCATAATTAAGAAGCATAAAATTTGCAAGAACAAAAATAATACGCGATGAAATAAAATAATTGACTAAAATGGAAAATTAACACAAAATGAAAATTAACAAAGGGAAATAACTGATGACAATTAAAAATACTAAATTAGAAAGCAGGGAAACTCTAGTACAATCAATCAACACTAGCCATCACTTTGGTCCAAAAGAGTGTTGCAAGGAATGAACTTGCTGGAAAACATGATCGAAATGCTCATTAGCAACATCCATAAATCCGAGGAGATCCACTCGAAGAGAATTAACTTCTCCTCTAATGAAATCAACTTCAGATTGCAAAGCATGTATAGCAGTACCGAAATCAACAGGAGGAACAAAATGATGTCCACCAAAGGCATGTGAGTTAGCATCAGGGAAAATGGATTTTGGGTTCTCATAAGATTGAGGACTATCAGAAGGTTTATGAGACTCACCTTGGCCATCTAAGTTGTAAAACCAGTTATCACGGTTGTGGATATTAGTTTTCTCATGGTTTGGAAGTGTAAAGTTCCAGACCACTTCGTTATCAATCAACATCTCAAACTCCGCCGGTCCTAAATTGGCAATAATGCCTTGGTTGAAATAGGGGTTTAGGTGCATAGGACGGATACCTCGAAAAGCATGTAAGCGGTTAAGTGGGTATCTTAGGCCTAAAACATCAACAATCACGGTTACTAACCCTCCAATGATAATAGTACCATAGGTTTCTTGGGAAATCTTGTCGAGGTTTGCTAACATAAAGGCATCAACATTCAATGGTCTCCCTTGGGAGGCACAAAGGAGGATAAAATGTTTGTCCCTAGAAACAATAATGATGTTCTCTTCCTTACCGAACAGGGTCTGGGCCAGGATTTTCTGAAAGTAGTGGATAACAGGGTTGTGGATGTTTGCAGAAAACATGGTGTGAGGTTCAAGATGATAATTTCCAATTATGGTTCCCAGGAAAACGTTAAGGCCAAGGTCTGTAAAGGCATCATTTGAGGCAATTGTGTATGCATCAGGGCCACTAGGAAATCCTAGTAACTCAGCCATCTCACGGTGGGTGAAACGGTACTTGGTTCCGAAGAGCCAAAATGTAGTCAGGCCTCTACCAAATCCTATTCCTCTATTAGGGTCATAATAAAGGGAACTCAAGAATTCAAGGGTGAGCTTACGGTATTGTGTCTGTCGAATGATGACTGCAAGTGCACAGTCTATCATGTAGTTTTAAAAGATTATCGAACCCACAGAGACTAATAGTCAAACTAATGTTATCTATCGTTGTAGTGCAAAGCTAAGGCTAAAGGTTATAAGGTTATGAACGGGAATAAAGATACTAATTTCTAAAGGTTTAAAAGTTATGATAAAACGAGCCCGAAATATGGATTCCGTGTTCCTAAGGGCTTAGGTAGAACTCGAACACTAAATACGACTCTATTACGTTATGTAGAAAATATTATCTTAAAGGTCCCGTCTCACACTCTCGTGCTATCGACAAACACTACACCTCCTAACCACATAAATTTTGCTCTCGCTCACTCGTTCTAATTAGAAAGCGTATTTTGAAAGTAAATGAGATCCTAAATGATTCCTAAAGCGCTCTCGCTATTTTTAGGATCGATGCCTAGTTTCCACTATCTGGTTCCTTCCTCACACTCTCGCGCTATCGGACTGAACCTTGATTTATTCTTCACTCTCGTGCCAAAACAATAAAACATACATTTGGAAACTAAAGCCAGAACATAATTATATCATATATCCGCACCTATTATTTCTATCGAGTCTCGTCGGTAACGACGGTCCTCATACGTCGGACTCAATATAATTTAGAAAGGCATGGTATTAATTGAAAGCAACATGATTAAAGCATGTAAAACTGATAATAGCATGACATGCAAGTAATGAAAAGCGGTAAAGCCTACAAATATTAAAAGCGGTAAAAAAACCAAAATTACGTAAAATAAAACTTGAATTAAATTGAACTTGAAAATGGCGGAAAGCTTATTCTTGATCCAAAGTATAAACGATACGAAAATTAAAAAGGTGTGACAATCCCTCAATGTGAGTTATTGTCACTTTACAGGTAATTTTCTGCCTAAAACTAAGAAGAAATTTTGACAGAGCTTCCGTGCAAATTCGATGGATGTCAAACACTCCAAAAATGGCCCTATATATAGAGTTTAGGCCATTGGCAACTACTTGGAACTTGGAGACCTAGTGGAGGGAGTGGAGATTGAGAAACTACTAGAAAAACTCCCACTATGCAAAACTGCATTTTGCATAATAATGGCGAATGCCATTAGGGGAATGGCGAATGTCATTCCTTCAAAACTTAAGTGACGTGGCAGGCATTGGAGGTGGAGAACGCCATCTAGTAGGTGGCGAATACCATCTATTCAGAATGGCCAAATCTAACTCTTTTGCTCCTCTTTATCTCCTTTTCTGCAAGGCTTCTAAATCTCTAATGAAACCGGCTAACAACTGCAAAACAAATAAAATGGAAGTAAAAGGCGATAAAATACATAAAAGCATAGACGGATAACATGTGAAATAAGCCTAAAAACACGATACGATTTCTCGTTATAAAATCTCATATGCTATTTTTATCTATCAATTATGGTATTGTAATAAGAATTATGAGTAGCTAAGCTCCTATAAGTTAGGTTGTATTATGATGAACTCATTTCAATATTATTGGGTAATATGTTGGTTTAACTTTGTATGAACCTTTTGATCTATAATTTCATTCAATTGCTTATTATTCTTAATACTTTTTTTATGTGAGATACTCTTTTAAATTGATTTTGGGCACATAAAGAATACTGACCCTTAGCTTATGTGTTGGACAGGGCAATTGTTGTACTTACGCTAGTTTAATAGGAATAGGAGACCCCGAGTAGTGGCATTTGAAATTAACATTTTGTGCATCGCTTAATCCTGCTTACGCTGGTGGACTAGGGATAGGAAGCTCCGAGTAGTGATTAGTGAGTTATTTTGTGAGTGATCAATTATAACGACTTTATTAGTTCGTCATGAGATTTTAGTGATAATATCGTTCATACAAGGAATCAAAGCATTAATAATAGAGAAATATGAGATTCTAAAACATAACCTAACCGCTTTCGTAATTTTGTTTAAACTCTTATTTACTTTTCTCATTGCAACTCAAAAATCCCAATTTTTACTAGTTTTTATACATTGCACACATTTTGTCTTGTTAGAAGGCAGTCTCTGTGGATTTAATCTTTTTATTACTGCGACACTATTAGTATACTTTTCGAGAAGTCATTAGTTTGTATGCAAAGAACCTAGAGTTTCAGAAACCTTACTGAACCGATAAATGGAATCAGGCATTATTTCCATAAAAGATGTTGATTACTTCAAACCCAAAAAGTGATGGCAAAAAACAATAGTCTCACACTAAAAGAGTACGCAATACCCTCGAATGAAGAGACACATTTGAGTATTATTTGTCCTGCCATAACCACGAGTAATTTTGAGTTAAACCCATCTCTGTTGCACATGGTGCACCGAAACTAGTTTTCCAAATCCCCAATAAACAACCCAAATTTACACCTTTCGGTGTTTTTCGAATACTCCGAAATGAAATTGAGTAGACCCAAGTGCTATTCGACTTAGAATTTTCCAATTTTCCCCTGGGGATAAATCCAAAGTAGGGATGCAGTCCCTTCCATCCAACTCCATAACGACATGGAAAGAACTCAATAGTTCGGGATATCCAATAGTGTTGGTTGATTGTTTTTAGAGGAAGAATGTTTAGGTCGCATTCTAACGGTTAAACATTGACTTGTCTACTCTCAGTGGAGGCTTAAGCGCTAGTTTGTATCCGCGTTAGAAAGGACTAAGCAATGTCCATTTATGAAAAGGTTTCCAATCGCATGTGGGCGAGAAAAGAGTTTGATTAAAGTTGTGTTATGGTGAACACGTGTCTAGATCGCATTATAACGGTAAAACATGGCTTGCTCACTCGCGGAGGAGGCTTAAGCGTAAGTTTGTACGCGTTAGAGGGATTAGATCAATGTCATATTATGGAAGGTTTTCGATCACACGGGGGCGGAAGAATAAGTTAAAGTTGATGTGTTGTATGTTTTTAGGTGAGTGACGAATATTCAGTAAGAACAAGATGTGAGCCTTGGAACCAATGAATCGAGGTATTATCGGAATGCTAAACTCCAACAATACCTTTTTCATTCAATGTATTCATAAAATTGTTTGATGAACAATGAACATTCAAAAGATTGTTCAAAGGTTCCACCGGAATGCTAGACTCCAATGGCCCATCTTTTCGTCCAAGTAATTAGTTATTTTAGAAACGAAAAGAGTGAATAAAAAGTTAACCCAAGACGTGTGCCTCGAGAGCAATCATCAAGGATTCAAGGAATGCGAGATTCCAAGGACCCATTGCTTTCGTATTTATTTAGGAAAAAAGTTTAACGAGTTGAGAAAGAGGAAGAGAAATTCGACGTTGATCGAGTGTTTTATCGCATTAATGAAAACGGATTGTGAAATAGTTTGAAATGATATGAGGTACTTATTAAAGAAAAAAACTTATTGGGATTTCGAAAAATGTACTTGATGTTGATCAAATACCTTTTATCTTAGTATTTTTGAAAGATTACTTTTAATGGTCATTTTGTCTTTTTGGATTAACAATTATGCATCAACTAAAAATACAATAAAAAAAATAATAAGGCAATAAAAAAGGTAAAATAAATAATAAAAGGGAGGGGCACACTATCAATGCAATAGGTAAAAGAATTAAAAAAAACTAAAGGAAATAAAAGAAATAACAAAAATAAATAAATAAAGCAATAATAATAAAACAAAAAATAAAAAATATATACAAAAGACAAAAATAGGCTGGAAATTGGGGGTGTAGTTAGGAAAATGCTTTAGACCCAAAGAAGGGAGTCTTACAATGGTGCATTGAGCAATTAGGAGGTGTGAGGGAGACTTCATATTCTCCAACCCCATATTTGGTTAGTATTCCCGTAGCAACAAAAATGAAAGAAAATGGGTTCCTACGAAAATGTAAAAACACCATAACTTTTTAAATTTTTCACGTAATTAACTAAATAAATAATACAAATTTATCTACTCGATCTCACAAACACAATGGTATATTCAAAATCAAAAAATAAATAACAAATTTTTTCGAAAATCAACAAAAATGCAACAACATATATTTGCTTGATTTGTCCATTTTATCCACTCTCATGACAAACGAACTATGGATTCATGCTCGGATGATGTTGAGAAGTTATTGAATATATTATTTATGTGAAACAAGCATAAATTTTCATTTGACCGTTTTTGTTCATGGAGGTTCAAGAACACTTTAAACTCTTATTTTGAAATCAATTGAGTTTCCATACAAAATAGTGATTATTAAGGTAATAAATAAATAAAGTAAGAGTAAAAATGTAATAGAATTAAATAAAGAACAAGTATAAGAGTTATTTAATCAACAACAAATCACTTTTGCTTATGGAGGTTCAAGAATACTTTTCAACTATTGATTTAAAATCAATTGAGTTTCCATGCAAAATGGTGATGATTAAGATACTAAATAAATAAAACAAGAGTAAAAATGCAATAGAATGAAATAAAAAATAAGCATAAGAGTCTACATATTCAATAAAAAGAAAGAAATGACTTGAAAGAAAATGAAGAGAAAAATGAAGCGAGTTTTGGCTTAATTTTTATGAATGATTGGTGGTGTCATTTGTGAATGGAATGAAGTTTATTTATAGGCTCTAGAAATGATAGTTTAGGAATTATGCAAAGAGTGTGAATGCTTTCTAGAAACTTATTTAATTAAATAGTGAATGATGATGTAATATATGCATGGAATAATAATATAATATATACATAGAATAATGATGTAATAAATGAGAGATATTTTGGACCTTCTAGAAACATTCATTTTTATTTTATGATGCATGAAAATGATTAATAAAATTCAAATGGATTTTTTTATGATAAATCAAATGATCATGAATTAATTTTTTTTAAATGCATAATGAAAAAAATGCAATTTTAGTCAATTTCTTCAACATGTGAAATGTTTACTTTATGTTGATTTTTTTTACTATAATGCATATATACATAATTATGGTGACTGTATTTGATGATAAAAATGCATATGACTAAAAAACAATTTTTTTGACAAATGAACATGTATCAGATAAATTTGAAATACCCAGACAAAATTGGGATATGACAACTGCCCCTATTTAATTACCTTGAATTAGAAGGTATGAATGATAACGATCTTCGTACATTCGTGGTGGAAGATAATTCAATATGAAAAGACCTGAATTTTATCCTTCGAGATGCAAGGAAGAAATGCAAAAAGAAAATGCAGTGAGAAATATAATGAGAAAGGTTATCATAAGGTAAATGATACAATCAAGACTCTGAGCATTGTCAGAATAATATCTTGGATGACATAATCGAGATATTCTAACAATGGAATGATACATCAACTGTATCTAGATTTTCTGAACATTAATAGAACAATATCTTGAACTAAACACATGAGATTCCCTGAGGATCAACAAAGCACTTCTTACATGATATAATCGAGATATTCCAACAGGGGAATGATACCTCAATCGTATTTAAGATTCTCTGAGGATACTAGAGTAGTTATATAAGAGCTTATGAGATTCTCCGAATCAACAAAGTAGTATCTCAAGCAACAAATGAGATTCTTCAGATTAATGAAGCAATATCTCAAACAGGTAAATGAGATTCTCCAAATACACGAAGCAACATCTTATATGATGTAATCGAGATATTTCAACCACCATCAATCAACTTGCTATCTTGCAATTCTTTTGACTTTTGGGACTCATGGGAGATCATATATGCCTAAGATGATGAAATTTGAAGTATACCTTGAAATATTTGATCAATTGGTGAAGAAGCTTGTTGAAGAAGTCACACAAGATACCTAGATGAATTAGGGTTTCCAAGGCAAACCAACTTCAAACTCTTGATGATTTCTTGATCAAAATAACATGTGAAGATCATGGGAATTCATATATGATGCTTAGAGCCATAGTAAACCACTTCTTGATTGAGCTCCTTGCATTGAGAGTCTTAAACCCTAGATGTAAGCTTGATAAATCAAATGTGAGCATGTGCACTACATACAAAAGAGTTAGTTTATACAAAGACATATTTTTGGTATTTTGGTTAGTATATGGTAAAGTACAAAGTATGATACAATCAAATGGTGCTTGGTGATCTCTTCCAATACAAACCCAATGAATGGGGGGTAAGGAGGATGCCAAGATGTGATCCCAATGCTTATGCATATGTTGAGAAGGCATGAGAGATCTTAGGGTCAAAATTGGGGTCTTACAGACATATACCGTGTCACCCTTGTCTAGTTCAATATTAAGCCTTTAGTCATCTTATTCTGCAGGATGAGAAAATTCCATCTAGGTCACCCATGTCCCTCAACATGATTTATAGAGTACCCATCGGTCATTTTTATGGTCCTCTTGTTATGGACAATGTTTGATCGATAATAAAATACTCAACTCCATTTCTAGGGTCCATACTGGTTTCAGGTCGAATTGTGGTATACACCATTATCACCTTGAGAATAATTTATGACAGTTGCATAAAATTCCATGTAGTATTCTTATGGTGGGTAAATATAGTATAAATATTACTTATAATATTTATACCTACGTGAAAACTTGACAACTCTTTATCTACGATTCATGAGATATTATGATCATCAATCTACCTACATAACAGTCTCAATGTTGTAATGTTATGCAATTTCACAATAAAGATTGACTACAAATCCATTAAAAATAATGTCGTTGTATTTAATAAAATCTCATGATCAAGTCACATTTAATCTTTCATTACATGGACTAACTATTTTAAGAACTTTATTATTTTAGAAAAACAAACATAAAAAAGAAATATATTATTATTATTAGATAATTTGATACAAGTATCAAGTTCTAATAAAATTTATGACCTCTAAAACTTACAATAACAAAAGTTCGACCTACTTTTAATATATCACATATATCTATTTAAGGCAACAACACCAAAAACATATCATCGATCTATATCCCTAACTTCTCAATCCTTAAGGCCTTTATCTTGCAAATTCACCATCCAAAACCAAAACTAACTATCACTAAACAAGTTACCGGGAGTCATCATCTGCCCAACTAGATAAAAGACAACACAAAATACACACCATTAGTATTTCTCTCCTTTTGACAACATATAGTGTGAATTGTTAGGTAGCCTTTCTTGTCCTGCATGTAATGTATTTCTTTTTGTTGAGCTTATGTGAACCATCTTGACTATGGAGCATTGCCTAATATAAACATTGGTATGAATTATGATTGGAAACACACTCAAAGTTTATAGTTCTTGTTTGCACCAAGTCCTTCCTAGTTCGTTGGAGGCTGATAAATAGGGGGACTTAGCTATTTGACTGTTATAAAGTGCAGGCCCGCCCCTGCAAGTGCAGCATGTGTTGCAGCACAAAACCCAAATATTAGAGGATCTTAACTTTTTTTTTTTATAAATATTAATAAAAATAAATAAAATGTTATTAAAAAATGAGATTAATTAATATGCACTGATTTACACTGTCGATTCATCACCATCACCCGTTTGCATTATTTTATAGATTTTTAAAATAAAAATCAAATTTATTTTAATATCTAACGTCTATGATTAACTGACGTTGTAAAATCTTTTTATAGTGACAGTGTATTTCAATTAAATCCTAAAAAAATTTAATAATTGAAAGAAATATTATGATAAAAACTCAATACATACAAAAGTCAAGATTGATCAAAACTCAAAATAATTATAATTAAATTTATTTTTAATTAATATATAAATGTATTTTTGATATATATATATATATATATATATTATATATATATATATATATATATATATATATATATATATATTTAATTATTATAATTTTATTTTAAAAAAAATTGGATCTATTTTTATAATTAGTACGAGTCTCCGATATGATTGACCGAGACCATAGTAAAATTATATTCTCCATTTATAGAGAAAACAACCATTATGCACCCAAGCTAACTTTGGTCTTACTAACAAAGTTATATTTGGTGGGATGACATGCATAGTGATCGGAACTATGAATTTTAATAGGAACATGTTAGATTTTTCTAGTTTTAGATCAGCTTAATTACTGAGTTTTTTTTAATCTATTCCCTATTGTCATTTATATGCGGTACACCCTTCTTTTTAATTAAAAAAAGTCAAATTTAAAAATTTACAAAATTTACAAAGTTAACACTTTATTATGTTAAATTTCAACCAATTTAAAATAATTAAAACAATATGATTTTATTCAATGTAATTTCATACAACTTCATTTTGTCACATTTTGTCACATTTTGTCAATCTAATTAAAGTTTAATCTCTCTATGTCTTCAATTATAAATACTAAATACTTAAAAAATTATAAACAACATGTTTTTGACATTTTTAACTATTTTTCTATCTGGAATAAAGTTTTATGTTAATTCCATTAATAAAATTCAAAACAAATTAAAATTATTAACACAAAAAAAGAATTGCTATGTACTCACCGTCACCGAGCACGTGGTTAGTCTAAGTCACAGAGTCAAAATTTTTATACTGGTAACGTACACAAAAAGTAATTTAATTATAAGAAAAAAAATAATTGCGTCACAAGAATTTATAACGCAACAACGTAAATATAGTTTTTTCATTTTTTTCCGCTTACTAATAAAACTCATTCAATTATATGTTTTAAATTTTAATAAGACTCTGAGTCAGAGTCTGTTTTTATTTTTAATTTTTATATTATTTATTTATATTTATATTTAGAAAATTTGGGAGGTGATTACGAGGGAAGTGTTACAGTGTCATTTTTGTAAATAAGATAAAAACAGATGGCAATTAACGAGAGAAAAAATAGAGAGAGAGAAAAAGAATATATGGTGTTTTTTTGTTGTGTAGTATTGTGGGTCCATTTTGTTATTTCCTCTTTTTTTCTCATCTTCTTCTGTTTCTATTTATCTAATAATCTAAAATCTAATCTTTCATCACTCATCACTTACTAATACTACTACTACCACCATTATTATAACTACACACTACTCACTCTTTTTTCACTCACTGTTTCAGATCTGAAAATCTCTTAACCCTAACCCAGCCTCATACGGTAACGTTTCTCTCTATCAATCTTCATCTTCTTCCTCTCTGATCTATGCTAACATCTAAGATCCCATTCTTCCTCATTGCATGCTAGCTTAAATCTCCAATTCTTTCTTTGAACTTCTGTTTTACTTTGATTTCGTTCTTCATCACTGTAATCTACTCTTCTTGCTGATTTCTTACTTGTTGTCAATGATTTGATTAATTTACCTTTTTTTTTTTGCTGAAATTGTTTTGATGTGATGCTATGTGACTATGCATTGAATTATACAAGTGTTGAATGAGCTTGATTTTTTTTTCTTCGGATTTGTTTGCAGATGCAATTCATGGAATGCGGTGATTTTTTATTTTTTTAACCTGATTAACACAATTAGTACTAGTAGTATCACAATTTATGATTGTTTTTTTTTTGCTTAATTTTCTGAGATTCTTATTTGATTTTGTCAGTTTTAGTTATTCAGATGGATAAATTAGGGTACTGAAGTTCAATGATTTTAGTTACATTTAAATTTGAGTTTTTCTTTCAATATGGTTTTTGTTGATTCCGAATTCACATTTTGGACTTTTTTATGGCTTCTTTTGTGTAATTGTATTCTCGTAGTGTTTGATTAGTCAAAGTTGCTAGTTTTCTTTTCCTAGAATGAGATAAACTACTAGTTTTTTTTTTTTGTTTTTTTTTTTCTTCGTTTTTGTCTTTTGTTTTGTTTTATATTATTTTCATACAGAACTTTGTTTTTGGTATATAGACAAGTTTTTAGATATCTGTTTTTCTGATCTTTTCAGAAGAGATTATTCTATCTGTGGATTGATGGAGAAAGGAATTTCTTATGATTTTTGTGTGTGGGGATTTGCAGGCTAGGTTGCTCTGGAACTCAATGGCGGTAACTGAAGCTCAAAACCCTCTAATTGGAGAAAACACCTGTGGTTCCTTGTTGAAGAAGCTGCAGGTAACTTCATTCGGTTATTTATCTCTGCTGCCTTAGATGTGTTTGACCTAAAAGTTAATAAGGTTATGTTATTTTTGTTTTCGATGTAGGAAATATGGGACGAGGTTGGTGAAAGTGATGAAGAACGGGACAAGATGCTTCTTCAGTTAGAGCAGGAGTGCTTGGATGTTTACAAGAGAAAGGTTGAGCATGCTACAAAGTCGAGGGCACAGCTACTTCAATCCTTGTCTGATGCTAAGCTTGAGCTTTCTACTCTTCTATCAGCTCTTGGAGAAAAGAGCTTTGCTGGAATTGTTAGTAACTACCTAGCTATGTTCTTATGGCAGAAACGCAGCACAATTATTGCATATATTGCTTTATGATGCGTTAAAATTATAAAGTTACAGACTAATTTACTTATGTATATCTTTTATTCTTTTGCAGCCCGATAATACTTCTGGAACTATCAAGGAACAGCTTGCAGCTATAGCACCAGTGCTTGAACAGTTATGGGAACAAAAGGAAGAAAGAATAAAGGATTTCTCAGATGTACAATCACAGATCCAAAGAATATGCGGAGAGATAACCGGGAGCCTGAACCATAATGATGTACCTGCAGTTGATGAGTCTGACCTGTCCTTGAAGAAGTTTGAGGAATATCAATCTGAGCTTCATGAACTTCAAAAGGAAAAGGTAATTTGGTTGCCATTTCTAAGTTTATACCAGTTAGTTTGCTGAATGAAAATCATCCCATTGGATTTCATTAGTTAACATTGAGAGTTTTGTTGCATTTCTTTGTTTGGCAGAGTGATAGATTGCAAAAGGTTTTTGAATTGGTGAGTACTGTGCATGATCTTTGTGCTGTCCTTGGTATGGACTTCTTCAGTACTGTAACTGAGGTTCATCCAAGCCTGAATGATTCGACTGGCGTTCAATCCAAAAGTATAAGCAATGACACTCTAGCTAGGCTCGCTAACACAGTCTTAACGCTGAAAGAAGATAAAAAGCAGAGGCTGCACAAGGTTGTTAACTATATGCTTTCAATTATTTGTAATTTTTGCATACTGAGGTTTTTGTTTCACAAAATATGTCTATCACATATTTTTAATATGTTAATTCATACTTGGAAGTGAATATCGGTTTTTAGTCTATGGTATAATTTTTTTTTACTTCAACCTGTCCAACCCTGCAGCTCCAAGAATTAGCTTCTCAGTTAATTGATCTTTGGAATCTAATGGATACTCCTCAAGAGGAAAGGAAACTGTTTGACCATGTTACCTGTAACATCTCAGCTTCCGTTGATGAAGTTACTATTCCTGGTTCCCTTGCCCTGGATCTGATTGAGCAGGTACTAAAGACACTCTGAAGGTAAAATACCTGGGATCCAAGAATTAAGCTAATTGGTTCTTTTGTTCTTATTGTGAAGGCTGAAGTGGAAGTTGAGAGACTCGACCAGCTTAAAGCAAGCAGGATGAAGGAAATTGCTTTCAAGAAACAATCAGAACTCGAAGAGATATTTGCCCATGCTCATATAGAAATAGACTCAGATGTTGCAAGAGAGAAGATCTTGGCATTGATTGATTCTGGAGACATTGAACCAACTGAATTACTGGCTGACATGGACAATCAAATAGCAAAAGCGAAAGAAGAAGCTTTAAGCCGAAAAGATATATTGGACAAGGTTGAGAAATGGATGTCAGCATGTGAAGAAGAGAGCTGGCTTGAGGACTATAATCGGGTAATTATAATCTCCCTTGTGCATTTTTCTGTGTTTTTGGTGTAGTTGGTTGTGTGCAGTTTTTTGTAAGAGTGAATCAAGATATTTACTATCAAATAGCAAATCACTAAAACTGATATACTATAGAAGAAAGACAAAAGCAAATCAGTATCAATTTGCTATTTGATAGTAAATGGCCCGAATTCCAGAAATAGGAAGTTTTTTAGATTTAGCACTGCAAGCTTGATCATTGTATTTAATGGTTGTGCAAGCTTCCCCATTTTGAATATAATAATTTTATCATCTTACACATCAATGCGAAACAGGACGAGAACAGGTATAATGCAAGCAGAGGTGCACACTTAAACCTCAAACGAGCAGAGAAAGCTCGGATATTGGTAAATAAAATTCCTGGTATGTATGGAATGGAACCACAACCACCCTCAGATACTGTTATTCTTAACTATATTCGGCTATTCGCTCTCAATGTAAATAAAACAAAAAAGATGCCTTCATTATTGAAAAAATTAACATTGTTTCTTTTGGTGAAAATGCAGCTTTGGTTGAGACATTGGTTGCTAAAACACGTGCATGGGAAGAGACTCATGATATGTCATTCACATATGATGGTGTTCCCCTTCTAGCCATGTTAGATGAATATGCCATGCTTAGGCATGAACGGGAAGAAGAAAAACGAAGAATGAGGGTATGTATCACTTATGTTATGATTAGGACAACAGATTTTAAGAATAACTGGAGCATTTTCTGATAATAAGTCTGAACAAAATTAAACTATCAGTTTGGCCTATTTCTGTTCACTACACAGTTTTAATGACTTGTATAACCTGTGGTCTTTGCACTCTAGGACCAGAAGAAATTTCAGGAGCTGCAAATCGCAGAACCAGAAGCCCCATTTGGGTCAAAACCAAGTCCTGCTAGGCCAGTTAGCGCTAAGAAGGGAGGTGGCCCTCGTGTTAATGGAGGAGCCAACGGAACTCCTAGCCGACGGCTATCGCTTAATGCTCATCAAAATGGAAGCAGGTCCATAGCAAAAGATGGAAAAAGGGATAATACTAGACCTGTTGCTCCTGTGAATTATGTGGCTATGTCAAAAGAAGATGCTGCGTCCCATGTTTCTGGTACTGAACCCATCCCAGCATCACCCTAATGAGAGCTTAATTTCCAACCTCATAATTCATCTTTGTAGCATTTGTCATATTACTAGTTACTGCTTTAGGAATATATAATATGTGAGAGTGACAAGTAATTAGAAAGGAACTGTTCTGAGATATGTATGGTATATTTTCCATTTGGAGGTTTACTAGTACATGTTGTCTTATTCGATCGCAGTCCTTTAGTATAAAAATATACCGTAGTACTTGTCTTTTTTCCCCTTCTATCAAATCTTAGCTTCTATTAATTGGTTGTCGTTTTTTGTCTTAGCTTTTATCATGTCATTTTTTGTAACTTAATGAAAGTTTAACCTTAGTCGTTAGAGGCTCATTGGTATCAAAGAATAGGGCTTTAACTTTAAGGGCCATAGATGTAGTTAAATAGTGCTTGCCAATGGGGTCCTCTCTTGCTGATAGTAATTTCAACCCATGTTCTTGTAATTTGTGAACATGATCAAATTCTTATAAATTAGGTCAATCTTTGATAAGGTCAAATATGAATTGCCAATGAATAATGTTTAAAACACACATTTCAATACTCTTATTACTCAAAATTCGTTCCACCAAATTTATATGGGTTCTAAATGATTTAGTGATAGACTGAAATGAGTTTTAATAAAATATGGGTTCTTGGTAATTGAAATTTTATAAACTTAAGTCATGTAGTGGAATGGACTGCATTCTCTTCTTTTTTAAACAAGATAGTCATGAAATTTTATTTACAATCAAAGATGCATTGCAATTTGCAAAAATAAACTCCGTTGCTTTTTTTTAATCATAGAGTAGTGACTGGAAATTTTATCATGTAAAGGTGAATAAATGAGACTCGGCGTTCATGCAAACGTGAATAAATAGGAGATCGTGAGTTCGAATCCATATCCATGTAAATGTGAATAAACTCAGTTGTTAATTGGTTTTCTCGTGTTAAACAATGAAAGCAATATGAGGTTGGTCAGTGTCAATAGGCACTCTCTTTCCAATCACACAAGCCGCCATGTTTTTCGGAAATATAAAACTCAAGAATCCGAACACACAATCCATGTTTCTGAGAAATATCAATAATTATTAAACACACTTGTGAGAATAATATTCTCGGTAGTAAAATTCCTAAAAAAATTAATCCCGATGGTAAATTTTGAAACAATAAAATTAACACCTAATTTAACTTTTGAAAAATATAATAAAACTCCTGTTTTATATAAACATTAGGTTAATTAACCAAAAAACTTCACCGCATTACCACAATAAAAAAACATTGAGGGTTTAGGTGTATATCACACCTTTGAATTTGTCTTTCATGAATTAAGAGATCTTTATGCATTAAGAATGCTTTCTCTGGATGCCTTAAATTGTTTTACATGCATTAAGAGATCTTTATGCATTAAGAGATGTTTCTTGGGATGCATTAAAATCATGGATGCCTTAAATTGTTTTTCATGCATTAAGAGATGCTTTTTTGGATGCATTAAAATCACCCAAAAATATTATATTATGAGATCCACTCAATTTTGAACAAAATATTATCTACAAATGCATCTCCCTATATTATTTGGAGTATTTGAATATGTATCTCTGAAATATTTCTTGGAATCCTTTAAAAAATGCCGGAAGCGTATTAATTGCAAGGGAGATTTGTTTTAAAGATGCATCTCCGAAAACTCTCCCGAATCATTTCAGAGCACCACAATTGTCTCATGTCTATGTGCTATAGATCCAAATTCTTTTAGATGACTTAAGCTAGGCTTGACACCAAACTAACATTCTTTTGGCGTGATTCCTTCTAGGTTTTTCGTCGGACATCTGTTCAAAATGTATGTTGTAGTCGACACAGTTTCTCCCCATAATTCTTTGGATAGATGTTTGTCTTTCAACATACTTCTCACCATATTCATGATAGTTCTATTCTTCCTTTCAATAGTTCCATTTTGTTGTGGAATGTATGGTGGAACCACCTCATGCACAATCTCTTCTTTCTCACACAATATGTTGAAGTCTTTTGACACATATTCTCCACCACCATCAGTCCTCAGAATCTTGAGCTTTCGACCACTTTATCTTTCGACCATAGATTTAAACTTGACAAATACCTCAATCACTTCACTTTTCTTCTTGATCAGGTAAGTCCACAGTTTTCAACTAAAAACATATATGAATGTGACAAAGTATATGTTACCTCTAAACGAATCTACTTGGATAGGACCACATACATCATAGTATACGATTTCAAGAATTACCTTCCACTTGCTTCCTGCATCCTTGCTGAAGTTGTTCTTGTGCTGCTTTTTCCTGTACACATTCCTCACAAAATTTATTTGGAATGTTGATTTCTGATAACCCTAAGACCATATTTCTTCCTTTTAGATCTCTGATGTCTTTGAAGTTGAGATGACCAAGTCTATAGTGTCATATCCATTCATCCTTGCTAGTTGCAGTTGCAAGGCATTTGTGCTCTATCACACGAAGTTCAACCTTGAAGGTTCTATTCCGAGACACGAGAGCCTTCAAGATTAACCTTCCACATAAGTCGAGAACTCTCATAATCTTGTCTTTGATTCAACACATTTCCTTCTTGCTAGATTCCTCTACCAGTCAAATTATTGTAGCCTCATCTACCTTTGTTGTCGAACCATTTTCTTTTGCCTTTATTTTCTCTTGCTGATTGCGCCTACAAAGCCACATCACTCTTCAACTTGCTTGCGACTCTTTCAACTATTATTTGTTCATGAGATTTAAGCGTCCCTTGAAGTTATTCCTTTGTCAATGTTGACAAATCTTTAGATTCTTCTATGGCTACTACCACGTGATCGAAATTCGGAGCCAATGACCTCAAGATCTTTGCAACAACTGATCTTGATGTCAACATTTCTCCACATACCTTGATTTAATTCACCAATTTCGTAGCCCTAGTGAAAAATCATTTATGCTTTCACTTTCTCCCATATGAAGCACTTCATACATTCTTTTGTGAGTTTATAACCTCACCTCTTTCACCTTCTCAGCTCCTCCAAACGATTTATGCAAAAATTCTCATGCTTCTTTCGTTGATTTGACATCACTCAACTTTTCAAAATTGTCTGGATCAACACATTGATGAATTATAAAGAGAGCTTTATAATCTTTCTTCTTCAATTCTTTGTGCGCATCTTTTTCTTCATCCACCGCGTTTTCTGCAAGTGGCGTTACTCATTCCTTCACAAGATCTCACATGTCTTGATAACATAATACGATTTTCATCTGCTTACACAAATTATCATAATCATTACCATTCATAATTGGAAGACTTGTTGGAAAATGCCCGTTCGGATTATTCATTGCGCTATGCTTCCCAAGAATAACACAATAGTTCTCTAGATACCAGATGTTGGAATTTCGACGAATTCCTGATGTTGAAATTTCATCCAAAACTTGGAGAATTTCGAATTAATCTTGATAAACAAGAATCAATTCTTTCGATTGATTCCTCCTCTTATTCTTCACTCTTCACTCGAGTGAATCAACCACACTTTGATTGCAAGATGATTCCGCTGCACATCAATTTGAGAAGAAAAGAAAAGACGAATTGGGGAAGAAAAGAGAAATTATGGTTTGAGAGAAAATGGGAAGAAAGAGAATATATTTGTAGAATTTCTCTTTGTCTTCAAACTGGAGTTTATTCAATCTTTTCTCTATACAACTATTGTATTACAATGATAGGGTGCCTCACTATAGATTTAATATTGTTTGCCTACCAAGCAATCTCTGACTAACCTAACTCAACTAAAAACACAAAATAAAGCTAAGTCTTAAATTTTTGTCGAACACACACTTCTTCGACATTTTAACAGCTATACAATTTCTGCGCAAAATATTTCACCAACAGACTCCGTCGAAATGGTCATGTGACACAAAATTACACTTTCAACAAATTTATGTTTTCCTTGATAAAAATTACACACTAGAATATATTTAAAAAAAGAATTAAAAAATATTATTTATGACTTAATCTCAACTAAAATTTAGTTTTCAAAAAATTATTCACATTTTATAAACATTAATACATTGAAATATATTAATAGCTTCTGCTAAAAATAAAGGACCAACTATTATTTATAGTTTTGGAAAGAAAACCTTTATTAATAATTTATTACAAATTACTATTGTGAATTCGTCTGTTGTCATTAAAAAAGAAATTATCACCACCAACTCCAAAAAATTATGATGGACATTAATCTCTTTTGAAATTATAGATAATCCCCGAGGGTTATTAAGTATAATTATTTTTAAATTTTTTGTACCTCTTTTATTATTTGACTTTATTGTTACAAAATATTTCTCGTACTTATAAGTTATAGACATGAATAAATTTCTAAAAAAATTGAGGTAAAATTTTTGGTAGACAAAATATTACTATTGTTCAATCCTCACTAAACAAATAAAATCTTTAAAAATACTACTACATCTCAAAATTACAAAACTGTAAATTAAAAATCAGAGACTTTAAGTTTGAACAACTTCAATTTTAAATTATCTAAAGAGATTAAATTCAAGAATACACATAAAGCACAAGAAATTCAATGAATGTCTTGGTCCAATAAATTTCAAATTTAATTCAATCTAGTTTGTGAATCTGATCTATTTGTTCCTTTCACTTGTAAACAATCAGGTTTCAATGACCAAGGTTTAGATTTAAACTATTATAATATTTTCAATTCATATTGGTTCATAGTTATAGTAATTATAATTTGAAATATGTGTATTTTAGCCATGATTTTATCTTGACTAAATTTTATGAAATTTTTCTTCAAATATTTTGGTTTACAATTTTGACAATCCAAAAATTTAGTTTATATTTTGTAGAAATTTATTTAATTATGCACATCTAATATATACTATAGTGATTATAGGGAGGTGAAATCAAATAAAAAGAATTAAAATTTAATTTTCTCATAGTTTGTAGGGTAAAAATATAAATAGAGGGAGTATAGGGTAAAATATTTCAATTTTGTTAAAGTTTAAAACAAAAACTTTACTCCCTCAATCTTTGGATCGGTGATCATTGCATTTTGATGCACATTCTTCTACTATTATATTTAGGTAAGTTTATTCTATTATATTTACTATTTTAATGTGTTTTTATATTTAAGTTTATTTTTGACTTTATTTTATTTTCGTATTTTATTTTCAGCATAAATAGTTATTTGATACTTTGTCACTATGCATATCATAACTTGATCTACGAGGATCGGATTGATGCATTCTAATATGCGTTGGAAAGCTGAGAGGATAGCTAAATGTTTCATGCTGAAGTCAGAAGCTGATTCGGAGTGAAGAAGGGTTGAATAATTCGTTTTATTTTCAGACTTAAGAAAATACTTAATTTTTGAACCGATTTTGTATTTTTTCGGGTCGGTTACTATTAGGTCCGAATTCTCTTGATTTATTTAAACAACTTAGTAGTTTTAGGATTTATTATTCAGCATTCATGAAATAGAGAATATGGCATACGAATACCATGGAGAGCTAATTATCAAAGAGTTGATCTACTTGTTGGTGTAAGCCCTAGAGGCCAATACATTTTGGTACTTGTATCGAATAATAAAAGGCATTCTCTTTATTATGGTTGATTAATAAAGTCCCTGGAATAGATAGTCCGTTTAATGTATTAAGTGTGACTTAATCATGAGAACACATTAAACATAAGGACACTATTCCTAAAGTATCCGTAGTCGAGCTTTAGTGTGAAGTGGGATAACATTAAAGCATTAAGACTATTATGTTTGTAGACTGATGATCACATCTCATGGATCATGGATAAAGAGTTATCAAGTCTTAAACATAGGTATGAATATTAGGAGTAATATTTATACCGGATTGACCCGCTATGAGAATACTATATAGAAAGTTATGCAAGGTGTCATAAGTTATTCTCATGGTGATAATAGTGTGTTCCACTCTTCGACCTGAAACCACTATGGACCCTAGATGTAGAGTCGAGTGCTTTATTGCTGATCCAACGTTGTCCGTAACTGGATAACCATAAAGACAGTTGATGGGTACTCCACAAAGCATGCTGAGGGACATGAGTGACCTAGATGGAATTTGCCCATCCTGCATAACAGGATAAATGTCTATGGGCCCAATATTGAACTGGACAAGGATGACACGGTCTATGCCTTGTGTTCAATATAGACATAAGGGCAAAAGGGTAATTATACACATAAGTATTATCACAGAAGGAATTGTCAGATCACTTGACATTTTCGTGTCTTGGGTAGCAGTGATGTGTTGCTAGATACCGCTCACTGTTTATTATGTTAAATGCGTGATTTAATATAATTGCCAACGTCACGAAAACCTACAGGGTCACACACAAAGGACGGATTGATGAGAGATAGAGTAACTAAGGAATACTGTAAGGTACGGTGCCCTTAACTGAGTTATAGAACATCGTAAGGTACGGTGTACTTGAGTAGAATACGAAATATGGTAAGGTACCATGAGCTTAAGTGATTTTGGGCATATTATAAGATATGGGCCAAAATACACTTAAGTGGGCTTTTAGCTTGAAGCCCACACAAGTGGTTCTATAAATAGAACCCTTGTGCAGAAGCAAAAATTTGCGGTTGCATTATTTTCGTTTTCTATCACTCTCTCTCTCTCACTCAAAGCCTTCATTCGTACCAGCTAGCACTGAGATTGAAGGAACCCGTTCGTGTGGACTGAGTAGAGACGTTGTCATCGTTCAACGTTCGTGATCGCTTCGTGGATTGGCATCAAAGGTTTTGATCGTCACAAGAGATCTGCACCAAAGGTTTCAACCGTCACAAGAGGTAAATACTCTATCACTGATCATGACCATTCGTAAGGATCTCTAAAGGAGAAAATTTTAATTTCCGCTGCGCTTTGGGTCGCAAATTCTCCTTCACTACTGTATTCAAATTCCACTTTGAGGTTTTTATTAATTTCAGTTTAATTTCGATTTCTTTTCAATTTTTCCTATAAACTCGTTTGCTTAATTCGATTACTTTCGTTTGCTTAATTTGATTGTTTCTTATATGATAAAGTTGATTAAATTCGATTGTTTGTATGATTCTTAACTATAATCACGTTAGCGTAGCTTTTTCGTTATCATGTTTGATTAAGTCGCGTTTGCTTAATTTGCCTTTGCTTAAATCCGTTTGCTTAATTCGGAAATTAGAAACATACATCATATAATACCAATTGCGCTTGTTAGTGGATATTGTAATCGAATGGGATCGAATCCGCTAGGAAATTGAAATTATAAGAATCGATGATAAGACGAAAATCGATACAGTAAATTAGCTTATTTATCAATTTTACTTTTACCTTTAATCATCTTCTATTTCAGTTTTGAATCTTAAAAACCTCTTTCTTTATATTAGTTTGGTTACAACATTCAAGAGTCCTTGTGATACGACATTCGAGTGTCGCTTCCGTTTTACTACACTTTTTAACTCGTTTTTGACCCGTGTGCGACAACGGATCAAATTGGCGCCGTTGTCCGAGACTCTTGTTGATTTTAACCAATATTAGAGTCATAGGTGTTGCGTTTCAGCTTTCTTGCCATAACTTTCTTGCGTTCTGGCATTTTCGCGTTTTAGTATAAAAAAATTATTTTAAAGAAAATTGTCTCAGATTATTCCGATTCTTTGTTGATTCATTAGAAAAAAAATCAAGGATCAAAAGCCTCTATTTAGCAACAAAATAGTGGACGCCCCCTAAAAATTTGAAATTCCTTATTTATCTATTTTTTATGATTTGTTTTCTGTTTTGATGGTTTTAGAAAATTTCGAAAAAAATTTCAAAAATCTTATTTCACTTAATTAGATTAAATTTAGTGTTTTTTTGTAATTTTCTGAATTTATTTTAATCATTTTTTCCGTATTTCAATTGTTTTTGCTTAATGGGGACATTATCGGTATTTTCCTATTTATGGCTGCATTGCTGAATTAGTTATGTGTTTTCTCATTGTTTGTTGATTTTTTTCTTTTCTATTGAGTTTAACATGGTTGACCAAAGAACTTTGAGAGAACTTGTTGCCGATGATGTTAATTATAATGCCTTGTGTATTGAATATCATGTTGCTGATGTACCTTTGGAATTGAAATCTGGTTTAATACACTTGTTGCCAAGGTTTAATGGTCTTACAGGTGGGATCCGCATATGCATTTGAAGGAATTTAAGGTTGTATGTTCTACAGCTTTGAGACCTGAAGGAATCACAGAGGATCACATCAAGCTGAGATCATTCCCGTTCTCACTACATGATGCTGCAAAAGATTGATTATACTATCTTGAGCCTAATTCTGTTATAACATGGAATGCTTTAAAGAAAGTCTTCCTAGAAAGATACTTTTCTGCCTCCAGAGCTGCATCAATTAGAAATGATATATGTGGTATTAGACAAGGCAATGAATCATTGACAGAATATTGGGGAAGATTCAAACAGTTAGTGTCTAGCTGTCCTAAAAACCAGATTACTGAGCAATTACTTATCCAATACTTTTATGAGGGATTGCTACCAATGCAGATAAACATTTTAGATGCTGCTAGCGGTGGAGAACTTGTGGATAAGACTCCAGCTGCTGTCAAATCCTTGATTGAGAACATGCCACTCAACTCCTAACAGTTCACGACTATGGATAATTCTATGGTCCAAGCAAAAGGTGTAAATGAGATTCGGGGTTCTTCTTCCAACAAAGCTCTAGAAACCAGAATTGATGAACTTACCTCTTTAGTAAAACAATTGATGTTACCTCTACCACCACCACCACCACCACCACCACCACCACCATATAAGCCTCCACAAGTAACCACCTTTTCACCTTTCGAATCTTCACTAGAGGAACTTGTTAAGCAAATGGTTGTAAATAGTCTCCAATTTTAACAGCGAACATATTCTAGTATTCAGACTTTACAAACATAAATTGGACAACTTGCCACTTCAATGGATACCATGCAACATGTAACACCCCGATAAAATAAGATAATTATTTAAATTGAGTTAATAATATATTTATTAATTTAATTAAATAATTGGAATTTTTATATTATTGGAATTACTATTATTGGGTTATTATTTTATTGGAATAAAAGTTGGAAGTTAGAAAAAGGTCCCATTTAGTAAAAGGGTTTATTTTTCACGTGAAAAGGAAAAAGGAGACAGGAAAGTGGAAAAGGGCAAAGAGAGCCAGAGAACAAGGGTTGAAGAGGGAAAAAGCTTGAAGCTCAGAGATTTGCCGGATTAACTCAGGTAAGGGGGGTTTATCATCGTTTAATGGGTATTATGGGATAATATGTAATGGGTAGTGATAAACCATTGATTTACTTCTGAATTGGATGATTATGATGAAATTGTGAAATATTGGATGAACGAAATTGGGTTATGATTGAGAGGAATTCGTAGGAATTAGATGTAAAAATGTTAGATTTTTGTGAAATCGAATAGGGTATGATTCGTGTTAGATGATATGAACAATTATTGTGAAAAATTGGACTATGGAAGGTTGAATTGGATAGATCTCGTAGCAGAGAAAGCCATAGCAGATCTGGAAGTCTGGTTTCTGGTCATACGCGTATGGCACTAGGCAATACGCGTATGAGATGGCATGGTACGCGTATGGCACTAGGCAATACGCGTATGGATGAGGAAGAAGATGTTTTGAACGCGTTTTGGTCTCTGTTGGTACGCGTATGGGGATGTGGTACGCGTAGCATACGCGTATGAGATGGTGTTACGCGTATGGGATTTTGTCAGGAGATGGGCCATACGCGTATGGGGTTAGGCAATACGCGTATGGGCAGGATTGTGATTTTCCTGAGCTGTTGTTGTGCAGTTTTTAACTATTCAGCTGAGTAACGTAATGCAGATGATGTATGATATATTAGGGATCATTTCCCGTTGTTTTGAGTAGTATAAGTATTAGTAGAGTGTGCTAATACTGTGGTTGTTATTTGGCATGATATGATATGCTTATGTGATAAAATACTGCTGATGTGTGATGGTATGTGTAACACCCTTCTAAATACCCCAAATATTTACTTAAAAATATTAACATATAACAATCAGAGTAATTATGCCCCGAAGGGTGTCACACAATCATCCAATATCCTGTCATGCTCATTTATTTGATCAAAATAAGACTCTTTTGCATAATTCGCAGCGGACACAAAATATCGACATTCAAATCATGTACTATATTACATGTAAAGTTGATCAACGACTAAATTAAAACATAGTCAAACATCCCCTCCCGATGTTACATCTACCAGAGCATGACCACTAAGGACAACACTAGACTCCAAGGACTAGCTTCTACTCAACTCTGCTCGTTACCTGAAAACATAGTTGTAAGGGTGAGTTCCTCAATCGATAAATAAGCATTATAAAATATTATGTTATGTTAAGTAATTTAACATATCAATCACCCTAATTGCAACATACATTCAGTAACAGCACATCAACTCAACATCATGCTCAACACCAACATACAACACAAGTATAATCTCGTATCATACTCCATAACAACACAAACACACGTATAATATTGGAATACATCCATTCATATTATACGCCATACACACATTATGCAATGAGACTCCACACATGCGGTACCGACTATTCTTGAACATATAGTTCAAGCTCACCGATCAACTCCAGATACGGCTACTAAGCTCACTAGTCCCACTCATTTGAGATCTAATGACTCACTCACTAATTCCTCACCATGGGAATTAGCTACAGCCCCGAAGGCTAGACTATGCACACTAATCATCTAGCATGCAAACATCAACAACAAACCCACAATGGTTCACTCACTAATTCCTCACCATGGGAATTAGCTACAGCCCCAAA
Source organism: Lathyrus oleraceus (assembly GCF_024323335.1). NCBI lineage: Eukaryota > Viridiplantae > Streptophyta > Magnoliopsida > Fabales > Fabaceae > Lathyrus > Lathyrus oleraceus. Next base: position 11,297,176 of record NC_066580.1, read on the forward strand.
GGCTATGCTATGCACGCTAATCATCTAGCAATGCAGCACCAACAACAATTCACAACGGACATAAGCTCACACTCTAAGCCATACAACAGTCCATTCACAACACAGGCATCATATATACATTCACATCATTATTATGTAAATCAATTAAACACAGTATTAGCACTCTCTACTAATACTTATACTGCTCACAACAGCGGGGTATAATCCCTATCATATCATGTGCCAACATAGGCCAGCTCTCAATTATGTACACAATATTAAAATATCCATTTTTCCACTCTACAACATACGATATCAATTTTTGATGATGACAAAAGACCATCATGCACGTCTACGAACAAAGATTTGAAGGCTTTGAGTCGACCATAGGGGTCAGCTCAAAGTTCGCAGGTCAGCGCAAAGGCTCTGCTCAACTGGAGGGAGTCAGCGCAAAAGCCCCTTGCGTCGACGCATACAGTCGACGCTTAACTCACGGGTCGGCGCAAAATGCCTTGCGTCGACGCATGCAGTCGGCGCGTGCCCCACGGGTCAGCGCACGCCGACTCTATGGTCGACCGTTCGCGCGCAGACTCAGATTTCTGAGTTATTCCAAGGTTCCGTTAGCTTAACGCATATCCGGTTTTCCGGCCGCCTCCTCATCTAAAACCATCTCTAAAGAAAACAATTTGTCTTGTAAATTGGTAGCGCCGATTCAAGTTTTCAATTGGGATTCGTGCCATAGTCTAACATTTACGACTCACACAACTATCGATTCAATTTACAGATTTTAACACAGGTTATCCAACATCAATTTCAGCATATACAGTCCCAATTAGGGTTAAATCGACGGCTTATCACTACCCATTACATATTATCCTATAATACCCATTAATCGACGATAAACCCCCCTTACCTGAGTCAATCCGGCGACTCTGTAAGCTTCAAGCTCTTCCTTCTTCAACCTTTGCTCTACAGCTCTTTGCCCTTTTCCTCTTCTCTGCAGCTTCTCAGTTTCACGTGAAACCTTCTTTTCCAAAAAAATGAAATCTTTTTACTGATTCCAACTTATATATTTTTTTTCCAAAATAATAATAATAATAATAAATCCAAAATTCCAATTATTTAATTAAATTAATAAATTAAATATTAATTTAAATTAAATAAGTGTCTTATTTGTCTTGGGGTGTTACAACTCTCCCCCACTAAAAGAGTTTTCGTCCTCGAAAACATACCTCAAGCGAACAACTCTGGGTAAGACTCCTTCATCTTACTCTCCAGTTCCCAAGTCACATTGCCACCTGCTGGTCCTCCCCAAGCTACCTTCACCAAGGCAATCTCTTTACCCCGCAACTGCTTCAACTCTCGATCCTCGATCCTCACAGGCGATGTTTCAACAGTCAGGTTATCTCTCACCTGTACATCATCTACTTGGACTACATGCGACGAATCATGAACGTACCTCCTCAACTGAGACACATGAAAAACCTCATGCAAATTCGCAAGCGACGGCGGTAAAGCGATACGATAGGCTACCTCCCCTATCCTCTCCAAAATCTGATAAGGACCAATAAATCGAGGTGTCAACTTCTTCGACTTCAAAGCTCGACCAACACTAGTTATCGGAGTGACGCGAAGAAACACATGATCTCCCTCTTGGAACTCAAGTGACTTCCTCCTCTTATCGTGATAACTCTTCTGACGACTCTGAGCAATTCTCATCTTCTCCTGAATCATCTTAATCTTTTCCGTAGTTTGTTGAACAATCTCCGGTCCAACCACAGCACTCTCACCGGACTCATACCAACATAAAGGTGTCCGACATCTCCTACCATACAAAGCTTCAAACGGTGCCATACCAATGCTCGAATGAAAACTATTGTTGTAGGTGAACTCAATCAAAGGCAAATAACAATCCCAAGCACCTCCTTTTTCTAAAACACAAGCTCTCAAAAGATCCTCCAGTGACTGAATCGTCCTCTCAGTCTGACCATCAGTCTGCGGGTGATATGCAGAACTCAATCTCAGTTTAGTTCCCAAAGCCTTCTGCAAACCTTCCCAGAACTTCGATGTAAATCTAGGATCTCTGTCCGAAACAATACTAGACGGAATACCATGCAAACTTACAATCTTCTCAATATACAACTCGGCTAATCTCTCTAACGGATAATCCATTCTGATCGGAATGAAATGAGCCGATTTTGTCAACCTGTCAACAATCACCCAAATAGCTTCAAAATTCCTACTTGTCCTCGGTAAACCCGAAACAAAATCCATACTGATACTATCCCACTTCCACTCTGGAATAGCCAACGGTTGCATTAGCCCAGACGGCTTCTGATGCTCAATCTTTGACTTCTGACAAGTCAAACAGGAATAAACAAAACTCGCAATTTCTCTTTTCATTCCCGGCCACCAAAATAACTTTTTCAAATCATGATACATCTTCGTAGCTCCAGGATGAATACTCAACCCACTACGATGTCCTTCCTCAAGAATACTCTTCTTAAGTTCTGTAACATCCGGAATACACACTCGATTACCAAATCTCAAAACACCATTCTCATCAACTCTGAATTCACCACCTTGACTTTGATTCACTAAAGTCAACTTATCAACCAAAAGCATGTCGGATTTCTGACCCTCTCTGATCTCATCCAGAATACCACTTGTTAATTTCAACATTCCCAATTTAACACTATTGTGAGTACTCTCACACACCAAACTCAAGTCTCTAAACTGCTCAATTAAATCCAATTCCCTAACCATTAACATAGACATATGCAATGATTTCCGACTCAACGCATCAGCCACTACATTTGCTTTACCCGGATGGTAATTCAACCCAAAGTCATAATCCTTCAGAAACTCTAACCATCTCCTTTGTCTCATATTCAGCTCTTTCTGATCAAACAGATACTTTAAACTTTTATGGTCACTGAAAACCTCAAATCTCGACCCGTACAAATAATGCCTCCACAACTTCAGAACAAACACCACAGCTGCCAACTCTAAATCATGCGTCGGATAGTTCCTCTCATGAACCCTCAGCTGTCTCGAAGCATAAGCTATAACCTGCTTATTCTGCATCAATACACCACCCAAACCCAACAATGACGCATCACAGTAGACCTCAAATGGTTCCGACGAACTCGGTAATATCAGAATAGGAGCACTAGTCAACCTTCTCTTCAACTCTTGGAAACCTTCTTCACATTTTGAGTCCCAAACAAACGCTTGCCCCTTTCTAGTCAACATCGTTAACGGTAACGCCAACTTAGAAAATCCCTCAATGAACTTCCTATAATAACCAGCCAATCCAAGAAAACTTCGAATCTCAGCCACAGACTTAGGAGCTTCCCACTTAGCTACCGCTTCTATCTTAGAAGGATCCACAGCAACACCACCTCTTGAAATCACATGACCAAGAAAACTAACCTCTTCTAACCAAAATTCACACTTAGACAGTTTAGCAAATAACTTCTTTTCTCGCAGAACTCCTAGAACCACTCTCAAATGCTCAGCATGCTCTTCTTCAGATTTCGAATACACCAAAATATCGTCAATAAACACCACAACAAACTTGTCCAGGTACGGATGGAAAATCCTATTCATATACTCCATAAATACTCCAGGCGCATTAGTCACACCAAAAGGCATTACAGAATACTCATAATGTCCATATCTTGTTCTGAAAGCAGTCTTCTGAATATCCTCAGTTTTCACACGTATCTGATGATACCCAGATCTCAAATCTATCTTGCTGAACACACTCGCACCAACCAACTGATCCATCAAATCATCAATCCTCGGCAAAGGATACCGATTCTTGATCGTCACTTTATTCAGTTGCCTGTAGTCCACACACAACCTCATAGTACCTTCTTTCTTCTTAACCAATAACACTGGTGCACCCCACGGTGACACACTCGGACGAATAAATTTCTTATCCAACAGATCTTCCAACTGACTCTTCAATTCAGTTAACTCAACAGCAGACATACGGTACGGAGCCATCGATATCGGTCTAGTACCAGGTACCAAATCAATCGAGAACTCAACTTCACGCTCTGGCGGCAATTCATTCACCTCTTCCGGAAATACATCAGGAAAATCACACACCACAGCTAGATCGCAAATCATCAGTTTATCTTTAGCCTCCAAAGTCGCTAACAGCATAAACAACTCTGCCCCATCTGCTACTTCCTCGTTCACCTGCCTAGCTGATAGAAACAAATCCTTTCCTTCCTCAACCTCAGGAAATATCACAGTCTTATCAAAACAATTGATAGAAACTCGGTTAAACACCAACCAGTTCATACCCAAGATAACATCGATCTGCACTAATGGAAGACACACAAGGTCTATCCCAAAATCTCTACCAAAAATACTCAAAGGACAACTCAAGCAAACTGAAGTAGTGGTCACTGAACCCTTTGCAGGAGTATCAATCACCATACTACCATACATCTCAGATATCTCTAACTTAAGTTTCACAGCACAATCCAAGGATATGAAAGAATGAGTAGCACCGATGTCAATAATAGCTACAAGAGGAAAGCCATTAATATAACACGTACCTCGGATCAAACGATCATCTGTAGAAGTCTCAGAACCCGATAAAGCAAAGACTTTTCCTCCCGACTGATTCTCCTTCTTCGGCTTAGGACACTGGGGACTGATATGACCCAACTCTCCACAGTTGAAACAAGTTACAGTCTTCAATCGGCACTCTGCAGCCAAGTGACCACCTTTCCCACACTTGAAACACTTCATCTCAGCACTGGTACACTCATGAACACGATGTCCAGCCCGACCACATCTATAACACTTAGCAGGAGCACTAGAGTCTCCCCCACTAGGCCTCTTCATGCCACTCTGCTTCTGAAAACCTTTGCCAGCTGCATACGGTTTTCCACGATCCATCTGATTCTTACCCTTCCTATCAACCCTCTGCTGATAGCTCTCTGCTCTAGCCTTGGAATCCTGTTCAAAAATTCTGCAACAGTCAACCAAGTCAGAAAACACCCTGATCCTCTGATATCCAATAGCTTGTTTGATCTCAGGACGCAACCCGTTCTCAAACTTCACACATTTCGAAAATTCTCCAGCAGCCTCATTATAGGGAGTATAGTACTTTGACAGCTCGGTGAACTTCGCAGCATACTCAGTAACCGACCTGTTACCCTGCTTCAATTCCAAAAACTCTATCTCTTTCTTTCCTCTGACATCTTCTGGAAAATACTTTCTCAGGAACCTTTCCCTGAACACAGCCCAAGTGATCTCAGTATTTCCAGCAGATTCCAACTCAGTGCGGGTAGCAACCCACCAATCATCAGCTTCCTCTGACAGCATATGTGTACCGAACCTGACCTTCTGGTTATCAGCACACTCAGTTACTCTGAAGATCCTCTCGATCTCCTTCAACCACTTCTGAGCACCATCTGGATCGTATGCTCCTTTGAACATTGGAGGATTGTTCTTCTGGAACTCACTCAGTTGACGAGCAGCTCCCATTCCTACAACATTTGGATTCCCTCCAAGTACTCCAGCCAGCATACCCAGAGCCTCAGCAATCGCAGCATCATCTCTGCCTCTTCCAGCCATCTCTATTCTGAAAACCCAACAAACTAAAACAATAAGTACTGATAGGGTTACACAACACCTATCCCGTACGGGGAAAACAGAATAATTACGACTCGACACGACCGACTATGCTCTGATACCACTAATGTAACACCCTTCTAAATACCCCAAATATTTACTTAAAAATATTAACATATAACAATCAGAGTAATTATGCCCCGAAGGGTGTCACACAATCATCCGATATCCTGTCATGCTCATTTATTTGATCAAAATAAGACTCTTTTGCATAATTCGCAGCGGACACAAAATATCGACATTCAAATCATGTACTATATTACATGTAAAGTTGATCAACGACTAAATTAAAACATAGTCAAACATCCCCTCCCGATGTTACATCTACCAGAGCATGACCACTAAGGACAACACTAGACTCCAAGGACTAGCTTCTACTCAACTCTGCTCGTTACCTGAAAACATAGTTGTAAGGGTGAGTTCCTCAATCGATAAATAAGCATTATAAAATATTATGTTATGTTAAGTAATTTAACATATCAATCACCCTAATTGCAACATACATTCAGTAACAGCACATCAACTCAACATCATGCTCAACACCAACATACAACACAAGTATAATCTCGTATCATACTCCATAACAACACAAACACACGTATAATATTGGAATACATCCATTCATATTATACGCCATACACACATTATGCAATGAGACTCCACACATGCGGTACCGACTATTCTTGAACATATAGTTCAAGCTCACCGATCAACTCCAGATACGGCTACTAAGCTCACTAGTCCCACTCATTTGAGATCTAATGACTCACTCACTAATTCCTCACCATGGGAATTAGCTACAGCCCCGAAGGCTAGACTATGCACACTAATCATCTAGCATGCAAACATCAACAACAAACCCACAATGGTTCACTCACTAATTCCTCACCATGGGAATTAGCTACAACCCCAAAGGCTATGCTATGCACGCTAATCATCTAGCAATGCAGCACCAACAACAATTCACAACGGACATAAGCTCACACTCTAAGCCATACAACAGTCCATTCACAACACAGGCATCATATATACATTCACATCATTATTATGTAAATCAATTAAACACAGTATTAGCACTCTCTACTAATACTTATACTGCTCACAACAGCGGGGTATAATCCCTATCATATCATGTGCCAACATAGGCCAGCTCTCAATTATGTACACAATATTAAAATATCCATTTTTCCACTCTACAACATACGATATCAATTTTTGATGATGACAAAAGACCATCATGCACGTCTACGAACAAAGATTTGAAGGCTTTGAGTCGACCATAGGGGTCAGCTCAAAGTTCGCAGGTCAGCGCAAAGGCTCTGCTCAACTGGAGGGAGTCAGCGCAAAAGCCCCTTGCGTCGACGCATACAGTCGACGCTTAACTCACGGGTCGGCGCAAAATGCCTTGCGTCGACGCATGCAGTCGGCGCGTGCCCCACGGGTCAGCGCACGCCGACTCTATGGTCGACCGTTCGCGCGCAGACTCAGATTTCTGAGTTATTCCAAGGTTCCGTTAGCTTAACGCATATCCGGTTTTCCGGCCGCCTCCTCATCTAAAACCATCTCTAAAGAAAACAATTTGTCTTGTAAATTGGTAGCGCCGATTCAAGTTTTCAATTGGGATTCGTGCCATAGTCTAACATTTACGACTCACACAACTATCGATTCAATTTACAGATTTTAACACAGGTTATCCAACATCAATTTCAGCATATACAGTCCCAATTAGGGTTAAATCGACGGCTTATCACTACCCATTACATATTATCCTATAATACCCATTAATCGACGATAAACCCCCCTTACCTGAGTCAATCCGGCGACTCTGTAAGCTTCAAGCTCTTCCTTCTTCAACCTTTGCTCTACAGCTCTTTGCCCTTTTCCTCTTCTCTGCAGCTTCTCAGTTTCACGTGAAACCTTCTTTTCCAAAAAAATGAAATCTTTTTACTGATTCCAACTTATATATTTTTTTTTCCAAAATAATAATAATAATAATAAATCCAAAATTCCAATTATTTAATTAAATTAATAAATTAAATATTAATTTAAATTAAATAAGTGTCTTATTTGTCTTGGGGTGTTACAGTATGCATGATGCTGTGAATGTATCAGTTATGTGTGCATTTGTGAATAGACTGTTTTATGGCTTAGAGTGTGAGCATATATCTATTCTTGAATTGTTGTTGATGATATAGCATTGCTAGGTGATTAGCATGCATGTTGTGGCCTTTATGGTGGTAGCTAATTCCCATGGTGAGGAATTAGTGATGAGTTATTGTGGATTATTGTTGATGTTTGCATGCTAGGTGATTTAGCGTGCATAGCATAGCCCTTGGGGTGGTAGCTAATTCCCATGGTGAGGAATTAGTGATGTGAGTCACTAGGTCTCAAATGAGTGGGACTAGTGAGCTTGGTAGCCGTACCTGGATTTGGTCGGTGAGGTTGAACTATATGTTCACGAGTAGTCGGTACCGCATGCATGGAGTCTCATTGCATAATATATGTATGTATGGCGTATAATATGAATGGATGTATTCCAATATTATACGTGTGTTTTATGGTTGTTTTGAGTTTGAGTATGATGATGGTGATGATTATGAGTTGATATTGCCGTTGCTGAATATGTGTAATCTGATTAGGGTAATGATATGTGTTATATTACTTAGCATTACATGATAATTTATAATGCTTATTCTATCGATTGAGAAACTCACCCTTACAACTATTTTTCAGGTAACGAGCAGTGATTGAGTAGAAGCTAGTGCTTGGAGTCTAGTGTAGTCTCCTTAGTGGGTCATGCTCTGGTAGATGTAACATCGGGATGGGGTGTTTTACTATGTTTTCTTTTGGTTGTTGAACAACTTTACATGTAATGTAGTACATGATTTGAATGTTGTTATTTCGTATCCGCTGTGAATTATGCAAAAGTGTCTTATTTTAATTAATCAAATGAGCATGACAGGATATTTTGATGATTGGTGTGAAGTGATTGTGTGACACCCTTCAGGGCATAATTACTCTGATTGATATTTTATTATTTTAAATTAAATATTTGGGGGTATTTTAGAAGGGTGTTACATTAGTGGTATCAGAGCATAGTCGGTCGAGTCGAGTCGTAATTATTCTGTTCCCCTGTACGGGATAGGTGTTGTGTAACCCTATCAGTACTTATTGTTTTAGCTTGTTGGGTTTTCAGAATAGAGATGGCTGGAAGAGGTAGAGATGATGCTGCGATTGCTGAGGCTCTGGGTATGCTAGCTGGAGTACTTGGAGGGAATCCGAATGTTGTGGGAATGGGAGCTGCTCGTCAACTGAGTGAGTTCCAGAAGAACAATCCTCCAATGTTCAAGGGAGCATACGATCCAGATGGTGCTCAGAAGTGGTTGAAGGAGATCGAGAGGATCTTCCGAGTGACTGAGTGTGCCGATAACCAGAAGGTCAGGTTCGGTACGCATATGCTGTCAGAAGAAGCAGATGACTGGTGGGTTGCTACCCGTACTGAGTTGGAATCTGCTGGGAATGCTGAGATCACTTGGGCAGTGTTCAGAGAGAGATTCCTTAGGAAGTATTTTCCAGAGGATGTCAGAGGAAAGAAAGAGATAGAATTCTTGGAATTGAAACAGGGTAACAGGTCTGTTACTGAGTATGCTGCTAAGTTCACAGAGCTGTCAAAGTATTATACTCCCTATAACGAGGCTACTGGGGAATTTTCAAAGTGTGTGAAGTTTGAGAACGGGTTGCGTCCCGAGATCAAGCAGGCTATTGGGTATCAGCGGATCAGAGTGTTTTCTGATTTGGTTGACTGTTGCAGGATTTTTGAACAGGATTCCAAGGCTAGAGCAGAGAGCTATCAGCAAAGGGTTGATAGGAAAGGCAAGAATCAGAATGATCGTGGGAAACCGTATGCAGCTGGCAAAGGTTTCCAGAGACAGAGTGGGATGAAGAGGCCTAGTGGGGGAGACTCCAGTGCCCCTGCTAAGTGTTACAGATGTGGTCAGGCTGGACATCGTTTCCATGAGTGTACCAGTAATGAGAAGAAGTGTTTTAAGTGTGGCAAAGGTGGTCACTTGGCTGCAGAGTGCCGGTTGAAGACTGTGACTTGTTTCAACTGTGGAGAGGTGGGTCATATTAGCCCACAGTGTCCTAAGCCGAAGAAAGAGAACCAGTCGGGAGGCAAGGTCTTTGCTTTATCGGGTTCTGAGACTTCTGCAGATGATCGTTTGATCCGAGGTACGTGTTATATTAATGGCTCTCCTCTTGTAGCTATTATCGACACAGGTGCTACTCATTCCTTTATATCTTTGGATTGTGCTGTGAAACTTAAGTTAGAGATATCTGAGATGCGTGGTAGTATGGTGATTGATACTCCTGCGAAGGGTTCAGTGACTACTACTTCGGTTTGTTTGGATTGCCCTTTGAGTATTTTTGGTAGAGACTTTGGAGTGGACCTAGTGTGTCTTCCACTAGTGCAGATCGATGTTATCTTGGGTATGAACTGGTTGGTGTTTAACCGAGTTTCTATCAACTGTTTTGATAAGACTGTGATCTTTCCTGAGATTGAGGAAGGAAAGAGTTTGTTTCTATCAGCGAGGCAGGTGAATGAGGCAGTAGCAGATGGGGCAGAGTTGTTTATGCTGTTAGCGACTTTGGGGGCTAAAGATAAACTGGTGATTTGCGATCTAGCTGTGGTGTGTGATTTTCCTGATGTGTTTCCGGAAGAAGTGAATGAATTACCGCCAGAGCGTGAGGTTGAGTTCTCGATTGATTTGGTACCTGGTACTAGGCCGATATCGATGGCTCCGTACCGTATGTCTGCTGTGGAGTTAACTGAATTGAAGAGTCAGTTAGAGGATCTGTTGGATAAGAAATTTATTCGTCCGAGTGTGTCACCGTGGGGTGCACCAGTGTTATTAGTTAAGAAGAAAGAAGGTACTATGAGGTTGTGTGTGGACTACAGGCAACTGAATAAAGTGACGATCAAGAATCGGTATCCTTTGCCGAGGATTGATGATTTGATGGATCAGTTGGTTGGTGCGAGTGTGTTCAGCAAGATAGATTTGAGATCGGGATATCATCAGATACGTGTGAAATCTGAGGATATTCAGAAGACTGCTTTCAGAACAAGGTATGGACATTATGAGTATTCTGTAATGCCTTTTGGTGTGACTAATGCGCCTGGAGTATTTATGGAGTATATGAATAGGATTTTCCATCCGTACCTAGACAAGTTTGTTGTGGTGTTTATTGATGACATTTTGGTGTATTCGAAATCTGAAGAAGAGCATGCTGAACATTTGAGAGTGGTTTTAGGAGTTCTACGAGAAAAGAAGTTGTTTGCTAAACTGTCTAAGTGTGAATTTTGGTTAGAAGAAATTAGCTTTCTTGGTCATGTGATTTCAAGAGGTGGTGTTGCTGTTGATCCTTCTAAGATAGAAGCGGTATCTAAGTGGGAAGCTCCGAAGTCGGTTTCTGAGATAAGAAGTTTTCTTGGACTTGCAGGTTATTATAGGAAGTTCATTGAGGGATTTTCTAAGTTGGCGTTACCGTTGACGATGTTGACTAGAAAGGGGCAAGCGTTTGTTTGGGACTCAAAATGTGAAGAAGGTTTCCAAGAGTTAAAGAGAAGGTTGACTACTGCTCCTATTTTGATATTACCAAGTCCGTCAGAACTATTTGAGGTTTTCTATGATGCTTCATTGTTGGGTTTGGGTGGTGTGTTGATGCAGAATAAGCAGGTTATAGCTTATGCTTTGAGACAACTGAGGGTTCATGAGAGGAACTATCCGACGCACGATTTAGAGTTGGCAGCCGTGGTATTTGTTCTGAAGTTATGGAGACATTACTTGTACGGGTCAAGATTTGAGGTTTTCAGTGACCATAAAAGTTTAAAGTATTTGTTTGATCAGAAAGAGCTGAATATGAGACAGAGGAGATGGTTAGAGTTTTTGAAGGATTATGACTTTGGTTTGAATTACCATCCGGGTAAAGCAAACGTGGTGGCTGATGCATTGAGTCGGAAATCATTGCATATGTCTATGTTAATGGTTAAGGAATTGGATTTAATTGAGCAGTTTAGAGACTTGAATTTGGTGTGTGAGAGTACTCACAATAGTGTTAAATTGGGAATGTTGAAGTTAACGAGTGGTATTCTGGATGAGATTAGAGAGGGTCAAAAATCCGATGTGCTTTTGGTTGATAAGTTGACTCTAGTGAATCAAGGTCAAGGTGGTGAATTCAGAGTTGATGAGAATGGTGTTTTGAAATTTGGTAATCGGGTGTGTATTCCGGATGTTACCGAACTTAAGAAGAGTATCCTGGAGGAAGGACATCGTAGTGGCTTAAGTATTCATCCTGGAGCTACGAAGATGTATCATGATTTGAAAAAGTTATTTTGGTGGCCGGGAATGAAAAGAGAAATTGCGAGTTTTGTTTATTCTTGTTTGACTTGTCAGAAGTCGAAGATTGAGCATCAGAAGCCGTCTGGGCTAATGCAACCGTTGGTTATTCCAGAGTGGAAGTGGGATAGTATCAGTATGGATTTTGTTTCTGGGTTGCCGAGGACAAATAAGAATTTTGAAGCCATTTGGGTGATTGTTGATAGATTGACGAAATTGGCTCATTTCATTCCGATCAGAATGGATTATCCGTTAGAGAGATTAGCCGAGTTGTATATTGAGAAGATTGTAAGTTTGCATGGTATTCCGTTGAGTATTGTTTCGGACAGAGATCCTAGATTTACATCGAAGTTCTGGGAAGGTTTGCAGAGGGCTTTGGGAACTAAGCTGAGATTGAGTTCTGCATATCATCCGCAGACTGATGGTCAGACTGAGAGGACGATTCAGTCACTAGAGGATCTTTTGAGGGCTTGTGTTTTGGAAAAGGGAGGTGCTTGGGATTGTTACTTACCTTTGATTGAGTTTACCTACAACAATAGTTTTCATTCGAGCATTGGTATGGCACCGTTTGAAGCTTTGTATGGTAGGAGATGTCGGACACCTTTATGTTGGTATGAATCCGGTGAGAGTGCTGTGGTTGGACCGGAGATTGTTCAACAAACTACGGAAAAGATTAAGATGATTCAGGAGAAGATGAGAATTGCTCAGAGTCGTCAGAAGAGTTATCACGACAAGAGGAGGAAGTCACTTGAGTTTCAAGAGGGAGATCATGTGTTTCTTCGTGTTACTCCGATAACTGGGGTTGGTCGAGCTTTGAAGTCGAAGAAGTTGACACCTCGATTTATTGGTCCTTATCAGATTTTGGAGAGGATAGGAGAGGTAGCCTATCGTATCGCTTTACCGCCGTCACTTGCGAATTTGCATGAGGTTTTTCATGTGTCTCAGTTGAGGAAGTACATTCCTGATCCGTCGCATGTGGTCCAAGTAGATGATGTCCAGGTGAGAGATAACCTGACTGTTGAAACATCACCTACGAGGATTGAGGATCGAGAGTTGAAGCAGTTGCGGGGTAAAGAGATTGCTTTGGTAAAGGTAGCTTGGGGAGGACCAGCAGGTGGCAATGTAACTTGGGAACTTGAGAGTCAGATGAAGGAGTCTTATCCTGAGTTATTCACTTGAGGTATGTTTTCGAGGACGAAAACTCTTTTAGTGGGGGAGAGTTGTAACACCCCGATAAAATAAGATAATTATTTAAATTGAGTTAATAATATATTTATTAATTTAATTAAATAATTGGAATTTTTATATTATTGGAATTACTATTATTGGGTTATTATTTTATTGGAATAAAAGTTGGAAGTTAGAAAAAGGTCCCATTTAGTAAAAGGGTTTATTTTTCACGTGAAAAGGAAAAAGGAGACAGGAAAGTGGAAAAGGGCAAAGAGAGCCAGAGAACAAGGGTTGAAGAGGGAAAAAGCTTGAAGCTCAGAGATTTGCCGGATTAACTCAGGTAAGGGGGGTTTATCATCGTTTAATGGGTATTATGGGATAATATGTAATGGGTAGTGATAAACCATTGATTTACTTCTGAATTGGATGATTATGATGAAATTGTGAAATATTGGATGAACGAAATTGGGTTATGATTGAGAGGAATTCGTAGGAATTAGATGTAAAAATGTTAGATTTTTGTGAAATCGAATAGGGTATGATTCGTGTTAGATGATATGAACAATTATTGTGAAAAATTGGACTGTGGAAGGTTGAATTGGATAGATCTCGTAGCAGAGAAAGCCATAGCAGATCTGGAAGTCTGGTTTCTGGTCATACGCGTATGGCACTAGGCAATACGCGTATGAGATGGCATGGTACGCGTATGGCACTAGGCAATACGCGTATGGATGAGGAAGAAGATGTTCTGAACGCGTTTTGGTCTCTGTTGGTACGCGTATGGGGATGTGGTACGCGTAGCATACGCGTATGAGATGGTGTTACGCGTATGGGATTTTGTCAGGAGATGGGCCATACGCGTATGGGGTTAGGCAATACGCGTATGGGCAGGATTGTGATTTTCCTGAGCTGTTGTTGTGCAGTTTTTAACTGTTCAGCTGAGTAACGTAATGCAGATGATGTATGATATATTAGGGATCATTTCCCGTTGTTTTGAGTAGTATAGGTATTAGTAGAGTGTGCTAATACTGTGGTTGTTATTTGGCATGATATGATATGCTTATGTGATAAAATACTGCTGATGTGTGATGGTATGCATGATGCTGTGAATGTATCAGTTATGTGTGCATTTGTGAATAGACTGTTTTATGACTTAGAGTGTGAGCATATATCTATTCTTGAATTGTTGTTGATGATATAGCATTGCTAGGTGATTAGCATGCATGTTGTGGCCTTTATGGTGGTAGCTAATTCCCATGGTGAGGAATTAGTGATGAGTTATTGTGGATTGTTGTTGATGTTTGCATGCTAGGTGATTTAGCGTGCATAGCATAGCCCTTGGGGTGGTAGCTAATTCCCATGGTGAGGAATTAGTGATGTGAGTCACTAGGTCTCAAATGAGTGGGACTAGTGAGCTTGGTAGCCGTACCTGGATTTGGTCGGTGAGGTTGAACTATATGTTCACGAGTAGTCGGTACCGCATGCATGGAGTCTCATTGCATAATATATGTATGTATGGCGTATAATATGAATGGATGTATTCCAATATTATACGTGTGTTTTATGGTTGTTTTGAGTTTGAGTATGATGATGGTGATGATTATGAGTTGATATTGCCGTTGCTGAATATGTGTAATCTGATTAGGGTAATGATATGTGTTATATTACTTAGCATTACATGATAATTTATAATGCTTATTATATCGATTGAGAAACTCACCCTTACAACTATTTTTCAGGTAACGAGCAGTGATTGAGTAGAAGCTAGTGCTTGGAGTCTAGTGTAGTCTCCTTAGTGGGTCATGCTCTGGTAGATGTAACATCGGGATGGGGTGTTTTACTATGTTTTCTTTTGGTTGTTGAACAACTTTACATGTAATGTAGTACATGATTTGAATGTTGTTATTTCGTATCCGCTGTGAATTATGCAAAAGCGTCTTATTTTAATTAATCAAATGAGCATGACAGGATATTTTGATGATTGGTGTGAAGTGATTGTGTGACACCCTTCAGGGCATAATTACTCTGATTGATATTTTATTATTTTAAATTAAATATTTGGGGGTATTTTAGAAGGGTGTTACACAACAAGCTAAAGGATCGAACCAACTACCTGCCTAAACAGTAGTTAATCCAAAAGGCCCTAATGTGAGTGCAATTTCCTTGAGGACCGAAAAAGTTGCAGAATCATCCCCAGAAAAAAAATAAAAAAATTATTAGTGCAACACCTGAAAATAAATCTGAACCTTATATTGTTGTTGAGGCCGAAAAAGAGTATGTACCACTAATCTCTTTCCCACAAATAGTACTGAAAAATAAGAAGATTGACGAGGAAGAGCATTTTGTTTTTCAAATAGAGTTGCTTTATGAAGTTGTTGATGAAGCTATTCTGATTTATTTTCAGCTGATTTTCCAACTTTTTCTAGTTTTGGTGATATTTACTCATGTGATGATTGTGTTGGTGTAAGCCCTAGAGGCCAATACTTTTGGTACTTGTATAGAATTATTTATTAATAGTAAAAGACTTTTTCTTTACTATGTTTGTTTAATAAAGTCCCTAGAATAGCTAGTCCATTTAATGTATCAAGTGTGACTTGATCATGAGATCACATTAAACATAAGGACACTATTCTTAAAGTATCCGTAGTCGAGCTTTATTGTGAAGTGGGATAACATTAAAGCATAAAGACTATTATGTATATAGCTTGATGATCACATCTCATGAATCATGGATAAGGAGTTATCAAGTCTTAAACATAGGTATGAATATTAAGAGTAATATTTATACTGGATTGACCCGCTATGAGAATACTATATAGAATGTTATGCAAAGTGTCATAAGTTATTCTCATGGTGATAATGGTGTATACCACCCTTCGACCTGAAACCACTATGGACCCTAGATGTAGAGTCGAGTGCTTTATTGCTGATCAAACGTTGTCCGTAACTGGATAACCATAAAGACAGTTGATGGGTACTCCACGAAGCATGCTGAGGGACATGAGTGACCTAGATGAAATTTGCCCATCCTGCATAACAGGATAAATGTCTATGGGTCCAATATTGAACTGGACAAGGATGACACGGTTTATGCCTTGTGTTCAATATAGACATAAGGGCAAAAAGGTAATTATACGCATAAGTATTATCACAGAAGGATATGTCAGATCACATGACACTTTCGTGTCTTGGGTAGCAGTGATGTATTGCTAGATACCGCTCACTGTTTATTATGTTAAATACATAATTTAATATAATTGCCAATGCCGCGAAAACCTACAAGGTCACACATAAAGGACGGATTGATGAGAGATAGAGTAACTAAGGAACACCGTAAGGTACGGTGCGCTCAAGTGAATTGTAGAACATCGTAAGGTACGGTGTACTTAAGTAGAATACGAGATATGGTAAGTTACCACACGCTTAAGTGATTTTGACATATTATAAAATATGGGCCACTTACACTTAAGTGAGTTTTTTAGCTTGAAGCCCACACAAGTGGTTCTATAAATAGAACCCTTGTGCAGAAGCATTGATTGCGGTTGCATTTTCGTTCTCTCTCTCTCTCTCTCTCTCTCTCTCTCTCTCTCTCTCTCATTCAAAGCCTTCATTTATAGCAGCTAGCACTGAGATTGAAGGAATTCATTCGTATGGACTGAGTAGAGGCGTTGTCGTCGTTCAACGTTCGTGATCGCTCCGTAGATTTGCATCAAAGGTTTCAATCGTCACAAGAGGTAAATATTCTATCACTGATCATGCCCATTCGTAAGGATCACTAAAGGAGAAATTTTTTAATTTCCGCTGCGTTTTGGATCGCCGTTCTCCCTCAGTGGTATCGGAGCCACTTACGAAACCATGCATCAGATAACTGTTTATTTTTTGTATTAATATGATTAAAAGACAAAATGAATCAAAGAATAAACGAGTAATTAAATTTGGCATCATGTGTGTACGATTTGGATGATTGATGTTGACTATGCTTCGGAACCGACATTAGTATGGTGAAGCAGCGATACATCGATCGTCCATAGGTTACGCAATTGAGATCGATCAACTTATATATGATATAAGTAATCCTAATGCAAAGTGCGATATATATGATATACTGTTTCTGTTTCATTCATTCAAACACTAAATGGTTGTTTTCCTTTGAGCGATCAATGGTCATTTGCTTCGGAATCCGACATTAGTATGGTGAAGCAATGACCTGTTGATCAATCATACTGAATCAACAATCGAGGTGTGTTTGATGGTCTGAAATTGGTGCATTAGGGTTAGTGACGGCACAAGGGTTGTGTCGTCAAGGAGTTGTGAATTGAGGACTTTTTGGATCAGTCTGTTGACTGTTTCGAAAGCGCTGATTTTGGCGGTGTGACGATCGTCATGAGCTTGTGACGATCGTAACAAGATGAACGTAACGGTCATAACATGCTTTGTGACGGTCGTCACATTCACAGATCCAGAATTTTAGGCGTTTCTGTTATTTTGGCCGCGTGACGCTCGTCATGGGTCTGTGACGATCGTAACAAGCTGGCTGTGACGGTCGCAACAAGCTTGTGACGGTCGTCACATTCACAGAGTCAAAATTCTCGGGGTTTCTGTTTTGTGACTGCACAAGAGTTGTGTTGATGCAAAACGACGTTGATTTCAAATGAATTGTTCATTAAAATTTCGGACAGGGGCGCTGCCCCTATAACCCTGCAAGGGGCGCTGCCCTCTTGATCCCCGTCCGCTGATCGGTCAGCGGAACCACCGTCCGCTGACCGGGCAGCGGACCCCCGACTAACTCTGCGTAGTGTGATCGGTCACCAAAATTTAATTTGGTTTTAATTAATTAAAGGAATTAAAATTAATAATAATAATGTGTTTATTGTTATTGTCTTGTGGTGATCGATTATGGCCTTAATTTTCCTTTATTTTGTTTTGGGTTTTTAAATACGACCTGCGTGTCGTGCCTCTCCTTTTAATCTCTTAATGTAACTTCTTTTCTCATCTCAATCCCTCGTATGTAAAACGAGTTTCTTCTGTAATGTAATATTATGAAGAAAGAGAAGAATTCAATATCAAAGGAGGACAATGTTATGAAGAAAGAGAAGAATTCAATATCAAAGGAGGACAACCTTGAAGATCTTGTTTGGAGAAGCTTAGATCGTTATTAGATTAGCTTAGGTTCTCTCATTGGCTTGGGAGAACAATTGCGCTAGGGGCCATAACTATTTCATTATGTATGTTGATGCATGTGTATGTATGTTGATGCATGTGAATATATGTTGATGCATGTGAGAGACGATTTATATGATAAATAAGCCGGTGAGATCAGAACAATTACAATTCCCTCAAATTAAATATTAAGTTTAAGCTTTCCAAGTTTTAGCACTCATCAAGATTAGTATCGGATAATGTAGGTTTCGTCTACGCGAGGTGCATGTTCTATATTAGTAAGGTGCGATGGGATAATTGTAATATCCAACTGCTAAAACAATGAGTTAAACTTAACTAAACAAATTATAATAAGATTATATATGTTTAGAAGCAATAGTTGGAAATGATCCATATGATGGATTGGAATAAGGAGTTATTCACCCAATTGAAATTTTCGAGAGTTGTATTAGATACAATTGGAAAGAGTTCCTACCTAAATAACCTAGTTTTGTGTAATCCGCCTACGCGGACTTAGAACAAAGTAAAATATGGATCTCGACCCACTAGAAAATCTTCCAACGGGATTTTCTGAATCAAATGATGAGGGTCATTTGTTTTGAGTAAAATAGTGGGAGCATATTTAATTAAATGCCTAATTAAATATGTTATTGATACTTATGTTTTCATTAATTTCATGTAGATAATCATGACAACAAACACATCTAACAATATTTTGCGATCAATCCTTGACAAGGAAAAATTGTCTAGGACAAATTTTCTGGATTGGCACCGAAACCTGAGGATTGTCCTCAAACATGATAGAAAGCTGCATGTCTTGGAGAAACATGTTCCTGAAGAGGAACCTCCTAGTTCTGCACCTAAGGCAGAAAGAGATGCTTATAAGAAGCATGTCGATGATGCCAATGAAACTGCTTGTCTCATGCTAGCTACCATGAACTCAGAATTGCAAAAACAACATGAGAACATGGCAGTGTTCGATATGATCAAACACCTGAAGATGCTCTATCAAGAGCAAGCAAGGCATGAGAGGTTTGAAGTTTCAAAAGCCCTTTTTCAAGGCAAGTTAGCTGAGGAAGCCCCTGTAAGTCCCCATGTGCTCAAGATGATTGGGTATGTGGAAAACCTTGAAAGGTTGGGTTTTCCCCTCGGAAAGGAACTTGCGACTGATTTGATCTTGCAATCGTTGCCAGATAGATTCAGTCAATTTTTCCTAAATTTCAATATGAATGATATGGACAAATCTCTTCCTGAACTGCTAGCCATGTTAAAGACTGTTGAGCAGAACCTGAAGTTGAAAGGGAATTCCATTCTGATGATCGGACATGGAAAGAGACAAAATAAAAGGCCCATCAAGCAGGGTGATAAAGGGAAAGGCAAGGAAGTTGCCAAACCCAAACCCACTGTTGCTGCTTTGAAGCCTAGTGGAGGCATAGCAAAGGCAGGCACCTGCTTCCATTGCGGTAAGACCGGACACTGGAAGAGAAACTGCCCAAAGTACCTGGAAGATACGAAGAATGGAGTAGAGACTTCAACTTTAGGTATTTTTGTTATTGAAATAAATTTATCTACTTCTGCATCATGGGTATTAGATATTGGATGCGGTTCTCACATTTGTACAAATGTGCAGGGGCTAAAAAGGAGTAGAGATTTGGCAAAAGGTGAAGTTGACCTACGAGTTGGCAATGGAGCAAAGGTTGCTGCTTTAGCCGTAGGAACTTATGTATTGACTTTACCTAGTGGTTTAATAATTCAGTTAGAGAACTGTTATGATGTACTTGCAATTAGCAAGAATATTATTTCCATTTCTTGTTTGGACAAGTTTGGTTTTTCATTTATAATAAAGAACAATTGTTGCTCAATTTATTTGAAGGATATATTCTATGCTACTGCATAAATGAACAATGAACTATATGTCCTTGATCTTGAAATGCCTATTTATAACATTAATACTAAAAGAATGAAGTACAAAACCAACTAGGTAAGAATATTAAAACTCTTCGATCAGATCGAGGTGGTGAGTATTTAAGCCTAGAGTTTGATGACCATCTGAAAGAGTGTGGGATCCTATCCCAACTTACTCCACCTGGAACACCCCAATGGAATGGTGTATCTGAGAGAAGAAATCGAACCCTGTTAGACATGGTCCGATCCATGATGAGTCACGCCGATCTTCCAAACTCCTTTTGGGGAGATGCACTATTGACAGCAGCTTACACACTTAACCGTGTTCCATCCAAAAGGTTGAGAAGACACCATATGAGATATGGAGTGGTAAGAAACCACATATGTCTTACATGAAGATTTGGGGTTGCGAAGTTTATGTGAAACGACAAATTTCAACTAAGCTTGAGCCCAAATCTGAAAAATGCTTATTTGTGAGGTATCCTAAAGAAACAAGAGGGCATTACTTCTACAATCCTTCTGAGGGCAAAGTGTTTGTCGCTTGAACTGGAATTTTCCTTGAAAAGGATTTTATTTCCAAAGGAATCAGTGGGAGGAAAGTAGAGCTTGAAGAAATTCAAGAATCACAAAGCATTGATACACCTATAGAGGAATTAGAGCAGGAAACACAAGTAGTTGTGGAAGAGCAACCTGCTCAAGTAGAACAAGACCAGCGTAGGTCAGGCAGGATACGTCACCTACCTGAGAGATATGGATATCTCATAACTGATCAAGGTGATATATTACTCATGGATCAAGATGAGCCTGTGACCTACCAAGAGGCCATAACTGGTCCTGAGTCTGAGAAGTGGCTAGAAGCCATGAAATCTGAAATGGATTACATGTACACAAACCAAGTTTGGACCTTGGTAGAGCCTCCTGTAGGAGTTAACCCTATAGGATGCAAGTGGGTCTTCAAAAAGAAGACTGACATGGATGGTAAGATACATACCTATAAGGCAAGACTGGTTGCAAAAGGATATAAACAAATTCATGGGGTTGACTATGATGAAACCTGTTCACCAGTTGCAATGCTTAAATCTGTTCGGATTTTACTTGTTATCGTTGCATATTATGATTATGAAATATGGCAGATGGATGTCAAAACTGCTTTCCTTAATGGGAATCTTCTTGAGGATGTGTATATGACACATCCTGAAGGATTTGACATACCAGAAGAAGCCCAAAAGATATGTAAGTTACAAATATCAATCTATGGATTGAAGCAAGCTTCCAGAATCTGGAATCTTCATTTTGATGAAACAGTAAAACAATATAGATTCATCAAGAACGAAGATGAGCCTTGTGTCTACAAGAAGGTTAGTAGGAGCATGATCGTTTTCCTGGTATTATATGTAGATGACATATCACTCATTGGAAACGATATCCCTACCCTACAACAAGTAAAGTCTTGGTTGGGGAAATGCTTTTTTATGAAGGACCTAGGTGAAGCAGCCTATATATTAGGAATCAGAATATCCTTAAGTATTGGAGAAGGACTAAGGACTCATTCTTGATATATGGAGGTCAAGAAGAGTTGGCTGTAATTGGATACACTGATGCTAGCTTCCAGATAAATAAGGATGACTTTAGATCGCAATCTGGTTATGTGTTTTGCTTAAACGGTGGCGCTGTGAGCTGGAAAAGTTCAAAGCAAGATACAGTTGCTGATTCTACAACCGAGGCCGAGTATATTGCTGCCTCAAGTGTAGCAAAGGAAGCTGTTTGGATCAAAAAGTTCATTAATGAACTTGACATAGTTCATAGCATGGTGGATCCCATTGGTCTCTATTGTGATAACAATGGTGCTATCGCACAAGCTAAGGAGCCTAGATCTCACCAACGATCCAAACACATACTTAGGTGTTATCACCTCATTCGAGAGATAATAGATAGAGGAGATGTGAAAATATGCAGAGTACCTACACTTGACAATATTGCTGACCCACTGACAAAGCCTCTTGCGCAGCAGAAGCATGATGACCATACTAGATCTATGGGCATTAGGGGTATGCCTGATTGGCTCTAGTGCTAGTGGGAGATTGTTGGTGTAAGCCCTAGAGGCCAATACTTTTGGTACTTGTATAGAATTATTTATTAATAATAAAAGACTTTTTCTTTATTATGTTTGTTTAATAAAGTCCCTAGAATAGCTAGTCCGTTTAATGTCTCAAGTGTGACTTGATCATGAGATCACATTAAACATAAGGACACTATTCTTAAAGTATCCGTAGTCGAGCTTTATTGTGAAGTGGGATAACATTAAAGCATAAAGACTATTATATATATAGACTAATGATCACATCTCATGGATCATGGATAAGGAGTTATCAAGTCTTAAACATAGGTATGAATATTAAGAGTAATATTTATACTGGATTGACCCACTATGAGAATACTATATAAAATGTTATGCAAAGTGTCATAAATTATTCTCATGGTGATAATGGTGTATACCACCCTTCGACCTGAAACCACTATGGACCCTAGATGTAGAGTCGAGTGCTTTATTGCTGATCAAACGTTGTCCGTAACTGGATAACCATAAAGACAGTTGATGGGTACTCCACGAAGCATGCTGAGGGACATGTGTGACCTAGATGGAATTTGCCCATCCTGCATAACAGGATAAATGTCTATGGGCCTAATATTGAACTGGACAAGGATGACACAGTCTATGCCTTGTGTTCAATATAGACATAAGGGCAAAAGGGCAATTATACGCATAAGTATTATCACAGAAGGATTTGTCAGATCACATGACATTTTCGTGTCTTGGGTAGCAGTGATGTGTTGCTAGATACCGCTCACTGTTTATTATGTTAAATACGTGATTTAATATAATTGCCAATGCCACGAAAACCTACAGGGTCACACACAAAGGACAGATTGATGAGAGATAGAGTAACTAAGGAACACCGTAAAGTACGGTGCACTTAAGTGAATTGTAGAACATCGTAAGGTACGGTGTACTTAAGTAGAATACGAAATATGGTAAGGTACCACACACTTAAGTGATTTTGGCATATTATAAAATATGAGCCATTTACACTTAAGTGGGCTTTTTAGCTTGAAGCCCACACAAGTGGTTCTATAAATAGAACCCTTGTGCAGAAGCATTGATTGCGGTTGCATTTTCGTTTTCTCTTTCTTTCTCTCTCTCTCTCTCTCTTTCTCTCTCTCTCTCTCACACTCAAAGCCTTCATTCATAGCAGCTAACACTGAGATTTAGGGAATCCGTTCGGGTGGACTGAGTAGAGGCGTTGTCGTTGTTCAACGTTCGTGATCGCTTCGTAGATCTGCATCAAAGGTTTCAATCGTCACAAGAGGTAAATATTCTATCACTGATCATGCCCATTCGTAAGGATCACTAAAGGAGAAAATTTTTAATTTCCGCTGCGTTTTGGATCGCCGTTCTCCTTCAGATTGTACTAACACTAACCTTTGTGCTGTTTGTACTGAGATTGATGCTGTCTTGCAGGATGATAATGTAAATGAAGTTGTTTATGTAGCTGAAGCTTTTGACATCTCGGCTGCCCCAAACATACCGTCCATTGAACAACCACCTTCTTTAGAGCCTAAACCACTTCCTGAGGATTTATATTATTCAACAAAGCTTCAAATTAAGCAGGAACATAAGAAGAAAATTGGATGAACCTTAGTTGACACTCATGATATTAGCCCATCCATATGTATGCATAAAATCTCACTTAAAAATGAAACAAAAGTAGTAAGGAAACCCTGTAATCCTTTGATTCTTGATGTTGTGAAAAAGGAGATCACTTTCACGTGCCCATTCAACACTTTTACTTATCGAAGATCCTTCTGTGATCCTGGAATACAAGGCAAAGACACTAAAATTTCAAGGTCAATAGACACTACCCAAAACTACTTCATGAGAGCCCCACTTTGGAAGAAGAGACCGTAGAAGAGCTATCTTTGGGAAATGCTGTTTATGCGATCATTTATCCGTCTTGACTCCTTAGGTGTGTTTTTTCCTTTCTCTCACTCTTATTTTATATTTATGTTCTTTCATTGAGGACAATGTATATTTTAAGTGTGGGGGAGGGAACCATTTACTTTGTTTTATTTCATTCAATTTATTTGTTTTTTTTTGTTTTCTTACATGAAAAAATGCATGTTTTTTCTGTGGTTTTTGAGTTACAATTGTGAGTATCTTCTTTGTTCTCTTGATTAAAGAATTATGGTGTGATGTGATTGATTCTTTTTGTGCATTCTTAGTATGATATATAGGACTAAACTCTAAATTATACATCATTTGTGGTAGATCAATTAACCTTGTGAGATTTTGAGCCTTTTAATGGATAACATTAAAAAATCCATCTCTTTCTTTCTTGTGTGATTTCACTCATGTTTGTTAGTCTCTAGAACTTGAGTTTACTCTTTTTGAAACTGTTGATTACTTGTGCATATTGATATGATAAAATCAACTTGTTTTGTTTTACTTTTAGCCACTTAGCCAAAAAGTCAACCCTGAATAATATCATGCATTGTTTGAAAATTCCTTGAGCCTATTATCCCATTCTTTGTTTAAACTCATTACAAGCATGAAAATGAAAAACAATATTATCACCCATTCATAGGGTTGAAAGAGTATTGTTTGGAATTGTGTGGGGTTGAATAACTATAGTTGTGATATTTCATTCAAAAGTTGACAGAAAATAAATATATATATATATATATATATATATATATATATATATATATATATATATAGAGAGAGAGAGAGAGAGAGAGAGAGGGAAAAAATAGAAAAAAATGAAAAAAACAAAGAAGGATGTCATTACATATTCCTTTTGAAAAAGAATAAAAAGATAAAAGAGAAGAAAAATAGCAGAAAAGTTGTTGTTTGAAAGTAGATTAATGTAGTTCAACTCCCGCAAGTTCTTTCATGTCTCTTTTCTCCCTTTGAAGCTTAGCCTAATATGCCTTATAATTTATCTCACCCATACCCTGACCAAGTTACAACCTAATATAAGTCCTTTTGATCTTTCTGTGCATGTAATTCAACTGTGAATGTTTGAGTCTTTTCAAGTTTATGGTAGTGCTAATTTTTATGTTGTGCTTTGAGTGTAAACAGTCAACCTAAATACTTGAGAGTTGAGTGAATTTTATCTTGTGAGGATCTTGTTGCTTTTGATGCAGTCTTTGGTAATCTGTTTTTCGTATTTACTTTGAATGTCATAAATGA
Organism: Lathyrus oleraceus; assembly: GCF_024323335.1. Lineage (NCBI taxonomy): Eukaryota > Viridiplantae > Streptophyta > Magnoliopsida > Fabales > Fabaceae > Lathyrus > Lathyrus oleraceus. The sequence goes on from NC_066580.1 coordinate 11,322,697, forward strand.
GTTACTTACTAATGTCATTTTCTTAAAACTTAGACTTAGAATTTTGCTTGCATTTTGTATCTTAATAACCTTTGAAATTACATGTTTTGTTTGTTCTTGTTTTGAGTTTTGAATTTATAATTTTGCTCGGAGTGCAAAAGGTCAAGTGTAGGGGAATTTGATCAGTGCATTTTGATGCACCTTCTTCTACTATTGTACTCAGACAACTCTATAGTTTATTCTATTATTTTTTACTATTTTAGTGTGTTTTTATATTTAAGTTTATTTTTGTCTTTATTTTATTTTCGTACTTTATTTTCAGCATAAATAGTTATTTGATACCTTGTCACTATGCAAATCATAATTTGAGCTACGAGGATCGGATTGATTCGTTCTAATATGCGTTGAAAAGATGAGATGATAAACTAAACGTTTCATATTGAAGTCAGAAGTTGATTCGGAGTGAAGAAGGGTTGAATAATTCGTTTTATTTCCAGACTTAAGAAAATACTTAGTTTTTGGACGGATTTTGTATTTTTTTGGGTCGGTTACTATTAGGTCCGAATTCCCTTACTCTATTTAAACAACTTAATAGTTTTATAATTTATTATTCGACATTGATGAAATAGAGAATAGGGCATACGAATAGCGTGGAGAGCTAATTCACAAAGAGTTGATCTGTTGTATTCGAATTCCACTTTAAGGTTTTTATTAATTTCAATTTAATTTCGATTTCTTTTCAATTCTTCCTATAAACTCGTTTGCTTAATTCGATTTCTTTCGTTTGCTTAATTCAATTGTTTCTTATAGGATATAGTTGATTAAATTCGATTGTTTGTATGCTCCTTAACTATAATCACGTTAACTTAGTTTTTTCGTTATCGTGTTTGATTAAGTCGCATTTGTTTAATTCGTCTCTACTTAAATCTGTTTGCTTAATTCGGAAATTAGGAACATACATCATATAATCATATAATACCAGTTGCAATACAGTGGATATTGTAATCGAATGAGATCGAATCCGCTAGAGAATTGAAATTATAAGAATCGATGATAAGTCAGAAATCGATACAGTAGAATAACTTATTTATCAATTTTAGTTTTACCTTTAATCATCTTCGATTTAAGTTCTGAACCTAATCCCCCTTCTTTTCATTCGTTTGGTTACAACATTCAAGAGTCCTTGTGATACGATATTTGAGTGTCACTTCCGTTTTACTACACTTTTAAACTCGTTTTTGACCCGTGTGCGACAATGGATCAACCATGCATAGTAATATGTGTTGAAATATTTATAGCTATTTTTTTCTTGGATTTGTTGATATCGGTAACTTAATATAGAAATAAATAGTATTATATTATACTATATAATGATATATATTAAAAATGAAATTAATTAATATGCACTAATTCATCGTCATAATCTATTTGTATATAGATAGTTAAAATAAAAGTCAATTTTTTTGTGACATCCAACATTTTAAATTAATTGATAATGTAAAATTATTTTATATTGTCAGTGTATTTCAATTAATTTATTAAAAATATATAATTTTTATATATTTTATTTATGTATCTAAAAATCTAATAAAATTAATCTAAACGGTTTTAATATATATCTAATCAATAATATTTTTCCTATTTCTTTTTCTTCAAAATTTTAAGATATTTTTTTTAATAAAAATTTCTATTTCAATATCGGTAGCAAAATTGGTTGTGGCGTAACATTTGCTTTAGGTTGGGTCGACCCAGATATTTAATAAAAAAGCCAAATCCTATTTTCTAACGAGAGCTGTGATATTCAAAATCCCAAGCAAATAAACATCTAAACGACGTCGTTTCTTCTGCAACACTTTCTCAGTTTCTCTCTCAGAATTGGCCATGGCGAACGAGAACGAACCCGCGAAACTCCTGTTACCATACCTTCAACGCGCCGATGAATTGCAGAAACATGAACCTCTCGTCGCTTATTACTGTAAGATCATCTTTTTATTTTTTAATTATAGCTACGTGGCTTCTAGAATCGAAATATCCTAATAATTTTTATAATTTTCAATTTTTTTTTTGGTAATTTTAGGTCGACTATATGCGATGGAGCGTGGATTGAAGATTCCACAAAGTGATCGCACCAAAACCACTAATTCTCTTCTTGTTTCACTCATGAAGCAGCTCGAAAAGGTTATATACTTAATTTATCATAATTTAATTAACTATGCAAATTAATTTTAATTTATCATAATCATAAATAAATGCAAAAATTATAAGACCTTGGAAAATTTTATGTCTGATATTTTAATTGATTGGATGAATCTCGAACTTGTTTTGTGATTGGAAAGAAGAAGCAAGTTTCTATCAAAGTTAGCCCTTAAATTTACAATGTTTTAAGGGTAATTTTGGGTTTTTCAATCAAATTTGAGTTGAGACTCGCCCTTAACCTTCCTTCGTAGGTGTTTATGCACTTCAAGAGTTATCTGTGTTTTGATTTATAAATATTTTATTAGTTGACTTATTTGTTTAATTTTACATATGTAATTTGTCCAAAAAATGATCAAATTGAGCGGTAATCCCGCTATCCCACTTTTGGGGTTGCTCCGCTCCTCTATCCGGGAATGACTACTCTGATATAGAGTATAAACTATATTGATCGCTAATGGTGGCATTTCCGAGGAAAATCACACATTAATGCTTTACTAAATTAAAACTTCTGGACGAAGATCGGACGACTCATTTTAAGCTAGATGGATATGATTAGAATAGTGAACATGAAATGTGAGCCTTCTGATTTTGGTCCGACAATTTGTCTTAGTGATGCGTGAATGTTTGACTTCAAGGAATTTGAATCCTACAATTTACTAACTGCAGTGACTGTCATTTTGTCATTTTATCGCAGTAGTGATTTTGCTTCATGCTTGAATTTGGATGATAACAATTGATATGTTTACACGACTACCTGTTCTTTTTTTTTGTGTGTGTGGAATGTTTTTTTTTTATGTTTTGATTGGTTATGTTTGTCACTTTTATATTAAAGGGTATCTTCAATATGCTAATAAATTATCTTCCTTTGTAATATCAATTATTATAGGATAAGAAATCAATCCAGCTGGGGCCTGAAGATAATTTATATCTTGAGGGATTTTCTTTGAATGTGTTTGGAAAAGCAGACAAGCAAGACCGTGCTGGAAGAGCAGATATGTATGTTAAATCGTTTCTTTTTATATGTTCTTGTAATGCCTATGTTCCTTTGTTATGTCTAATTGTCTATAACATCAGTTTCTTGGTTATCTGTGATAGTTTTTAACATATATTTCCGACCTTTTGCAGAAGTACGGCAAAAACATTTTATGCTGCTAGCATCTTTTTTGAGATTCTTAATCAATTTGGACCAGTTCAGCCTGATGTGTGTACTTCAATGCATTGAACCTTTATTTTTTAAGCATGTATCAATTGCATGGTTCTTGCTAGGCTTTCTTACTTGGCAATAACTTGAGGCAACAATATACCTTGTAATATTTCTTTGAGTTTGTTTTGCAGCTGGAGCAGAAGCAGAAGTATGCAGCATGGAAAGCAGCTGATATAAGAAAGGCTTTGAAAGAAGGAAGGAAGCCCGTGGCGGGTCCACCTGCTGGCGACGAGGACCTGTCTGTTCCATCGAGTTCTCCTAGTATTAGATATGTATGATTCAAAACTCAACCCATTTTGTTATGAATTTGATCAATGCATATCAATAGATTAATAAATATTTATACACAAATAACTTCCAGCTGTTTTATTCCTGCAGGATCCTGGGGCTACCGAAACTTCTGCTTCCAGTGCTGGGTCAGAATCTGATTCAACACGTAGTTATCATAACCCTGTCAACTTCCAGAATATGCCGAGCATTCATCCTCCACCTAAATTCAATGATACTGTTAATGATCAGAACTCTGCAAACATTCCACCATCTTCACAGTTTCATGATAGGGTAGATGATAATAAGCATTCTTCAATTGTTTCTCCATCATCTCACTCTTATACACCTGGAGTTTATCCTTCTCAAGACTTCCATCCACCTCCATCTTCCCAGGATTATCATCATCCACCTCCATCTTCCCAGGATTATCATCATCCACCTCCATCTTCCCAAGATTATCATCATCCACCACCATCCCAGGATTATAACCGTCCACCATCTTCCCAAGATTACCATCCTCCACCACCTTCCCAAGATTATCATTCTCCACCACCTTCCCAGGAGTACCATCCTCCACCACCTTCCCAAGATTATCAACCTCCTCCACCTTCCCAAGATTTCCATCATCCTCCACCTGCTAGATCAGACAGTTCTTATTCTGAGCCCTACAACCACCAGCAATACTCACCAGATCAGTCACAGAACTTAGGTCCTAATTACCCTTCTCATGAAACTCCCTCTTCTTACTCTCTTCCCCATTTTCAATCTTATCCAAGTTTCTCAGAAAGCACCCTACCATCGGTACCAGTAAACCAGACTTATTATCAAGGGCCTGATGCTTCATACTCTTCCCAGTCAGCTCCTCTAGCTTCAAACCATTCATTAAATGCCCAAAACAGTCTCAGCAGCAGAAATGGATCTATCTTGGAGCCCCAGTCAACAACTCAGACATACCAGTATGACAGCAATTACCAGCCAGCACCTGAAAGAATAGCCGAGGCACACAAAGCTGCAAGATTTGCTGTTGGGGCACTGGCATTCGATGACGTCTCAATTGCAGTAGACTACTTGAAGAAATCACTCGAGTTGCTGACAAACCCATCAGTTGGCCAGTAAGAATTTATTTAAAACTTGTAGTGGTATACATGGTGACTTGTTTTGTAATATATTATATTCATCGTGCATATAAGCGTGAAGAAACTCAGTAAACATGGCTTGAATGAAAATCGTAAAATCTTCCTGGAGTCTATTTATCTTTAATATGAAGTTACTGAAATTGGTTTCTTTGTCAAGGGGTTATGAGACATGAGATATCTGATTGATGAATCTCAGTTGTCCCGAGTCAATTTTTGTGCGACTGTTCTCAAATCTCAATTTAGGTATTTTCATTCATCTATTGACACTTGCAAAATCTGAATCTCAGCTGTAAAATTTCTTGGCACGACATGAAACTTCTTGCTTAAGAAGTTCCATGCAGAGACTACTTCAGTTTGGTCTGTGGCATAAACTAGACCAATTCCATTTCCGTTTATAACTATATTTTTCATAGCTGTATAGCCACATAGCCAGGTAAAAATAAAACTTCAAACGATCTTTCAAATGAGTCTTCTGAATAAATATTTTCTAACATTAATTGAAATTCGACTCAGTATATAAATATTGTCATGAATTATTTTATTATCTAGATTGACCGCGGTCATTTGTTACTTATGGAAGTTTTTTCCTTAGTAGTATAACATAACCATAATTACCTATTTTGATTTTCTTCACTTGTAAATTGTAGTACTTACGGGTCCATTTATGACCATTTAAAAAAAAATTAATGTTAATTTTTGTAAAAATGAAGATTTGAAAACGCTCTTCACATAAAAGATTAGTTTAAATAGTTTGTCCTAATTTTTTTTAAATATTTAATCTTTTTACTAAGAATTTTATTAAATGATAATTATTTTATAAAAAAAGAGCTTATAATGAGAATTTATTGTGTTTTTTTTATTAAATTTATTTTTAAAATATATTTTTTTAAAAATATATAATTTTTATTATGTATAAATCAATGTTTTATAAATCGAGATCGAACTTGTGAAACAATCTATTTAAGACTCAATTGGTTTAACCGATTAAACCTATGGTCGAACAATTTATTGAGTAAATATATAAGAAAAAAATTAAATTTTATAAATATGTCACAAACAATCATATATTTATGACATAATAAAATAAATATTTCAAAAATCTATTAGAAACATAATACATAAATATATAATACAGAAATATCAATAGTATCACAATATAAGTGTACACTTAATTTCATATTCATTTAAAAATAACTTAAATAAATTAAAAAATATAATAAAATAAAATAAATTAATTCAAATCAAAATTAAAAAAATAAAATATAATAATTAAAATAAAATTCAAATAATTAAAAATATTGTACAGGATATTCTTTTTTATGATTAATTCATTTAAGAAGAAGCAGTATCATAATGATCCAACAAAGATAGCATATTTAATTGAACCAAAATAAGTAAGTTTGAATTATGATCAATAACTTATAATTGACATAGACAAATAATGTTGACTTGAACGAAAATAAATATTAAGTCGGACAATGTGATTATGTTTGATATAGACGACATGATGATGATGTAGTGTGGTTGAAAGAAAAAATATAAAATAATGATAGAACTTAAAAGTTTGTATGGTTATAAAAAGAAATAATTTTTTTTTTGTGAGTAAGGAATATTTTAAGTTTTGAAATTGATATATTAAATTTTTTCAATTCTTTTTAAAAAAAAAAATATCAATTTGATGAATTTATTTGGTTACAAAATCGGTTCGGTTCTTTGATTAAAACGGTTTCGAATAATTCAATCTGATTTGCCGGTTTTACTATGATTTTGATTCATTAACGATTTTTAAAGGTTGCCCGAACTGAACTCAACTTCGATTCTCAATCTAATTGGTTTAACCAACCGATTCGAATTTTAAAGCATTGATATCCTAACATTAAATATTTAGATTAATAAATATCAAAATTACTTTTAAATATTTAGATTAATAAATATCAAAATTACTTTTTTATAATATAGTGTGATATAACTTTAATTTTTTTTGGAAGGAACTTTTGCAAAAAAAAAATTTTTCAAAAATTCTTTCAGAAAAAGTTAAAGTTATATCGAGCACAATTATTATATAATAAAAATAAAAGTTTGATATTTATTAATTTAAACATTTAGTGTTATGATACCAATGTTTTAAAAACGGAACAAATTGCCTATTGGATGAAGAATTGAAGTTGAATCCGGTCCGATCTTTAAAAATAACTAATAGATTAAAATCGGAGTAAAATTGAAAAAATCAAATTGAAAAAATCAAATTGAATTGTTCGAAACCGTTTTAACCAAAGAAACAGAGCCGATTATGTAAAATCGTCCGATTCAAATAAATACATAATTTTTTTATTTTTTTATGTAAATTCAGAAGATAATTCATAAAATAAATAAAAAATTGATATTGAGATATTAAATTTTGTCAAAAAATTAAAAGAAATATTAGTTTGATGCATTTATTTGAATCAGACGATTTTACAAAATCGACTCCGATTCTTTGATTAAAACGATTTCAAACAATTCAATTCAGTTTTTTCGATTTTATTTCAATTTTGACCAATTCACAATTATTAACGATTGACCGAACCAGATTCAACTTTTATTCTCGATCCAATCAATTAAGCCAACTGATTTGATTTGATTTTTAAAATATTGATATTTTAACATTAAATATTTAAACTAATAAATATCATAATTACTTTTTTATTATATAATAATTGCATATTAGTTTTTTTAAAGGATTTTTGCAAAAATTATTTTTTGCAAATACAAAGTTAAGATTACATTTTTAAGAACTTTATGACTAATGGCCCCTACACTCCTTTTAAAAAAAAAAAGGGCCATATTTAGGTGTAACCCACTACAAATTCAGCTCAAAATAATTCAGAAAATGTCAGATTTTTTCTGTGATTTTAATTTTAACATATTTATTCATCCTTATTTTTACTTTCAAATCATTTAGATCAATAACAAATTATTTACCCCACATAAATTATTTGATATGTTAAATTTTTTCAATAACAAAAGATTTTTGGAAAACTTCGTCAATATTAAAATTTTTAGAATTCTTACAAGAAATATTTTTATGAAGTTTTTTGATTTGTATCTTCAATATCGTGATGTCAAGTCAACAATAAATAATTTATGCATGTCTGAATGTTTTATATTAAATTTATTGATAAAATTTTTGAAAAAATTAATATGAAGTGTTTTTGATAAAATTAAAACTGAAAACATAATTTGTATGTTAAAAAACATTTATATATAATTTTTTTTTTTGCGTGAACTTAATCCAAATAAATTAAAAGTAAACATAACAAAATTAAATTACAAAAACTAAAATATGTAGTATGTAATACAAATTTTCATTTCTTAAATTTTTATTTTCACTTCTTCAATCAATTTTTTATATATTTTAAATTGTTAAAATAAATTGTCTCAAACACCTTGAGTAAGAAAATAAATGGATTTTTTTTTAAAATAACCACAAATTTTAAATTAAATCTCTAAATAATTCTTTTTCCAAAAAAATACAAAAATAATCCTATTTTATAACTGATGCGTCAGTTGAACTGACACATCCAATACAACTTTAAAGAAAGCGTCAGTATCCTTGGCGCATGCTCCCAATGGTGGGCAACCTAGGTGTCACATGCATTGCGCATGGATACACTACATAGTGTATGCGCCAGTGCATGTGGCACATGCACTTGGTCAATTTATTTATTTATTTTAAATTTAAATGTTAATATTAAAAATGAATAAAAAATTCTAAATATATATATATATATATATATATATATATATATATATATATATATATATATATATATATATATATATATATATATATATATATATATATATATATATATATATATATATATATATATATATATATATAAAAAATTACACGGAATTAACAAGAAATTCAATGATCAACCCGATTGAAACGCCCCCCTGTTCCACATCCAGATGCGTTAGTTTGCCTTCGAGGTCGCCAACAATTTTCCTGAGATGTTTTGGGTCTTTGAGTGCTGACATGATCCAATGGTGGTTGGTGTGAAGGTCCGGTGGAAGGTCCAACGATATTTGATAGATGTGTCATCATTTATTCCCAATAGCTGGAGGGGTTCTCGCCAACTGCGCTTCCATAATTGAGTTCGGTGCCCATGTTCTCGTAGTTGGATCGTTATGGTTGAGTGAATTGCGGACGATATGGTTGCCCGAATTGGGACATTGAATCGGTTTGGAAACGAATCAATGGTTCCTGGGGTGTACTATAGTCAAACAATGGTTAGGAGTTGTGGCGATGAGATGTTTGGGTGGTCATTGATGGGGGGCTATGATGGCATGAATTGTATGAATCATCTGAGCTATAGACTGTTGTGGTGGCTGCGTATGGTTGTTGGTGGGTAGGGTTTGATTCTTGGTTTTGAGGTTGGGTGTGTGACATAAATGTGTTGCGAGGTTAAGTGTTTGGTTGTTGGGTGTATATGGTAGGTTGATGGTGTGAGGTTGGTCGTTGGGTTTGAGTGGTTTGACATTGTTCTTGGACGAGGACTTGTTGTTGGGTGTATGATGACGAAGCTAGTTGGCGTGGATCAATCAAATACCTTGGCTCAGACACAAATTGTGGCGTTCTAACCAACCTAAACCATGCCATATGTTGTTGACTTGGTCTAGCATTCTGTATGACTGGTTCGTTTAAGATGTGTTGTCGTCGATTCCTCCAATGACGACACATCTCTTTTGCGAAGTCTCTCCGGTCGGAATAATCCCATTGGGCATTGACTCTTTTTTGACGCCAATCTCTAAACCACGTTGGAGGTTCAGGAATTTGTTATTGCATGCCGAACTGCAGTTTTACCCGGTCACTCTGGTGCATCTCCACAGTAGTGAACCAGATAATTGGTGTTTTTGCTGTCCAAACTACATTATCATCATGGTTAACCTGATGATCAAGACCCAAATATGGCCTTTAGATAAATTTTACAAGAATACGACATGATTAGATGATAAATAATTTGATAATTATTTTGAAATCAAAATAGAGTTGTGTAGGAGTATTACATCGTCTGGTCCAATATGATTCAATAGATTGCGATAGACTACTATAGCGTGTTTCAGACACCTATTGTAGTTCATCCCTCTAACTAATCACCTAGATCAAAAACATTTGAAAAATATTATTTACAGTTAGTTGTAATATAAAGTCTAAATAATTAGATGGTAAAGTTTTAAACTTACTTTGTTGCAAACGAAAATATGAATGACTTCTCGTTTACTGGGGCGAGTGATGACATTCTTGACCAACCCCATGCTTGTAGCAAATATGCGCATGAATAAAACGTACAAGCATTTTTTTTTGGCATTTTTGCACACCGCACTATATAGATGGGCCAAAACAGCTGAACCCCAACCATATGTGCTTACTGAAGGAGAATAGCAATCCAAAACGTAGCGGAATTTAAAATTTCTCCTTTAGTGATCCTTACGAATGGGCATGATCAGTGATATAATCATTACCTCTTGTGGCGATTGCAACCTTTTATGCAGATCTATGGAGCGATAACGAACGTTGAACGATGACAACGCCTCTACTCAGTCCACACGAACGGATTCCTTCAATCTCAGTGCTAACTGTTACGAATGAAGGCTTTGAGTGAGAGAAAGAGAGAGAACGAAATTGCAACTGCACAAATGCTTCTACACAAGGGTTCTATTTATAGAACCACTTGTGTGGGCTACAAGCTAAAAAGCCCACTCAAGTGTATGTGGCTCATATCTTATAATATGCCAAAATCACTTAAGCGCGTGGTACCTTACCATATTTCGTATTCTACTTAAGTACACCGTACCTTACGATGTTCTACAATTCACTTAGGTGCACCGTACATTACGGTATTCCTTAGTTACTCTATATCTCATCAATCCGTCTTTTTGTGTGCGACCCTGTAGGTTTTCGCGACATTGACAATTGTATTAAATCACGTATTTAACATGATAAACAGTGAGCGGTATCTAGCAACACATCATTGCTACCCAAGACACGAAAATGTCACGTGATATGACAAATCCTTTTGTGATAATACTTATGTGTATAATTACCCTTTTGTCCTTATGTCTATATTGAACACAAGGCATAAACCGTGTCATCCTTGTCCAGTTCAATATTGGGCCCGTAGACATTTATCCTGTTACGCAGGATGGGCAAATTCCATCTAGGTCACTCATGTCCCTTAGCATGCTTCGTGGAGTACCCATCAACTGTCTTTATTGTCATCCAGTTACAAACAATGTTTGATCAGCAATAAGGCACTCGACTCTACATCTAGGGTCCATAGTGGTTTCAGGTCGAAGGGTGGTATACACCGTTATCATCATGAGAATAACTTATGACACTTTGCATAACATTCTATATAATATTCTCATAGCGGGTCAATCCAGTATAAATATTACTCTTAATATTCATACCTATGTTTAAGACTTGATAACTCCTTATCCATGATCCATGAGATGTGATCATAAGTCTATATACATAATAGTCTTAATGCTTTAATGTTATCCCACTTCACAATAAAGCTCGACTATGGATACTTTAAGAATAGTGTCCTCATGTTTAATGTGATCTCAGGATTAAGTCACACTTGATACATTAAACTGACTATCTATTCTAGGGACTTTATTAGACAAACATAATAAAGTAAAAGCCTTTTACTATTAATAAATAATTCGATACAAGTACCAAAAGTATTGGCCTCTAGGGCTTACACCAACAATCTCCCACTAGAACTAGAGCCAATCAGGCATACCCCTAATGCCCATAGATCTAGTATGGCCATCATGCTTCTGCTGCGCAAGAGGCTTTGTCAGTGGGTCAGCAATATTGTCAAGTGTAGGTACTCTGCATATTTTCATATCTCCTCTATCTATTATCTCTCGAATGAGGTGATAATGCCTAAGTATGTGTTTGGATCGTTGGTGAGATCTAGGTTCCTTAGATTGTGCGATAGCACCATTATTATCACAATAGAGACCAATGAGATCCACAATGCTAGGAACTATACCAAGTTCACTAATGAACTTTTTGATCCAAACAACTTCCTTTGCTGCACTTGAGACAACGATATACTCGGCCTCGGTTGTAGAATCATCAACTGTATCTTGCTTTGAACTTTTCCAGCTCATAGCACCACCGTTTAAGCAAAACACATAACCAGATTGCAATCTAAAGTCATCCTTATCTGTCTGGAAACTAGCATTGGTGTATCCAATTATAGCCAGCTCTTCCTGACCTCCATATATTAAGAATGAGTTCTTAGTCCTTCTCAAATACTTAAGGATATTCTTGACAGCTACCCAATGAGCATCACCAAGATCAGATTGGTACCTACTCGTTGCACTTAAAGCATATGAGACATCTGGTCGAGTACATAACATGACATACATGATAGATCCTATTGCAGATGCATATGGAATCTTATTCATGCGATCCCTTTCTTCCTTAGTTAAAGGGGATTGTGTTTTTGATAGACACAGGCCATGTTGCATAGGTATGAATCCTTTCTTGGAATCATGCATATTAAAGCGTCTCATCACTTTGTCTATGTACGTACTCTGACTTAGGCCAAGCCGTTTTTGTGATCTATCTCTATAAATTCTGATTCCTAATATATAGGCTGCTTCACCTAGGTCCTTCATAGAAAAACATTTCCCCAACCAAGACTTTACTTGTTGCAGGGTAGGGACATCGTTTCCAATGAGTAATATGTCATCTACATATAATACCAGGAAAACGATCATGCTCCCACTAACCTTCTTGTAGACACAAGGCTCATCTTCGTTCTTGATGAATCCATATTGTTTTACTGTTTCATCAAAACAAAGATTCCAGCTTCTGGAAGCTTGCTTCAATCCATAGATTGATCTTTGTAACTTACATATCTTTTGGGCTTCTTCTGTTATGTCAAATCCTTCAGGTTGTGTCATGTACACATCCTCAAGAAGATTCCCATTAAGGAAAGCAGTTTTGACATCCATCTGCCATATTTCATAATCATGATATGCAGCGATAGCAAGTAAAATCCGAATAGATTTAAGCATTGCAACTGGTGAAAAGGTTTCATCACAGTCAACCCCATGAATTTGTTTATATCCTTTTACAACTAGTCTTGCCTTATAGGTATGTACCTTACCATCCATGCCAGTCTTCTTTTTGAAGACCCACTTGCATCCTATAGGGTTAACTCCTACAGGAGGCTCTACCAAGGTCCAAACTTGGTTTGTGTACATGGAATCCATTTCAGATTTCATGGCTTCTAGCCACTTCTCAGACTCAGGACCAGTTATGGCCTCTTGGTAGGTCACAGACTCATCTTGATCCATGAGTAATACATCACCTTGATCAGTTATGAGATATCCATATCTCTTAAGTAGGTGACGTATCCTGCTTGACCTACGCTGGTCTTGTTCTACTTGATCAGGTTGCTCTTCCACAACTACTTGTGTTTCCTGCTCTAATTCCTCCATAGGTGTATCAATGCTTTGTGATTCTTGAATTTCTTTAAGCTCTACTTTCCTCCCACTGATTCCTTTGGAAATAAAATCCTTTTCTAGGAAAACTCCAGTTCGAGCGACAAACACTTTGCCCTCAGAAGGATTGTAGAAGTAATACTCTATTGTTTCTTTAGGATACCCCACAAATAAGCATTTGTCAGATTTGGGCTCAAGCTTAGTTGAAATTTGTCGTTTCACATAAACTTCGCAACCCGAAATCTTCATGTAAGACATATGTAGTTTCTTACCACTCCATATCTCATATGGTGTCTTCTCAACCTTTTTGGATGGAACACGGTTAAGTGTGTAAGCTACTGTCAATAGTGCATATCCCCAAAAGGAGTTTGGAAGATCGGCGTGACTCATCATGGATCGGACCATGTCTAACAGGGTTCAATTTCTTCTCTCAGATACACCATTCCATTAGGGTGTTTCAGGAGGAGTAAGTTGGGATATGATCCCACACTCTTTCAGATGGTCATCAAACTCTAGGCTTAAATACTCACCACCTCGATCTGATCGAAGAGTTTTAATATTCTTACCTAGTTGGTTTTGTACTTCATTCTTGAATTCCTTGAACTTTTCAAAGGACTCTGATTTGTGTTTCATTAAATACACACAACCATATCTACTAAAATCATCAGTAAATATGATGAAGTACTGAAAACCTCCTCTGGCTGGTATGTTCAGTGGTCCACATACATCAATATGTATGAGGGCCAAAAGATCATTAGATCTTTCACCTTTCCTGTGAATGGAGACTTTGTCATCTTTCCAATTAAACAAGATCTGCATGTCTCATATGATTCATAATCAAAAGAGTCCAAGAGTCCATCTTTATGGAGTTTGGAAATGCGTTTCTCATTTATGTGGCCTAATCGACAATGCCAAAGGTAAGTTGGATTTAACTCATTAGGTTTCATCCTTTTAGTATTAATGTTATAAATAGGCATTTCAAGATCAAGGACATATAGTCCATTGTTCATTTGTGCATTAACATAGAATATATCATTCAAATAAATTGAGCAACAATTGTTCTTTATTATAAATGAAAAACCAAACTTGTCCAAACAAGAAACAGAAATAATATTCCTGCTAATTGCAGGTACATAATAACAGTTCTCTAATTGAATTATTAAGCCACTAGGTAAAGTCAATACATAAGTTCCTACGACTAAAGCAACAATCTTTGCTCCATTGCCAACTCGTAGGTCAACTTCATCTTTTTCCAAATCTCTACTCCTTTTTAGCCCTTGCACATTGGTACAAATGTGAGAACCGCATCCAGTATCTAATACCCATGATGCATAAGTAAATAAATTAATTTCAATAACAAAAATACCTGAAGTTGAAGTCTCTACTCCATTCTTCTTATCTTCTAGGTACTTTGAGCAGTTTCTTATCCAGTGTCCGGTCTTACGGAAATGGAAGCATGTGCCTTCCTTTGCTATGCCTCCACTAGGCTTCAAAGCAGCAACATTGGGTTTGAGTTTGGCAACTTCCTTGCCTTTCCCTTTATCACCCTGCTTGGTGGGTCTTTTGTTCTGTCTCTTTCCATTTCCGATCATCAAAATGAACTTCCCTTTTGACTTCATATTCTGCTCAACAGTTCTTAACATGGCTAGCAGTTCAGGAAAAGATTTGTCCATATCATTCATATTGAAATTTAGGAAAAATTGACTGAATCTATCTAGCAACGATTGCAAGATCAAATTAGTCGCAAGTTCCTTTCTGAGGGGAAAACCCAACCTCTCAAGGTTTTCCACATACCTAATCATCTTGAGCACATGGGGACCTACAGGGGCTCCCTCAGCTAACTTTCCTTGAAAAAGGGCTTTTGAAACTTCAAACCTTTCATGCCTTGCTTGCTCTTGATAGAGCATCTTCAGGTGTTCGATCATATCGAACGCTGCCATGTTCTCATGTTGCTTTTGCAACTCTGAGTTCATGGTAGCTAGCATGAGACAAGCAATTTCATTGGCATCATCGACATGCTTCTTATAAACATCTCTTTCCGCCTTAGGTGCAGAACTAGGAGGTTCCTCTTCAGGAACAAGTTTCTCCAAGACATACAACTTTCTATCATGTTTGAGGGTAATCCTCAGATTTCGGTGTCAATCAAGAAAATTTGTCCCAGACAATTTTTCCTTGTCAAGGATTGATCGCAAAATGTTGTTAGAGGTGTTTGTTGTAATGGTAATCTAAATGAAAATAATGAAAATATAAGTATCAATAACATATTTAATTAGGCCTTTAATTAAATATGCTCCCACTATTTTACTCAAAACAAATGACCCTCACCATTTGATTCGGAAAATCCCGTTGGAAGATTTTCTAGTGGGTCGAGATCCACATTTCACTTTGTTTTAAGTCCGCGTAGGCGGATTACACAACACTAGGTTATTTAGGTAGGAACTCCTTCCAATTGTATCTAATACAACTCTCAAATATTTTAGTTGGGTGAATAACTCCTTATTTTAATCCATCACATGGATCATTTCCAACTCTTGCTTCTAAACATATATAATCTTATTATAATTTGTTTAGTTAAGTTTGAACCATTGTTTTAGCAATTGGATATTACAATTATCCCATCGCACCTACTAATATAGAACATGCACCTCGCGTAGGCGAAACCTACATTATCCGATACTAGTCTTGATGAGTGCTAAAACTTGGAAAGCATAAACTTAATATTTAATTAGAGGGAATTTGCAATTATTCTGATCTCACCGGCTTATTTATCATATAAATCGTATCTCACATGCATCAACATACATTCACATACATCAACATACATAATTAAACAGTTATGGCCCCTAGTGCAATTGTTCTCCCAAAGCAATGAGAGAACCTAAGCTAACCTAATAACGATCTAAGCTTCTCCAAGCAAGATCTTCAAGGTTGTCCTCATTTGATATTAAATTCTTCTCTTTCTTCATAACATTACATTACATAAAAGAAACTTGTTTTACATACGAGGGAGTGAGATGAGAAAAGAAGTTACATTATGAGAGTAAAAGAGAGGCACGACACGCATGTCGTATTTTAAAAACCCAAAACAAAATAAAGGAAAACTAAGGCCATAACCGATCACTGCAAGACAATAATAATAAATACATTATTATTATTAATTTTAATTCTTTTAATTAATTAAAACCAGATTAAACTTCGGCGACCGATCACACTACGCAGAGTTAGCTGGGGGTCCGTTACCCGGTTAGCGGGACGGGGTTTCCGCTGACCGATCAACAAACGGTGGTTCCCCTGACCGATCAGCGGACGGGGGTCAAGGGGGCAGTGCCCCTGGCCAAAAATTTTAATGGACAATTCATTTGAAATCGACGTCATTTTTCGCCTAAACACTTGATACTTTAAAGCACAACTCTTGCGCAGTCACAACCCTAATCACATAACTCTTTGACAACACAACCCTTGTGCCGTCATTAACCCTAATGCACCAATTTCAGACCTCCAAACACACCTCGATTGTTAATTCAGTATGATTGATCAACACGTCATTGCTTCACCATACTAATGTCGGATCAAGAAGCAAACGACCATTGATCGCTCAAAGGAAAACAACCATTAAGTGTTTGAATGAACGAAACAGAAACAATATATCATATATACCGTATTTTGCATCAGGATTACTTATATCATATATATAACTTGATCGATCTCAATTGTATAACCTATGGACGATCGAGGTATCACTGCTTCACCATACTAATGTCGGATTCCGAAGCATAGTCAATATCAATCATCCAAATCGTACATACATGATGCCAAATTTAATTACTCGTTTATTCTTTGATTCATTATGTCTTTTAATCGTATTAATACAGAAAATACAGAAAATAAACAGCTCTCATATGCATGGTTTCGTAACCAGGCTCTGATACCACTGAAGGAGAAGAGCGATCCAAAACGCAGCGAAATTTAAAATTTCTCCTTTAGTGATCCTTACGAATGGGCATGATTAGTGATATAATCGTTACCTCTTATGGAGATTGTAACCTTTGATGCAGATCTACGGAGCGATCACGAACGTTGAACGATGACAACGCCTCTACTCAGTCCACACGAATGGATTCCTTCAATCTCAGTGTTAGCTGCTACGAATGAAGGCGTTGAATGAGAGATAAAGAGAGAAACGAAATTGCAACCGCACAGATGCTTCTACACAAGGGTTCTATTTATAGAACCACTTGTGTGGGTTGCAAGCTAAAAAGCCCACTCAAGTGTATGTGGCCCATATCTTATAATATGCCAAAATCATTTAAGCGCGTGATACCTTACCATATTTCGTATTCTACTTAAGTACACCGTACCTTACGATGTTCTACACTTCACTTTAGTGCACCGTACATTACAGTATTCCTTAGTTACTCTATCTCTCATCAATCCGTCCTTTTGTGTGTGACACTGTAGGTTTTCGCGGCATTGGCAATTATATTAAATCACATATTAAACATAATAAATAGTGAGCGGTATCTAGCAACACATCACGGCTACCCAAGACACAAAAATATCATGTGATATGACAAATCCTTTTGTGATAATACTTATGTGTACAATTACCCTTTTGCCCTTATGTCTATATTGAACACAAGACATAAACCGTGTCATCCTTGTCCAGTTCAATATTGGGCCCATAGACATTTATCCTGTTACGCAGGATGGGCAAATTCCATCTAGGTCACTCATGTCCCTTAGCATGCTTCGTGGATTAACCATCAACTGTCTTTATTGTCATCCAGTTACGAACAATGTTTGATCAACAATAAGGCACTCGACTATACATCTAAGGTCCATAGTGGTTTCAGGCCGAAGGGTGGTATACACCATTATCACCATGAGAATAACTTATGACACTTTACATAGCATTCTATATAGTACTCTCATAGCGGATCAATCCAGTATAAATATCACTCTGAATATTCATACCTATGTTTAAGACTTGATAACTCCTTATCCATGATCCATGAGATGTGATCACCAGTCTATATACATAATAGTCTTAATGCTTTAATGTTATCCCACTTCACAATAAAGCTCGACTATGGATACTTTAAGAATAATGTCCTTATGTTTAATGTGATCTCATGATTAAGTCACACTTGATATATTAAACGGACTATCTATTCTAGGGACTTTATTAGACAAACATAATAAAGAAAAAGCCTTTTATTATTAATAAATAATTCGATACAAGTACCAAAAGTATTGGCCTCTAGGGCTTACACCAACACTTACCTTATTTATGCTTCGTAACAACGGTAAATACATAATATTTACCGTATTACCAGTACTTTTGGGAAATAAAAAATTATAAAATAAAATCATAATATAACACCGAGCTTTAATTATTTTTTCATACTCGGTAGATTCTTCGGTCAATGTTATACTCGCATAATATTGTTTGATATATCTTAAATTAATACCTTGCCCCCTAGCTTGACCAGATGTCTCTCCCGCAACTTGGTCATCACACAAAGGGGCACCCAACAATTCATTGCAAATAGAGTTATCCTGGTTAACTCTACCATTTACAACCTTACCATCGATATGTATACCCAACAATATGTAAACGTCATCAACTGTTACAGTACACTCACCAAAAGGAAGGTGCAATGTGTGAGTCTCGGGTCTCCATCTCTCTAACAAAACAAGAATAAATTTTTAGTCAACCGAATATGAGACTATGTTGAGGAGATTACCAAAACCGCATCCTCGAATATATGATTCTATCAAAGGATCGTAGGGTACATATTCATGTACACGACATCGAAATCATTTTGGGTCCTAGTAAAACATAAGTAAGAAATAAAATAAGAAGAAGTGATATACAATAAAACATAAATAAGAAATAAATAAGGAATAAGTAAGAAGTAATAACATACAAATGTCGAGATATTTTCGATTGTTCCTCAATGTTCATCACCCATAGTCAATAGAGACATAATGCTGCAGATGTTGAATGTTACAGAGGTTGAGTATGGTAAAGGTGGAGTGTTGCAGAGGTTGATTGTTAGTGTTGCAGAGTGTTATGAGTTGATGCCCTATTTATAGATGAGTAAGTGTTGCAGAGGTTAAATAGGCACGTATCATGTGAAGCATGGGATATGGGGCATGCATGTGACATAGGTGTAGGCGCCTAAGGCTAGGATCACAATGAAGGCACGCCGATGGGACAATACAGAGTGGAACTAGATAGAGGTTGGTGCAATTGCGGAAAGTTCTAAGCCTTTCTTACGCCTTGCTCCCATGTCATTGCGGCATATTCAAAGGTTCGAAGGGATCCATCCTACTTACTATCTGATGTTTACAAAGTCATAAGCCTATCCAATGTTTACAAAATTCGTTTTTCAGTTGTTGCAAAAGAGGATTACCGACTAGAATATCAAGGGGACATTCTCTAGCACAATGAAGTTATGCGAATAAAGAAAAAGGGTCGCCCAAGCAACACCCGTATTCGAACCGAAATGGATATGGCAAACAAAATGGTTTGATTATGTAGTTCATGTCGTCGGCCAGGTCACAATCGTACTAACTGTCCTAGTGTTGGAACGAGCACAACAAGATAATTTTACATGTACCTCTTTTGCAATATATAAAAAACAAAATTTAGTTCATATGATAACTTTGTGAGGAAATACCATCACAAACAAATACAACACATTCAACACCCAAGCAACACATAAACAACAACACAAACAACTACAACAATTAAAATACCATTTCTATAACTAAGCGATTACAACCATCAAAATAATTTTGAACATATTATGCATCATCCTGCGAACGTCTTTGTCAGTCTTAATATCCACCAATTCACGCACTTCTCCATTTTGGTTGAACGTGGGGCTCAAGCCATTGAATCCTTCTAATCCTTTCATCATCCGCAATTTCTCCTTCTAATCAACGGTTCAACGTCCGATTAAGACGTTCAAACGAATCTATATTCCAAAGTCGAATCTTTATCGGAGGTGTGACTGCTGAAAAAATTAAATCAACATTTCTCTTGTGAATGTATTCAGACATGGTTAAAGAACAAAAAATTGAAGTAAAATGAGGGAGATTGAAGTAGAATGAAAGAAAATGGGGTTGGATGGTAAGAAGTAGTGTGCAAAAATATGGGAGATGCGGATGTTATTTATAGATGAACCATGAAATGCATGCGCTAAAGCCCTAGGCCCACACACACAAGCACATGCATATGCCAGATGCATGGACGCATTTACTAAACCACACATGCATGCGCCAACTACCATGGCACCTACATGCATAGGGAGCATGCGCTAATGGAGCTGACGCCTCCTTTGAAAATTTATTGGATGCGTCAGTTCAACTGATGCATCAGTTAAAGAAATTGGTTATTTTGATAATTATTTTGAAAAACGGATTATTTTAGTATTTAAATTGAAAAATATGGTTATTTTTAAAAAAAATCAAATAGTTGGACCTTTTCTACTTTTGCTTTTGGGCTATAATAGACTAATGAGATTACTATCATGAAAAACAAAATAAATATTTATAGATTTCGAAAATATACTTTCTGACGAATTTAAAATATATAATAAATTTCACATGTAATTATACATGTGGTTCACTTACACATATATTTGATATATATTTTGAATGCGTTTGAAAATACATTTTCAAAATTTTAAGAATACTTTTTAATTTTTATATGATATTTTTCCACCCTTAAAATAAAATTAATAATTTTTATTCTTTTATAAAGTATTTTTCCACTCCTTAGAATAAAATTAAAAATTTATAAATTTTTTTAAAAATATAATAAATATTAGATATTTTTATAACCTTTTAATTGTTTGATCTGCAAAATTTATTGCTGAGTTATAGAAAAAATTCTGCAACAAATATGTTACTTGCGTATTTTAGAATAAATGTATTTTTAGTGAATTTTAAAAAAATTAATACTATTTTTAAGAGAAAGATAGTTGGGGTTGCTAAATTTACCCTATATATTTCTTCAAAATCTTATGAAAATTCAATAATTTGCCTTGTTTATTAATTAACTTTCAATCGCACCATGAAAATTTTCTCAACAAATTATACAAAATTTGCTGATATTTAACATTTCCTACCGTTATGCATGTGATTTTTTCTACAGGAAACAATATTCAAATGTTAACTTTAAGACAAACCTTTTTAGTCATTTTTATAGAAATTATATAACTAATGTGAAAAATTAACTTTCGGACAAGAATATTTTCGAATATCTATCGAGTTTGAGAGAAATCTAACGTCAAATAATTTTATTTGATTTAATTAAAAAAAAACATTTTTTTATATAAAACTTTAAAGAGTTCTTCTCTTAATATAAAACTTTAAAGAGCTCTCTTATTGATATTTCAGTTATATATTTGAGTAAAATAAATTACAATAAAATTATTCGACCATATGCGATGTGTCTCTATCTTCCATTCTTCATTTCTTTTGTTGTGGGGGTGTTTATTCCAAGTTCTATAAATTTGTTTATGGCATTAACTTTCCTAAAATAAAAGAATAAGAGTTTTATTCTTAAATATGTTTTTATAGAAATGTTTAATTAACATTCATAATATTCTCAAAAGTTATCTTATAAGATTTATCAATAGGTTTTACACATGAATTTATTTCCATCTTCCTAGAAAAATTGTTCTAAGAAATATATGTTAGTGTAAAGCCTATGAAAATGCATGTCTGCACCAGACTTTAAGTCAATGTGAAAATATGAAAATGTATTATGAAAATGTATTCTGAATATTGAATTATTCCAAAGACGTGTCTCTGAATTAAATTTTGAAAAATGTATTGAATGTGATTCAATTTTAATATTTTGATTGAAGACAAATATGCAATTGAAGATGTATTTTGAAAATTTGAGGAATAATTTTAAATTTTCATATGTATTTTCACTATATAGAATGAAATAAAAAATCGCTTAACTATAATATTGCCTTCAATTTGAATATTCGTATCGTTCATCGTGATTACTATTATGGATAGTGATCATAATAAATATATGAATATCCAAGTTTTTTTTTACCATCTAAATATTTTTCTAATTATTTTAATTTTATAAAAGTTTTTTGACAATTTTGAAAATGTCTTTGAAGTTTAAAATATGCTATCTATTTTTTAATTGTTTGAATTTTAAAATTTTAAAATTGTCAATATACACTATGATGAAAAAAAATCAAATTTAATTGAAGTATGTAAAAACTGTTATGGATATATATGAAATATATTGGAGTTTGATTCGAAGGAAATATTCTCTTCGATTGTTCAAAATTATATGCACACATTTTTAGAATATGTAAACAATACTACTATATTGAAATTGATGAAGGAGAAAATAATAAAGACCTGGACTAACCAGATAATGCATTGAATGGACTTCACATTCACTAAAAGATATATCTCTTTTCATAAATTGGAAAGTTTTTTAGGTGCATGTATATGATATTATAATTATTTTGTGTATATAAAAATTTGACTTTTTTCCTCTTCTTTTGTTACTAGTGAATTTAAAGTTGTCCAGTCCAAACATGTATTTTACAAGTTCAGAGTGTAGAATATGAAATATAGCGAAAGAGATGTAACCTCGGCTTTCAAGACGACAAAACGAAAGACGTCATGAACAAGAACATCGACAAAAATAACATCAATAACAACAACAAAAACTTTAGGATTTTGGATCTCACCACCACCATCACTACCACAACAACAATAACAACAACAATAACAACAACAACAATATGACAACAATAATTGTAGTGATGTTTAACGTATCAAATCTATGAAGAAGAAGTAAAAGAAAATGATTTGGATCTTTGAAGAAGAAATGAGAACACTAAACACATAATATCTTCGTATTAAAGATGATATGTGTTTATGACTCTCGTTGCTTAGAGCTCTTCGTTATGGTTTTGATTGTGTTGTTTAGACAAATGAATATGAATACTACAAGCTAAAACTATATATATATATATATATATATATATATATATATATATATATATATATATATATATATATATATATATATATATATATATATATATATATATATATATATATATATATATATATATATATATATATATATATATATATATCAGAGAAACATATTCATCTCGGTTGGAAAGAAAATCGAGGTGAAAAAAAATATACTTTTAAATTAAAAATAAAATATTCAAGAATATTCACCTCGGTTGAAAAGAAAACCGAGGTTAAAAATAGCGTACTTTTAAATTAAAAATAAAATATTCAAGATGAAGAAGATAAAAATTAAGGTGAAAAATAGCGTACTATATTTTATCTAATTAAGGTAAAACCGAGGTGAAAAATACGTTACTTTTCACCTCAGTTTTCTTTCCAAGCATATTATATAATGAGATAAAAATATAAACTGAGATTGATGGGATTCGATGCATGTACATTTAATAAATTTATCCCTCGATTTTCCAAATAATCGATATAGTATATTGTATATTTTTTTTTATATAAAAAAATAGGATGCATCAAGTAATTATATCTCGATTTTTCAATACGTGAGATGAAATCGTCGTCATAAAATATATTATTTATAATAGTGTTGCTAGCTATAATATCAAGATACATATAAAAGAATATTCTTGTCAATTTGATTTTCTAGAAATAACTTCAACATGTACACCTTCAAATAAGGTTAAAATGAAAGGTGTACAAAATATTAATTGTTCTAGTCCGAATGATCATACCACTAAGCGTTCACCTTCTTTATTTGAGTATGCCGACTCTTTTTATCCATATACACATGCTTCACAATCGAAGTTATCACACCTAAGACAAAAGAGTTTACATCATACTAATTAGTCACCTAATCTTTCTTTAGTGAGACATAATTCCCTAACCAAGATGAATTACTTTTGTCGATGCTGTTTCTTGGCTACTTGGTCGGTCTTTTGAATCCCATTCCATCATTACATAAAAGTTAAACAATATTTGTTAGGGTTACCTTAAGCTGTTTGGTTCATCATGACGATTTAATAAGGTCAAACACACTATATATTCCTTCAAGAGTCGACCAAACGTTTGATGGTAACCATAGTTATAACTTCTGTTACAAATATATTTGAAAAGTGACTATTCAATACCTCATACAAGTCCATTATAGTAAAGACACCGTCAACTAAAAGCATCAAACTATTAGCTTAGCTATCTTTTTAGAGTGATTAGGTATAACAAACTCAGTGATTATGAAGGTGATGTCAAAGTTAAAGATGATATTAAACCTATATAATGTTAAAGACCTTGAGAAAAATGATGATGATGATGCAAAAGTTGAAGACGAAGATGATACAATATATATATAATTTTTTTATACCCAAAAGTTAATTAAAATCAATATGAATAGAAAGTTCAATTTACTCATGTACACATGAGACTTATGTCATCCATTTTCACTTTATAAATTTTGGTGTACAAGATGAAGATGGAAGAATAGAGAATAACAAACTTTCACTACTCTGCTAAAACGGTTACAATAAAATGGTTGCACACGCTGCACAATAATACTCAATGGATACAATTGTTGACAACTACAATATTATATATATACACAAATAATAATGTCACGTAGATGAAATACTAAAATACTGAATTATCCTTCAACACCATCTCTTAATTCAAGATTTAACTAATCAAAACTAATAACACCAATTCCATCCCTCAAGTGGAGAATGGTTAGTCTTGATCACTTTCTTCAAGATATCTTCTCGATGCTTCTGGGTGCTATAATGCATAACTTCTAGCACTTAATTCAGAATCCAACTTCCCAGAAAATGATACTTAGTCTCAATATGCTTGCTTCTCCCATGCAACACTGGGTTCTTGGCAAGATTGATTGCACACTTTTTATCAATCATCGACTTTAGAGGCTTGTTTACCTTGATCTTTAGATCCTGTAGTAAATTCAGAAGCCAAATAGCTTGGCATGCAACCACAACACCTATAATATATTCTGTTTCATAGGTTGACAAAGCAACAATTGGTTGCTTCTTGGAACACCAAGAAATAGGACTTCTCAGATACTTAAACAAATATCTAGAAGTAGTTATTCTGTCAACTTTATCTCCACACCAATCAGAGCACGAGTAACACATCAGCTCTGAATTAGTCTTTTCACCAGAGTGGAACAAAGCTCCATAATTAAGAGTTCCCTTTATATACCTAAGAACCCTGACAACAGCTCGGTAATGAGACCACTTCGATCTATTCATGAACCTACTAACCATTCCAACTGCATAGAAAATGTCAGATATGGTATTACACAAATACCTTAGAGAGCCAACCAACTTCTTGAAAGTTGTGGCATCTACATCATCACCTTCAGAATCAGAATCTAATTTCTGATTTGTTTGTGCAGGTGCGACAACAACCTTACAATTCAACAACTCGAGTCACTTCAGAAGCTCAAGTTTATATTTCAGCTGATGCAAAATGATACCCTTGTCAGAGTACATAAACTCCATCCCTAGGAAATATGCCATCTTTCCTAGATCAGTTATCTCAAACTCATTCATCAACACCTTCTTGAACTTATATCTATGTCATATTCACAACTCCCTGTTAGCAATATGTCATCAACATAGAGACAATACCAAAATCATATTGTCTTCAGAAGTATGCTGAACATAAAAGCCATACTCCATCTCACACTTTTTGAATCCTTGGAGCTTGAAAAAATGAATTAGTTCTTAGATTCCAAGCTCGAGGAGCTTGTTTAAGTCCATACAAAGATTTATGGAACTTGTACACCATCCTTTCCTGATTCTTTTTCTCAAATCCAAGAGGTTGTGACACGTATACCTCTTATTGCAATGGACCATTCAGAAATGCAGATTTCACATCTAGATGCATTAGAGGCAAATTCTTATTAGCAGCTATCGCAATCACTAGTTTAATTGTCTCATGTCTTCCTACATGAGCAAACACTTCAAAGTAATCTAGCCAAGGTTTATGTAGAAATCCTGTTGCTACTAACCTTGCTTTGTATTTGTCAATTGATCCATCTGGCTTCAGTTTCTCCTTGAAAATCCATATGAAGCTGATGGCTTTCTAGTCCTTTGGAAGCTCAGTTAACTTCCAAATCTTATTTCTTTCTATAGCCTCAAGTTCTTCTTTCATGGCCTTCAGCCACACTTTCTTATTGAGCACTTTTTCTGTACTCACTGGTTCATAGTCTACTAACATGGCACACTGAATGACTTCTCCTTCAGAGTCTAATTCAATATCTTGCACCATGTTAAATTATGAAAATCGTCTTGGCATTTGTCTAATTCTTTGTGGCCTCTGAACTTGTTCAGAATCTTCTTCAGACGATGGAACAATATCCTGGAACCCCAAAAGTACCACCTTCAGAGTCTAGTCCCAGAGTCTAGATCTCCACCAGAGTCTGAATCACCATCAAAATCTAGATCAGAATCAGATTCACCTTCAGAGTCAGACTTGCCTTCAGAGTCAGAATCACCTTCAGAATCATTTTATGATTCTGACTCATCTTCAGAACCTTCAGATTTTGAATTATCTTCAGAGGTTAACTATATACCAGTTGGATTGAGATTTACTCCAATCCCACACTTATGATTCCTTCACAATGACATATGTGCTGAATTTAACCTTGTTAGTGACAGGATAGTAAAACTTATAAGCAAATGTACTGTGGTACCCTACAAGCAACATAACTTTACTTATGTCATCCAACTTCCTTCTCTTAGCATCTGAAACATGTTTGCAACAAACATAACCAAACACCTTAAAATGGATCACACTTTTCTTATCTCCAATCCATTTCTCCAAAGAAACAATAATCTTCAGCTTATTAGTTGGACATCTTTTGAGCACATATGTTGTAGTGGAAACAACTTCTCCCCATAAGGTGTGAGGCAGCTTCTCCTCGTTCAATATGCTCCTTGTCATATGAAGCAACATTCAGTTTCTTCTTTCAGCAAGACCATTTTGTTGAGGAGTACATGGAGCAGTCACCTCATGCTCAATTCCATTCTCCTCACATAACTTTCTAAACTCTGTAGAGTTATACTCGCTTCCACCATCAGTTCTGAGAATTTTCAGCTTCTGACCACTCTGATTCTTAGCCTTGATTCTGAATTTCTTAAATTCAGCAAACACTTCCTTTTTGAACTGTATAAGGGTGACCCATATCATTCTTGTGAAATCATCAACAAATGACACAAAGTATTTATTCCCTCCAAGTGAAGGTACTGGAAATGGTCCACACACATTAGAATGCACCACACCCAGATCATGCTTTGCTCTTGAAGACATTTAAGATGCAAATGGCAGTCTTACTTGCTTTCCTCTCATGAACACATTGCATGACTTCTATGGCTTCTTAATTTCAGGAATTCCATGTACCGAATTCTTTGAATTCATACGCCCTAAGCTTCTGAAGTTCAAATGACCAAATCTTTTGTGCAATAACTCACTTTCCTTCATAACACTTGTTGCACTAAGGCATTCAGATTTTGCAGTTTTAACATTCACTTTGAATGTTCTATTCCTCCCCTGTCATGACTTCATAATCAACTTATGATTACAATCATACATCTTCAAAATATTTTCCTTCATGATAACTGAAAAACCTTTCTCAATTAATTGACCTACACTCATCAAATTGCTTTTCATGCCAGAAACATACCACACATTCTGAATCAATGCTGATATACCATTATTCAGAACTACTCTGATATTTCCTATACCTTCAACATTGAGGTATTTATCATCATCACATCTGATCTTTGTCCTCTTACTAGAGTCAAAGTCAACCAACCATTTCTTATTTCCTGTAAGATGATTTGATCAACCAGTGTCCATATACCACCAGTCTTCCAAATACGCATCAATGAATTCAGAAGCCATCAATAACAAAAATTCATCATAAAAATCTCTTTTGACTATGTTTTCTTCTTCTGACTTCCTTTCCTTATTTGACCAACAATCAGCAACAAAGTGGTCAAACTTATTACAACAATAGCATTGAACCTTCCTCTTTTCATAATTCTCCTTCCTCTTCTGAGCACTCTTCTACCTTTCAGAAGTTGAGGTTTCTAACTTCTGAACACCATCATATCCCTTCATGGCTTCAGACCAAGGCTACTTCTGATATTTCTTACCAGAAGCTGCTTTTAGAACCTGCTGCTCTACCTCCATTTTAGAGTTTCTCTCAGTCAGACGTAACTCTCGTGCCTCTAGACTGCTTTGCAACTCTTCTATTCTCATGGTGCTAAGATCCTTATAATATTCAATTGCTACCACAATGTAATCAAACTGATAAGTAGGAGACCTAAGTACCTTCTCAATGATACTTTCTTCAGAGAGAGTTTCTCCATATTACTTCATCTTATTTGTGATCAGAATCATTCTGGAGATGTAGTAAAGTACCTTTTCATTGTTCTTCATGCTGAGATTCTCATACTGCTTACATAGAGACTAAAGCTTTACCTTCTTCACTGATGCATCACCGCCGTAGCACTGTACTAGTGTGCCCCACGCAGCCTTCGTCATCGTCGAATCAACGATTTTCTCAAACACGTTCACATCCATACACTAATGGATGTAGAACAACGCCTTATAATCCTTCTTCCTCAGATCATGCTGAGCATTCCTATGTGTATTCGTTTCATTTTCTGGAAGTGCAACCGGAACGTAACCGTCGTTGACGAGATTAAGAACATCTTAAGTGCCAAACAACCACACATCAGAATCATCCAACGACTCCATTTCTTGCCATTGAACACTAGAAGCTTAGTGCTTAAATTACAGTTTCTGTTCATCTTCAATCTTGTGCAAATCACTCAGATCTCACCAAACACTAGTGTTTCCAATCCCGCAGAATCAAGAAATGTGATTCTGTTATGATTCCAATCACAAGTTCAACACGAACTCAAGAAGAGAAATCAATCACACAACGCCTTACCGTTCACTCGTGTTTCCTTGTGTTTCCCTATGGATATGAACCGAAACTCTAGATACCAATTGTTGATGCACAAGATGAAGAAGACGAAGATGGAAGAAGAGAGAATAACAAACTTCCACTACTCTGCTAAAATGGTTACAACAAAATGGTTGCACACACACTGCACTACAATACTCAGTGGATACAACTGTTGACATCTACAGTAATATATATATATATATATAATGCCACATAAACAAAATACTAAAATACTGAATTACCCTTCAATAATAAATATGTTTAATATATAATTTTTGTCTCGTATGTTTATCTCATGATTTATTTTGGTCTTTTAACTTAAAAAAGTTCATATTGATCATTTAACTCTTAAAACGTACTATTTTAATCTTTTTTCATCTAACTTGCGACATTAACAATCAATTTTAGCGTTTTTTCGTTGCTAATTGATAAAAAAGACTAACATAATAAATTTTGAAGAGTTAAATGACCAATATAAATATATTTTTAGTTAAGAGATCAAAATCAACTCCAAAATTAACATACGAGACCAAAAAAGTGTTAAACCTTATAAATAAATATTTAATCCAATATATACCTTCCTACAAATCTATACAAAGTTAAATAAAAGTATATATAAAAACAATATCATTGTAATTTTATCTTAATACAAAACTATTTATAACCACGTACATTCAATAAAATAATATTATAACCACCTACGTTTAATCAAGTAATTTTATCGTAATATGTCTCAAATTGTTTGTGACCATCTGAAAAGACTTTCCATTTGTTTGATTTCTTTGGTGTCTGATTGATTAATCTGAAAAAGTAATTTAGACGATATCTATACTATTCAGGATGTTTATAACTGACTCAACAAATTAAAATTTGTTCACAATACGACAAACAATAACTCTTGGAAGTGGGTGTGGCTCATACGAGATCAATGTTGTGACATCATGGTATGGTCCAGACGAATCTCTATCCTAGATGCAATCAGGACACTGAGACGACTCTACACTGATTGAGAGATTGTGAATTTGCTACTCGCTTTTGGAAATCTATTGACTTCTTGGACCCACTATTCTTCCAAGTTGAATATTTTATATGATTGGATTAGACATGTATCCGATGATGGCTCTATCTTTTTGTCTGCTTGCTGGTGGTTGTGGCACGCTAGGAACAAATTGTATCTTGCAAATGAAGTTGTATCTTCCTATACTTTAAAACTCATCATAGTGAATTATGCTAATCTTTTAGCTAAATGTTTTCTCAAGCATAATATGTCTCGTCCAACAAGAACAATCACGTGGAGTGCACACACAGGTAGTAATATAATTTTGAATGTTGATGGCAGTAGCTTTGGTAATCTCAACGTCTCAAAATTTGGTTGATTGATTCTAAATATTGATGGTGTCTGAGTTCACGGTTTTGCGGATAATATTGGTTATTCCAACATCCTTCATGCTGATCTGATTGGGTTATATCATAGTTTGTATATGGTCTTGGAACCTAGCATAAAAAAGAACTGATGTGTTATTCTAACTCCAACTCTACTATCAAACTTATCTCAGATTCTGTTAATACTTGAATTCACTATGTCGCGATTCTTCACAACATTAAGGTGTTCCTCTCTAGGGAATGACGAGTTCAAATATTTTATATTTTTAAAAAGATGAATGAATGCGTATGCCGACTATCTAACAAAACATGAAACTGATAATTATGTGACATACCCGTTTTTTTGCGAAATCTCTAGTTGGAATCATCACTCTCCAACTAAGTGATATTATTGATAATTTCACTTTTTTTTTCTTTTTCTTTTTCCACTTGTACCCAAAAAAAAATATCATATCATTTTTTAAAATTAATTTTTAGCATTTCTATTAATTAACATTAATCTTAAAAATTAAAAATATATATGATTTTAGAATGATATATTTTTTTTCAAATAGATCCATTATTGCTAGAATGGTGGAGTATGTTAAATATCTACTAAACAAAAATCAAAACATAACGACATTGCCGTCTTAGATAATCTTCCATAGTTACTATTAGTTGAGATATTTACAATGACATCAAATGTAACATTCTCATTTCTTGGAAAATCCGTCTGTAAATGCCTCCTATATAAGACTACAGTTTGTAGTGTTATAACTTCATACCATAATGAGAATTAAATTTTCATTTTGTTATTGTGCGACTCATTTTCCTCATGAAAAAGTTAATTCAAAACCATGCATTATCAAAGATATGAAACAAGCTAGCTTACTAAGAAAGAACAAAAGCCATAACAAGAAAAGAGAGTTCAAATTATTCACATTAGAGGAGTGGCTTCTTAGTTCACCAATTATGCAAAATGATAGTAACTTCATTGCTCAAAATTTGGTTAGAAAAAATGGTTATTTTTCTGATGATGGATTATATAGTTTGTCTTTGGAGCAACTCTTGGTTTTGGATGGTGTTGATGATGATTTTACTATTTTGTCCTCAGAGTTTCACAGTTTCACTTCAAAAAAACTTTTGAAAAGTGAAACTATTGATGCAAAAGAAATGAGGTTATTAAAGTCATTGAGTAGAAACCAAAGTAGTAAGGTGAAGAAAAGTGTTAGCTTTAGATTACCAGAAGTTTCTGAGGTTATCATTTTGTATCCATCATAGGTGAGTTTTGGTACATTAATCAGTTTCTTTCTTCTAAATTTTGTATACACTGATTTTTGTACAATTGATTTGATGAGGACAAAAAAGGACAATGAGATGTAGAAATTGCATAAAGTTTTAAGAGACTTATTTTCAATTACAATTTTTTCGGTAGCAATTATAGAAAGTTCATGATATTTTTCAGTTATATTTGAAGGTTAGTTATACAAATTTATGGTTTTTGTGCCCGAGAAATATAATCTAGAGTTTCTTCTTTAGAAGAAACTAAAGATTTGTCGAGTATTTCTTTTAATAGAATGTGTGAATGAGATAAATAATAAAAAGCATTATGGAGATGTGAAAGTGTTTGCTACACGAAAAATATTTGTCAAAAAATAAGGGGCAAAGGTTGCAAATACTACGATTTTTTATTTATTTATTGTCAAACATGTTTGTCGCATCTTTGTACTTCTGGAAAAGTACCACCAACACCTTCTAACTTTTTCGTGGAATGGTGACACCCATTCTTTTCGACATAGTAACCATCAGGGGCCTTCGTCCATCTGTCGAAAACTTTGATCCCAATGAAAGTGATGAGGACACCATAAATTTCAACACAAAATGTGCCAACTTTGACAAACACATCAAAGACTATTATGTCATTAATACTGACAAAGTATCTCATGAAGAACATATCGCTTTCTTTGCTTTGTGGTTGTCAAGATGTATTTTTTGCTACAAATCCTTGAAGGTAGCAAAAAGATACTTGACCTTAGCTAACCAATCACACGAAGGTCGTGATATTTGTCTTAGCCAATCAGTTTTAGGATCCCTCTATGAATCCTTAGGGTTAGCCACTAAAACCCTAAAAAACCTCAAACCCAACGACAAACTGCTGTTGGCTGGACCATATTGGTTGCTCCAGCTTTGAATGAATACCAGGTTTGAACTCTCCTTAATGTCGAGAAACCCAACGATACTGGCGAAACCGTTAAGAATAGGCGTTTTTGACTTATTTCCTGATGTTCGCCAAACGCCACAACGTCTCTCCCACAGTGGCTCCTTTCGTCAATAGAACTCATGGGCCTGAGTGGTTCACATTGAAGTTTATTGCTACTGGCGAACAAGAGGCTGAATCGAAGAAGGTATGGGAAATCTTCCTTACTCCAAAGCTTCTTTCGACCAGACTTGGGACCTCCAAAGAAAATGTGAAGATATTATGCTATCAACCCAATTTGGTGTCACACCAATTTGGAGTTAGTCAGACTGTGCCAAGAACTTTTTCAATCGAAAAAGTGAACCCTGTCTTTGCACTATCGACTACTCAGAGGATGAACACCTTCAACGTCTTGTTCGCCATGCTGCTGACCGTGTTGTACTCACACTGTTTTCTTTTCAACCAACATTCTATTGCACTAAAGAATTCGACACTTGGTGGAGAGCCTACCATGGAAAAGAATTTCTTGAAGTTACAACCTTATCTCAGTATTTAACATATGTTTTTTCTTTTCTGTAGAAAAATTTCATAAAAGGTAGAGACAAACACATCGAAGAGATCTAGGCTTTCCAAAAATATTTTGAAACTGCGTATGACCCCAATGACCTTAGTCCGACGATCCGTGAAGCAGCCGTTACTCTTAAATAAAAATTGATGGCGAAACTTCCCAACTTGAAAATCCCTAATTATGTGAAGGATAAGTACACATTTGCACTGAACTATTATTCTCTTAAGTTTCCTCCTTTTCCCACCAGTGGGATGGCTTTGGCTTTTGCCTCTCCATTTCCACGGTGGTTCATTTGTGGGGAAGACATAAAGCTGATCAAGAACAAAATCCGGAAATATGTTAAATGAGTGACTCTGACTAAACATGTCATATATAGTTTCAAGGGACACCTTCATGTCGACATAAATCATGTCTGGATTGAAACACCTATACACGAAGGTGAATAAGGTGAATGATCTCTCCACTTAACTCCTTATTTATCTCTTCCTGATTTACTGTTATCTTTCTATGCTTTCAGCGGTCGAACACATGAAAAGAACAAGATATGTTGTTAATGCTTCTATAGCTTTGAAGAAACCCAAAGTCGAAGAAACTCCAATAAAAGACACACATGTTAGTTATAATATCTGAAACTAAATTTTGAATTTGTTCGCCATACTAATCTTACTTGACCTTTATACAAATTTTTGTAATTGTCCAGGTTTTCTAATCTCCCTGCTAACCATGAAAAGAGATGACCCGCACCATAAGTAATATGGGAAATAAACCCGAATAATCACCGAATGATATCCGCCTTGAAAATCCATTGATTACATCCATTATTACCGAACCTTTGGCCCACTTCCGAATTATGCAAAATGTGATGAATGAAATGCTAAAACGAATGATCTAATAGACAAATGTATGCAAATGAATAAAACCATAAACCAGGCGAATTGAATGAGGAAGTAAGGCAAATTTTGGGGTATGACAACTGCCCCTATTTAATCTTCTTAAACCCGAAGGTATGAATAACAACTTCTTTCAAGCATTCGAGGTAGAAGAAGATTAAATACAAAGACCCAACTTTTTTCCCTTTGAGGGTGGAGTGATGTAATGTAAGGAAGATAAGTGTATTGTTAGGAATTTGTTTGTTGGGGATACAGAATGGTCGATATGCTTCTGTAGGTTTATTTATTAAGGATTGACCGAACTACTATGTTGGGGAAATAAACCAGTTGAAAAAATAAATTTTTGATATGCATGATATATGCAATGTATGATTGGTTTACATGATGCATGAAGTTTATGTATGCTATGCAACAATGTGGGTTATTAAGTGGAAGGAGTGGCTGGTATTGACTGAGGTAAACTCTGGTTCCAATTTGGTGTGGTGGTGAACTTTAATCCTCTGACATTCAATAACTGAATCAAGGAACTTGCAAGTTGATTAAGAGAGTTTCAGGATACCCCTGCCGTTGGAGGTTTCAAATTGATCCTTTCTGAAAGGGATGTCAAATAAAAAGAAGATTGTCATCAACTCGTTGATTGGAAACGACACAATTGTCGGAATTAAATCATCAACATGGAGGTTAGAAATAAATCATTAACACTGAGGTTAGAAAAAGATCGAGAACCCGAAGGTTGGAAAAATGTCAACAACCATGGAGGTTGGAAAAAGTTCAGCAACCCAAAGGTTTGAAAAGGGTCAAAAACCATCGAAGTTAGACAGATCGACAACCTGAAGGTTGGAAAAAGGTCAACAACCACGGTGATTGGAGAAATACCGATAACTCGAAAGTTGGAAAGAGGTCAACAACCATGGAGGTTGAAAAAATATCGACAACCCGAAAGTTGAAAAAGGTCGTAAACCATGGAGGTTGGAAAAAGATCGACAACTTGAATGTTGGAAAAAGGTAAAAAAAATCATGGAGGTTGTAAAGATCGACAACACGAAGGTTGGAAAAAGGTCAAAAACCATGGAGGTTGGAAAAGATCGATAACCCGAAGGTTGGAAACTGATCAACAATCGGTAATTAAAAAAAGATCGACAACCCGAAGTTTGGAAAAAGATCAACAACCATGAAGGTTGAAAAGATCGACAACCCGAAGGTTGGGAAAAGGTCAACAACCATGGAGGTTGGAAAAAGGTTGACAACCCGAAGGTTGGAAAAAGGTCAACAACCATGGAGGTTGGAAAAAGATCGACGGCCCGAAAGATTGGAAAGAGATCATCAACCATGAAGGTTGGAAATAAAGGCCAAAAACATGAAGTTGAAAATGAATGACAATATTATAGTGGTGAGACAACAAAAGAGATAATTGTCTACACATTAACTGGGGAGTATCCTGAACAAGGATTCACTAGAGAGGAACCTGCCAAGGAAAAGCTTCAAATAGAAAACCCTCAGGGGATGTGTTATTTGGCAAATTTCGATCACGCCGAAGGGAGAAATCAGAACAACAGAGATGCAGTCGAAAGCGATTCAACGGTCAGGTAGAACCTAAGCCAAGTCGAAGTGAAGTCGATAGTGGGGGTTATCTTATCGAAGTCGAAGTGAAATGTGCCATGATGGATACAAATTGTTGGAAGCAGAATGTGAGAAGTTACTAGAGATGTGGGTTGACAGGCCCCGACACGTGGCGTATCATGAATGGATCATAACCTTCTAGCAGTTATTTTTTATTACTATTTAAGTATATGTTATTTTCATTTCTGAAGGTGATATTTGTAACATTGCAATAGGAAAACACTTGAAGTATCAAGCGTCCAAGAGAAAAGAGTTAACTTCCTAGAAAATATACACCTGCTTCCACATTTATTTTCAAACCATTTAACTTATCATGTTATTTCATTTGTTTTGCTTATTTACATCTTTATCTTGCTTTTACCCTTTTTACTTTTACTGCACCTTTCATTGCAAACATTTACTTATTGTTCTATTGTTCCAAACACTTTAACATCAAACGCACCATATACTCAACACATATTAGTCGTGGACTTTGTAGCCAGTCCTGCAAGTAAACCTCGATAGGAAGGCTAGCGATTATTACAAACAAATTGACACACCAAGTGGGATACATTGTGTTCAGTATATGCAACTACATAGTTGCAAAATGGTGTCACCATGTCCAAACGAAGAAACATCTTCGGGAGGAGACACAATTGCATTGCAAGTGACCGATATTAGTTCCGGCAATATACTTGCGGTTTCGATTGCATATAGTGGACTAATTTTAAAACCACGTCAGCATGAAACTCCAAGGCCTTCGATGACGGGAACTTCAG
Organism: Lathyrus oleraceus; assembly: GCF_024323335.1. NCBI lineage: Eukaryota > Viridiplantae > Streptophyta > Magnoliopsida > Fabales > Fabaceae > Lathyrus > Lathyrus oleraceus. The sequence goes on from NC_066580.1 coordinate 11,359,427, forward strand.
GGAAATACATGCCCTGTTTTATAGTCCCCATGTATAGAACATTGGGAATGCCAACTAATTTTATGGCAAGTATGCATAATACTAGTTCGAAATTTGGCGAAACACCATCGCCGTCATTCCCACTCTACCAGGAGTTATGACCTTTGGAAAACCAATTTTGTCGACCCCCAGGTCTAGGATTGTCATTTCAGTCGATCCCAACTTTCACATCAAGTTCTGCCGCAGTCATGAGACATCAAATGAATGAAAGCAATCAAGAAATGGTCCACACGCTGACTTAGTAAATGGGTACTATACTGAGACCTTTAATTCAGGATTCGACTCAGAGTTACCAACAACTGGAAACTCAGATGACTCGAATAGGGGATTTCCTAGGGGTTCATAGAGCGCAAGTTCGTCAGACTCCCACACCTCCACCTCGACCGGAAACCCAGGTCCGACATGAGGAGATGGCATACAAAACGATCAAACAAGAATACCAGAAAGTATAACCAATACCTAGGGTGGACCTAAGGCCTCCTGTTGTATTATTTAATACGAAACAGGATCCCAACCATGTATAAGTAGATTCAACAAGAGGCAATGGCTAGGGAGAAAAACTTAGAAGCTATTGTCGAACAAATCATAGTTCGAAACGGGATAAACCCGGGCCTACAGAAGCCGACATATTCTTCTCCCTTACCAGATTTTGTTTTACAAACATAATTACATAGGAGGTGGAAGGTTCCAAAATTCACCAAGTTCGTCGGAGACACCGAAGAGTCTACCGTCTAACATGTTGCCAAATATCAAACTGAAGTTGGAGACATAGCAAATAATAAGGATTTGAAGTTGAAATACTTTCCAAGTTCTCTTTTAAAAAATGAGTTCACGTGGCTTACAATGCTACCTCCATAATTCGTCCAAACATGGACGCAATTAGAGAGGTTGTTCCATGAACAGTTTTACATGGGACAGTAAAAAATAAGTCTAAAAGAACTAGCCAGCATCAAGCGAAAGACTGCTGAGTCAATCGATCAGTACCCCAACAAGTTTAGACTTTTGAAGGCTAGATGCTTTACTAAAGTCCATGAGCACGAATTAGTCGAAATAGATGCAGGTGGTTTAGATTATTCTATCAGAAAGAAGTTAGATGCACAGTATTGGAGGGATATGGCACAATTAGATGATAGGGTTCGACACATCGAATGCTTGAAAGCCGAAAATACCAAAACTGGTCGATACCATAAGAAAGAGAAAGTGTTTTATATAGCAGTTGATAAATACTCTTCTGATGATGAAGAGTTTGTCAACGAAAGCGAGGTCAACGTGGTTGAACTCAAGCATGAACCTCCTTACACATGTAAAGTTTTAAAACCATAAAACGGGAAAAGTACTGTCGAAGTAGAAAAAAATGGACAAATACGTTGCTAAAACTTACACGTTTGATGTGTCTAAGTGTGACGAGATCTTTGATTTGTTAGTTAAAGATGGTCAAATTATTGTTCCTCAGGGTTTAAAGAATCCCCTTTTAGAACAGAAAAAGAAAAAGGGATTTTGTAAGTTTCATAACTTTCTTGGTCATAAAACTTATCAATGTGTTATTTTCAAGGATTTTGGTGCAAAAGGCTTTGAAAGAAGGCAAGCTTCAATTTGGAGAAAGGCCAAAGATGCAAGTGGACTCTGACCTTCTGAAGGTTGAAGAAGCCTTGTACTCTGAACCCTTTGAATGAATTATGGTGGAGGCTATTGATGGTCTCATGGAGTCTCTGGATGCTGAGTCTTTAGCTGAATCCTTTGAGGTATTGATGGTTGAAACTGCTTATGGTTTCGACAAGAGAACTGAAGATGAACTGGAAGTGGTTTACCTTCAAGAGGGTGAAGACCTAATAGATTTCCAATAGAAATGCAAAGTGAATGGGTCAAAAGCGGTACTATGCCCAAGGTGTAACGTTGTGTTCGACGAGAAAGCCGCTGAAAAATTTGAAGCTGACAAAAAGAAGGCACAGAAAGAAGAAAGTCCTATCATCCCCAGATTTGTGTTCGACAAACGTGGAGCACCACGCCGAAACGAAGAATACAGAAGGCAATTCAAACAACCTCGAACAAAGACTTTCCTTTCGCCATCGGCTATACCATAAGAGAAGTGGGTGGAATCGGTGAACCAGAAGGGGGGCAAGAGGCTGATGTGGAGAGTGCTTGATTTGGAAAAAGAAGCAAAAATTCCAAAGAAGAAGGTAGAACCAAGGGGTTATGTAGTTTATCCTAACTACAAGGGAAAAAACCTCATGACCATATTGGCATGGAGGCGTTACGAGTGAAACAAGAAAGCTGGGAAAGAGGCTCCGACTTCGCAGTTGAAGCCTGTCGAAACCTCTGGATAAAAGAGGCAACTCCCAAAAGAAGTATGGACAACAAAATGGAAGATCATGGATAATCAGACAATAACCATGACTTTTGACCCTGCAAGAAAAGGGATAGTATCATCTCAAAGTATGAAATGTTCATCTCAGGTCGAGAATGAAAAAAAACCTGAGAACACGCTTCAGTCGAATGAGGAGGAGCCTGAATACTCTCCTCAGTCAGATGAGGAGGAACCTGAGTATTCTCCCTAGTCCGATGAAGAGTTCGATGAGGATATGTATGACGATACTAATGATGACACTTATGGTGAAGATTTAATTTCTAATTGCGACATCGTATCAGTGTTGCTTACAGAATATGATATGGTGTCAGAAGTCTCTGAAGTAGAGGAGGACTTCATGCCAGAAGAAACTGTTGGAGGTAAACCACTATGTTATTAAGTTATGAATAATGGCATGGTCGAGGAGCAAAATGCCATGTTCGAAAGACCTAGCCCAGGGATGATGTACCATCTGAAACCTTTGTTCATAAGGGCAAAGGTCAACGGGATAGCAGTGAACAAAGTGTTCGTATAGGTGCAGCCGTCAGCTTGATGCCTTACACTTTGTTCAGGAAGATGGGGAAATGCGATGATGATCTCTGATAACACAATATGGTTTTATCCAACTACGAGGGAAAATCCAGTAATATACTTGGGGTTATCTAAGTCGATCTAGCCGTTGGTACGACCATGCGATCGACGCTATTTATGGTAATAAACTCCAGAGCAAATTTTAACCTACTCCTAGGACGGGAATGAATATATGGAATAGGAGCAGTACCATCAATTGTACATCAAAGACTCATAATCTGGAGAAAGGACGACATCATGGAAAACATCGAAGCTGACCAGAGTTATTACAGGATCGATGAGGCCAAGGGCTCGCAAAAATATTTCGACAAACATTTGGCAAACATCGCACCTTGTGATGACGAATCAGGGTCCTACATTTCAGTCAACACAGGTCGTGTCCTGAACCTCGATCCCGACTACAGATTCATCTGGGATGCTGAAGAAGAATTGAAGCCAGAAATGGTAATTCTACCTACGGGGTGGCCTGCAGTCGATAATGTTTGGCTCAAATTTTGGCTTAGTTGGCTGAGAACAAAAGAAAATCGACTCTAGAAGCTGAGAGACTACAAAATTTGGCTATCGAACACAACGAATGTGAAGATGGTCGACAAGGCTAAACAACAACTTCAGAAAGCCGGAGGCTTGATTGCATCTATGACAATGAGCCTTTGGGGTTTGAGAAAAACCCATTGAATGAGTTGCAGAAAGCGTAAGCACAAGACCCACTCGAAGAGATTGATATAGGAGATGGAGTCACAAAAAGACCAACATATATAAGCATTAAAGTTGGGTCACAGATGAAGGATAAACTGATCGAAGTATTGAAAGAATACATAGACTGTCTTTCCTGGAACTATGGAGAAATGCCTGGTCTAGAAGTGTGGTGGAGAACCGATTGCCTATTCAACCAGAAAACGGCAAGTAAAGCAACATCCTCGACGGTTTGCTCCAGAAGTCACAATAAAGATTAAGCAGGAGATCGAAAGACTCCTCAAAATCCAGTTCATCAGAACTACAAGGTATGTTGAATGGTTAGCTAATATAGTACTTATTATTAAGAAAAATGGAACTCTTAGAGTCTGTATAGATTTTAGAGATTTGAACAATGCTAATCCAAAAGATGAGTATTCTATGCATGTGGCAGAAATGCTAGTCGATTCAGCCACAGGCTTCGAATACATGAGTATGTTTGATGGTTATTCTGGCTGTAATCAAATTCTCATAGTGGAAGATGATGTTCATAAGAGGGCATTTCGATGTCCTGGAGCTTTGGGAACATACGAATGGGTTGGGATGCCACTTGGTTTGAAAAACGCTGGAGCAACCTATCAAAGAGCCATGCATGCCATATTCCATGATTTTATTGAAAAATTTATACAGGTATACATTGATGATATTGTGATAAAATCGTCATCTTAAAATGATCATCTGGATCATCTTCGACGTTTATTTAAGAGGATGAGAAAATATGGATTGAAAATGAATCCATTAAAATGTACTTTTGGTGTACATGCAAGAGACTTTTTAGGTTTCGTGGTACACAAGAAAGACATCAAGATCAACCAAAACAAGACAAAAGCAATTTTGGATCTCAAGCCTCCGTCGACAAAGAAACAACTCCAGTATTTGCTGGGGAAGATAAACTTCTTGAGAAGATTTATATAAAATCTAAGTGGCAAGACGAAGATTTTTTCGTCACTACTCAAGATTAAGAAGGAAAGTGATTTTCACTGGGGGCAAGAGCAGCAGGAGGATTTCGACACCATCAATGAGTACCTCATAAAGCTTCCTATTTTGTTACCGTATAGTAGGAATAAGAATATGAGTTTGTATATTGCTGCGTTTGATACGACCATAGTTAGTATGTTAGCTCAAGAGGATGATAGTGGTGTTGAAAGACTCATCTATTACCTCAGTCAAATTTTGATAGATGCTGAAACTAGGTACACTGTGATTGAAAAATTGTGCATGTGCCTGTACTTCTCATGTATGAAATTAAAGTAATATATAAAACCCATTGATGTTTATGTTTCATCTCATTGTGATGTTATTAAACATATGTTGTCTAAACCCATTGTACATAGTCAAATTGGGAAATGGGCACTAGCATTAACAAAATTTTCTTTAACATATAAGCCTTTGAGGGCTATGAAAGGCCAGATAGTGGCCAATTTTATTGTGGATGACACCATAGTCGAACCTTCACTAAAAATGGTTGACACGAACCCTTGGAGGTTATACTTAGATGGGTCAAGTCATAAAAATGGAACATGAGTTGGGATCTTAATATCGTTCCCGCAAGACATTCTGACGAAGTTCAAATGTAAAGTCGATAAAAAGTGTTCCAATAACGAAGTAGAGTATGAAGCCCTAATAACCGGTCTTAAAATCTTAAGGGATTTAGGGGTCAAGAAGGTCGAAATAAAAGGAGACTCGGAGCTAGTGACCAGACAAATCACACGAGAATACAAGTGCATTAAAGAAAATCGACTGATGCATTTCGCAATGGCGACGCAACTATTAGAGTGTTTTGAGGTTGTCAGCATCACGCATGTGCCCATAATGGAGAATCAAGAAGCCAACGAGTTAGCATAAATTTCCTCTAGATACATGGTATCGAAATAAAAGCTCAAGGATTTCATTGAGGTAGAGGAAAAAATAGTGTCGGGCGTCTCGTCGTCACCAAATATGGCAATCCCAAAAACTGTGGGGTGGGGGGGCAAAAGTCTTATGCAATAAATTTCTTTAAAATTTCAAAAAATTTGCAAGGCACGAAGTTTTTGCCTTTGAAAATTTGTCGCAATCAGATTGGAGAAAACCAATCATAGTGTACTTGGAAAATCCGGTCGGAAACATTGATAGGAAAATCAAGTATAAAGCTTTAAGTTATGTACGCCTGGGAAATGAGTTGTTGAAGAAAAATTTAGAAGGAGTATTTCTCAAGTGCCTTGGATATACAGAAGCCTACTTGGTAATATCTGAGGTACACAGTGGAACCTGTGGGGCACACCAAATAGGCCATAAAATGAAATGGCTATTATTTTGACAAGGTGTTTATTGGCCAAGTATGTTAAAAGTCTTTATTGATTTCGCCAAAGGGTGCCAAGAATGTTAGATGCACGCAAACATCCAACATGTACCAGCAAGCGAGTTGCATGCAATTATCAAGCCTTGGACCTTTCGAGGGTGGGCATTAGATGTCATTGGCGAGATTCGACCAGCCTCGTCAAAACAACTAAATTTTATCCTAGTCGGAATAGACTTTTTTACAAAATGGATATAATTTATCCCTTTGGTAAAAGTGGATCAAGAGGTTGTGACCGACTTCATTCAAAGACACATCGTGTATAGGTTTGGGATTCCTGAAACCATTACTACTGATCAAGGCTCAATTTTTGTGGGTCAAAAGATGCAAGAGTTCGCCATTGAAACAAGGTTCAAGTTGGTTACTTCCACAACTTACTACGCCCAAGCAAATGGCCAAGTCGAGGCAACCAACAAAGTGATAATTGGTTTAATCAAAAAACATGTTGCCAAGAAACCTTAAAATTGGCACAAAATATTAGAGCAAATTTTATGGGCTTGTCGAACATCCCCAAAAGAGGCAACAAATTCAACGCCTTTCCGTTTGACATTTGGGCACGATACTGTGTTGCCAGCAGAGATTTATTGACAATCAGTTAGGGTGCAACGACAAAACGAAATCCCGTCAGAACAATATTAGAGATTGATGTTTGAAGAACTTACTAATTTAGATGAAGAAAGGTTGGTTGTAATAGACGTGTTGATACGACAAAAGGCGTGTGTTGCCAAAGTATACAATAAAAGGATTAATACGAAAACCTTTGTAATAAATGATTATGTTTGGAAGGTAATTTTACCTATGGACCAAAGAGATCGAAATTTAGGAAAATGGTCACCAAAGTGGGAAGGACCATTTCAAATAATCCAAACGTTTACGAACAATGCCTACGAAATTCAGGAGCTGGGTATTGATCGAAGAATCTTAAAAGTAAATGGGAAGTATTTGAAAAAATATAAACCTATGCTACAAGAGGTTCAAATTAAAATATAGTGAAAATAATCATTAATTGTTTAAAGCCAAGATGGCATTCAAAATAGTCAGCCAACGCTACAATTGCCTCAACAAAAGAAATACATCAAACATGAAACCTAGACTTAAAGTCTTCGAAAAGGGTCTTCTCATGACCAATTCTGTTGTCAAGGAGGCTTTTCTTCTCCCACAGCTGGTTAATCCTCACTTTGATTTCAAGGGCCTTTTCACCGTGTGCAATCCCTTTAAGAACCCCTTGGTCGATGACATCCTGAGTAGGAAGAGGTTCAACTGTATCCAAAGAGGATTTTTGTACTTCGACCTCAACGATCTTTTTAGTAAGTTCATCTATTTGAGCTTGATAATCTGAGATTTTTTGATCGAAGACTTGCTATTTGTTGAGACGTTCCTATTTCTTGGCCTCGAAGTCATTGAGTTTTTTCTCACAGTATTCACTAAAATACCGCTCTAGTTTCATCTCTTTGATCTTCGTTTTAATTTGAAAATCAGCATTTCGACAAAGAGCGAAATCCTTGACCAGTTGGGTGAAGAAAGCTTCAAACTCAATCAAGTATCTGGCAACTGGAGCAAGAAGCTCATGTAGGGCAAGTTCGTCAAACAGTTTAAGGATGTCAGGCGCCAAGTCTTGTTCTTCTTCGACGACAATTAGAATCTCACACTCAAACAAATAATAATTTAACTATTGAAGTTTGAGAGTGGCAGTGGCATCTGTTCCTGGAGCAGGTACAATAATCGAAGAGGAAGGCTGAGCCTCAGTCGATATTTGACGAAGTAGCTGCAACTTCCTTAAGGCCTTTGCCAGATTTTGTCGCTTCATGGCCAAAACTTCTTCCGGAGTCAGAGTGCTCAAAGAAGTGCCTTCGCCAGCAGCGGTTGAAGGGGCCTGAGTTTGCTGAGTATTAATATTTTTTTGAGCCTCAGGCAACACGCTCTGGAATTCTCCTTGTCTTTGAGGACTCAAGAGAGTCTCAACTACTTGACTTTAGACCCTCACGTCGACTGTGGGCTCAACATGAGTTGAATCAGTCGCATGTCCCTATAACAAAGAAGTCAGGACCCACGTCGGAGAATAATTCACGAATTAGTAAACCAAGGGGAGTCAAATACCTAGGAAGCCATGTGTTATGGGGAAGCTGAAGTATTTCTTTCTTGAACATGGGGCGCAAAGACCTCAGTAAGATCATCAGGAACTAAGGTATTTGCGGTCGAACAAACGATTCTTAAAGGTTCTTTTTGGCATGAACTTTCTTTTTTCGGGCCGGAGCAGGCGGAGTAGCTGATGACACCTTTGATGTTGGAAAGATGTGTGAATGCACGCCGCCATCAGAATTTTCATTGTCGATCAAAGGCACCTCTTCAGGAACCTAAGTCACAAGATATGTGAAATGGTGACTGAATTTTAAAACCTCATGAAATGCTAAGAAACGAAATACCTTTGGTTTCGGAGTTGATGGCGCCTTTTGTCTTTTTGAAGTTTTTCTAGGGGCTGGCGCAGTAGCTGGAACCCTCTTTCGACCCTAGAAGATAGAAACAGAGAAAAAGAAGTTGTTATTTTTGCTTCTCAAAGAAGGAAAAGGCGAAAGAATGGTGGTTACCTTCTTTGTTTGGGCCTCGTCAACATTGGTAATTTGGATTGTTGCGTCGGAAGCGTTAGTAGCCGGTGATGGAGTAGGCATTTCTTCAGCGAGAATGGAGAAAACGTCGATCATGTGTTGAAGAAAAAGTGAACTAGGAAAGCATTGACGTTGGTAGTCGGACCACCACTCGTCGAAGTCTTTGGTTGTCAAAAAGGATTGTTGGAATTTGAAAACTAGTAGTTCGAGGCGTTGAGTAGACTTGTGAAATCTTAGGAAAGCTTTATGGACTTCAGCATTTAGTGTTCGACCGACCCATATGATGTCAGTCGAATGTGACACCAAAGATTTCGGTAACATCTAGCTAAGGCCAAATTGGCGAGCCACCAAGTTGGGTTGGTAGCTCATGAAACCATACCCCTTCGACCCCGCCTCTATCCTGGAGGACAGAAGTGTAGGAGTAAAAAATGCCCTCCATATAACACTCGTATATGTTGCACTTTGAGGAGAATCACCTAGGAAAGGATTTTTAAACCATTTTGGTCCAAGGCTTCAATCCACAAATGGGGCCATACTTGGAACAAAGGAGTTGACCTCGATAAACATATTAAGATACTTCATAAATAGATGCTTGTTGGGAGCTTCTTGACATGTCATTAAGGCGAGTCTTGTGCCTTCAACTGGTCGATCCTCATTCAAGCACATTATGCGCTTCGACACCGGATAGCCCAACTGGTACTCGAATGTGGCATTTAATCAATGTTGTAACAACCACATAGGGCCTGACAAATTCAGGGCCTTTGGAGTAGAATGAAGATACTTAAATATTAGGGCTGCAAGCCCTAGAGAGTGGTACAAGGAAGCTAGCAAAAGCTTACCTAAAGAAACCTGTCGACCTTCGTGGATTTGGATCGCCAGGCTGATGTAACTCTTGGTTATTTGTAAAGATCTAGGACATAAGACATAGTATGAAAGCCAAAGGGTTAGAAAAACAATATGCTCTTCATCAGATACTTCGATAGACTTTTGATCATGGTGGTCTTCGATATAATTTTGAAGGTTGGCGCGCCTGAACGAAAAGGTGGCTTCTATCGGAAGCGTAGGGTCGAAAGTTTCTCCCAGAGGTGATAAACCTATAATAGTCGCCACGTCAAAAAGAGTTGGCGTCATCATACCACAGGGAAGCTGGAAGGTATTGGTCAAACCCTCCTAGAAATACATCGAAGTCAATAACATGCATGAGTTGATTCGATGGGCGTGCCTCGAGATCTGGATCACGTCGAAGATACCAACACTTCTCCATTGGTCTTGGAATTTGCGTTGAACTTTGTTAAGCCAAGCCATGTACTCCTTATGGCCAAGAGTAGGCATCAATATGAAAAATCTAGCCTTTGTATCCATGAACTATACGTTGATGGAACCGTCCTTTTCAAAAGCTGGAGGGAGAGCAGGAGTAAAACCAGGAAAATGGGATTGAACATTTTTTGGTTGAGTTTTGGTATCTGGAAAAGGCCCATGGAAGGTGTAACGGTAAATTCATGACCATCAAGCTATGGATAAGCTTAACATCAATAAAACCAGAGTCGCCACCGCGCTTTTATTGTTTCCAAAGGAAAAGGGAAAAGTACGAACAAAACCCAAAGATAAAAAGTTTTCAAATCAAAACTAATAAAATGCCAGAGATTACAGGTAAGGGGGTTGGTTACATAGAGGGAAGGTGTTAGCACCCAAAGTATCCTAGGTACTCCTAGGGAGCCCTTTTTTATGTGTGTATGTGTTTTTGGTATAAAAGATGTTTGAGAAAAAATAGAGTGTGGGGATGGGAAAAGAATTCATTGATTATATTTTTGTGTTTGACAAGACCTTTGGACTTGTGCCTACGTACCTACATAAAAATAAGGGGTCAAAACCTCGTAATTCGTGGTAACAATTTCAAAATGAGTGGATTATTTTTAATCAAAAGTTAAGTGAAAAGAGGCACAAAGGGCCCAAAATTTTGAATGAGTGTTAGTTCTTTTTGTCTTTTGAAACTTTAAGTCAATAGGATTAGATTTATTTACAAGTTTGGTTTAAGAAAAAGGTTTGAAAGTTCATTGGCATAAGGCCAAAGTTTCTAATCATTTAAACAAAGTCTAAGTTTGAAAACAAAAGCAAAGAAAGTTTTTTTAAAAAGGGGGGGGGGGAGATTTGAAATTTAAGAAGTGGGAGAAGATGAAGAGACTAATCCTAAGCATAAAATTAAAAGTTAAGAGTTGAAAAGATCTGACCAATGAGATGCAATCCAATAGACAAGAATGTCATATAGAAAACCCAATTTACTTTTGGACTTTGAATCAAGCAATAATCAATCAAGCAATTAGCAATACCAGACATCAAGAAGATCAAGGCATCAAATAAAGATGGCCACATCCAAGAAAGCAAATCCCGGAGCTAGCAGTCTCCTTTGTCTTCTCATGTATCAGATGAAATGCTCCTTGGTCAACTCAGAATAAGGCATTGGACACAAGATCAAAATAAGAGTTGACATCAAGACAAATGTAGTAGATGAGTTCAAATAAATCCCAATACTTGCATCAGATGAAGGCTCGGTTCACAATAACTTGATCTCAAAATGTTGGCATTGGCCAAGTCCTTTTTGCACAGGGAATGTTGTCTAATCCTAAGTCAAATAGTTCAGATCAAGATCAACAGTCCACCAAACATTTTTTTAGGGTTTTTGTTATTTATTAAGTATTTTAAGGTCCTAAGACCACAAACAAAGATCAAAATGCACAAACAAATATATACAATCACAATATATGGCTCAAATGAGTAAAGTAAAAATGGCATAAACATAAACAATTTAAATGGGATGTAAATGGAAATGAATGATAAATGACTAGAAATTAAACTGCATAAAGTAAATGACTTGAAAGTAAAGAAATGTTAATAAGAATTAGTCAAAGTTAATTGAATGTTAGTAGTGTTTTTCTTTTTAATTGATTAAGTCATTCTTTGGAAAACACTTAACCATCTATTCACAAGCATGAATCCTTGAACCAATACATCTTCCATAGGAAGAAAAAAAGGCCAAGTTTCCATATAATACCATGAAAGATAGGAGACTTACAATCTCACTTAGTAGAATGTTATGCCTTTAGGGTCAAATTTAGCTATATGTTAAGCAATCGTAATTGGACTTATGTAGAAGTCACAACTATCTGAGGCCGGATAATACAAAATTTAGGTGTTAATGCATGTTAGAGATTTGGTATGATGAACCAAACTCCTAAAACATACCACACGCTAAAAGAAAATATCAAGAGGGATAAACCTATCTCATCCATACTTGTATTGGTTCATCTGACACAAGGTCATTGATGAACCAATTAGCCTTAGGATATTTGAGATTTTATTGGTCAATGAAAGGAATGGGAAAGAATAGGGATGAAGTTGAAGGGGGAGGGGAGTGAGAGAAACACAAATTGGTCATGAGAGGAATTTTATAAAATTAAAATCATTCATCCATTTTGGGAGATGAAATATACATTTCATCAATCCCCTAAATCCAATGATTTTAATCCAACAAAAGTAAAAACAACCTTGACCAAGGTCCAAACAAATAGTCAAACATCACAAGACCATAAAAATGGCTCAACAAAATTTATACACATTTAATCAATTAAAAAATGCATTAAAATACAAATTAGTTTGGTCAAAACCTAAAACCTCTTCAAAACACCAAATAAATAGCCAAGATATTAATCCTAGGTCAAACAAGGTCAAAGGACCTTAGACAAAAAAATTCATAATTTTTGAAAAGTCAGAAGTATTTTTAAACAATTAAAAATACGCACAAAAACATTTAATTCATGAAAAATACCAAAATTAATCCAAAAAATAGTTTTAATTCAGAAAATGAAAGAGACAAATATTTAAAGATTTTTTGGTGAAAGACCCATATTTTTTGAATTAAAAATGAAATTATTATGAATTAAACAAAATAAAGCAATTAAATGAAAAATCAGAAAATACAAAATAACAAGGGCCATCAGATCTCCCTCATTAATTGAGGTGGCAGATCTGATGGTCACACACGCGCTATCCATGGTGAACTTGAGTCAAAGTGCCACACGCGTGGTAATCAAAACCAAGGGTCAAGATTATAACGCTGGACCAAGATCAGATGGTTGGAACCTTGTCAACACATCATCGAATCCCTAGCTCCGGTCATCTTCTCCGGTGAGGACCATCGGACTGGTCCAACCTAAAATTCATGAGAAATGAAAAACAAGGACACTATTTTGAAGAGAAAATACTCAGGATCACGAATCTGGCCTCAATTTTCTCCAATTCCAAATATATAAAAAGATACATGGATTTGACTTTTGAGGATCATGAACTGAGTTGCTTCGATTTGATCTCAAAGCAACTCAATCTTGTTACCTCCATTGATAGGACTTCAACCAACCAAAAATCATAAAGAATAATGAAGAATTTAGAGAGAATCGAAGAGATGAAGTTTCTGAATTTTAACCTTCGAGTAGCTTCAAATCAGCTTGATCTTGATCTAAATTTTCTTGATTCTTCCCCCTCTTGCTTGTAGTGATCAAATGAGATGGAAAGGGAAATGAATTCTTGGAGTTTAAACTTCAAAACAGAAGATGAAATTCAAACTCGATTTCAATGAAATCCTCAAGAAATTCTATGGAGTGAGGGGTCTGAGTTCTCTTGGAAAAGCTTGGGAAAGGTGTTGTAGCATTTCTGAGCTCATGGCACTTGTATTTATAGGCTTACTCAATGCTTTTTGCACACTTCAATTCAAAATCCAAAAATAGAAATGATCTCATGCATGCTTACATGGGCGTGTACAAAGTCCAATCAATCATCTCAAAGAGTCCAAACTTAATTCTAAATGATGCTGAAACGAAATCAAGGGACCATGCAATGTTGAAATGAAAATTGGTCACAAATCTTTCCAAATGGGGCCATGCATTACACTCATGCACAAGTCCCTCAATTTTGATCCAAATGATATGATTCTGGATGTTTTAGAAAGGTGAGATCAAGGGTAAAAACTTCCATGTTGAACACGTTTCCATTTGAAGCTTGTATCATGATGCATTTTGAGGTTGAAGTTTGGAAAATCAAACATATTTGAAAATTTTCTAAGTACCATGTCAAATGTTCACTTCTTCCACCTTGAATAACTTTTTCTATGGACTTTAAATGAAAAAAGTTTCTTCATCAAATTTGTATCTATTTCAAACCTCTTAAATTTAGTCACCAATTTGACCTCATTTGGATTTCAAATGAAGGAGTTATACATTTTAGAAGTTGAGGAAAATCACTTGTTCAATGGTAATGACCCAAAATGACCTATAATATTTCCTCTTGTCACATAAATTTGAAAGTTGAATTTTAACTTCATCCAAACATCAAATTTGAATAGGAAATATTGAATTTGATTTTGAAACTTTAATGGATTTCATATCATAAATATTGAGCAAGTTATGGTCCTTGGAAGTTGACCCTAACTAGGGTTAAAACAAAATGACCTATAATCTTTCACCATAAAAATGACTTTCCAAGAAAAACTAGATCTTTACTTAAACATGAAAGTTGTTTGTAATGTCATAAGGAGTAACTTTTATCTTGAAATCATTTTCATATGACAAAAATTGTAGGAGATAGGGTCTAGGGAACCCCGTTTTTGACCAATTGACTTTCTCTGGTCAACCACCATGAACCACCTTGCTAACTTAACATTCTCTTGATATTTGGGATCCATGAAGGATCATATATGTGTATGAAGATGTAATATGAAGTATACATTTAAATGTTTGATCAAATGTTGAAGAAACTTATTGAAGAAGTTACACAAGATACCTAGATGAATTAGGGCTTCCAAGTCAAACAAGCTTCAAACTCTTGATGATTTCTTGATCAAAATGATATGTGAAGACCATGGGGATCCATATATGATGTCTATAATCAATGTGAACCATCTCTTGATCGACACCCTTGCATTGAGGGTCTCAAACCCTAGATATGAGCTTGATGGAGCATAGGTGAGCACACACACTACCTACAGAAGAGTTAACCATATAATTGACACATTTTTGGCATTTTGGTTAGTAAATGATGAAAAACAAAGTATGATACAATCAAATATGCTTGGTGACCTATCCGAATGCAAACCTAATGAATGAGGGGTAAGGAGGATGCCAAGGTGTGATCCCAAAGCTTATGCATATGATGAGATAGCATGAGGGATCTTAGGGTCAAAATTGGGGTCTTACAACTGCCCCTATTTAAGGATATTCTAACTGAGGATGTGGAGGTTAAAATCTTCGTATCAACTCAGTATAATGGACTTAAATAACAACATACAGAATCAAATTTTAGTCTTTAAGAGACCACATGATGCATATAATATGAATGTTAAAACAATATTTGTGGGGAATAAATTGCCACAAAGGAAAAGAACCCAGAGAGACTGAAAGTCCACAGGAGCATAATGCATTCCATAAGGAAAAGCTCACTAGGGAAACATAGACTCTGGGGATAAGAGGTTATGCGTAGGCCAGGCTACGACTTAAAAACTGTTGGAGATACGAGAAGAATTCCATGAAAATAAATCGATGGAAAGACTCAGATGGAGATATGGGAAAATATGTAGTGGAAACAGGTAAGTCAGAACAAAGCTGAGATACTCGAGCCAAGCAGGGAATTAGCGACTTCACTGGGAAAATACGTACTTCAACTCAACTAGGGGAAGAATGAACTTCAACACCGGAGTACCAAAAGTACATTATCTATTACCGGTTACTGGGTAGGAAAATAATGTACTATGACAGAGGGACATCTGTTACCGGTTAGGGTAAACATATCAAGGATGACTCACTGAGAAACAAGAGGTGTATTCGTTACCGGTTATTGGGTAAGAAACAACCTGCTGGGGAAAATATAAAATAGGATTCACAACTTCCGATTACTGGGCAGAAGACCAAAGAGAGAATATTCGTCATCGATTAAAGTGAACATATCAAGGATAAACTCAGAGGATGAATATCCGTCATCGTTTAGGATGAACATATCAAGGATAGACTGCCGAGAAGAAAGTAGGAATCATATCTATCAGTTACTGGATAGAATACAAAAAAGAGAATATCCGTCATCGGTTAAGATGAACATATCAAGGATGAACTCAGTAGGGGAAAGTAGGATTTACGACTACCTGTTACTGGATAAAAGACCGTAAATGGGAGAAAATTCGTCATCGGTTAAGATGAACATATCAAGGATTAACTCTGATGGGAGAAATAGGATTTATATTTACCGGTTACTGGATAGAATACCAAAAGGGAGGAAAATTCGTCATCGGTTAGGATGAACATATCAAGGATTAACTCTTTGGGGAATAAAATAGGGATTACAACTACCTTTTTACTGGGTAGAATACCAAAAAGGGAGAATATCCGTCATCGGTTAGGATGAACATATCAAGGATAGACTACCTGGGGAAACGTGAAGACAAATCCGCTAGGGAAAAAATAAAGGAAGTAAATTATATTTTACCGGGTATTAGGTAAAAGTAATGTACTCACACATCGAGAAGAAAATTACCAGTTACTGGGTAACCGGCTCTCAAGGGACCAAAAGTATCTATCTGGGTAAGAACTAGAAAGAAACCGTTAAACAATGACTCAACCCAATGAGGACATAACTCAAGGGGAGTGGTTCCATCTAGATAATTAACTGGGGAGGAAACTGAAACGATAATCATCCATGAGGAAATAACTCAGTGGGGAAATGAGAAAGGTTAAATTCTTTCTGCTTAAGGGGCTGACACTCTACAATTGAAGGAGGACAGACACACCAAATCTGCATAGGGAAATAATATCACCATAGCATGGGATCATACATAAGGAATCAAATGCAATAAAAATGCTCAATGAAATATCTGATGTTATGTTTTTGTGAATGAATATGTATGCGTATGATTTCGTTGAGAAAATAATACAAAGGATACAAATATCACATATCTGAATCACCACTGGAACACTCGGCTAATCTCAACAAGATGGAAACACCAGCTGGAGGAAATGATGGGGATGGACACAAATAATATGGCTTTGAATAAATTTAACCCTGGCCGAGGAAAGAGAAAAGATTTGCTGAGGATCCAAGTTGTGAACTTTGTGGGGAATTTTAGGTCAATACTATATCAAATGGGAGATAACCTCGTAGGGGACCGAGTCAAATACTGCTCAGAATCAATACTATCGTATCGGAAGATGAACTCCTCTGGGGAGTATAAGAGATAAAACTCTTCATGGAGGATCTATGCAAACTACTGAGGACGTGAGCCTACAACTCAACTGGGGAAGCTGGTTTGCAAGAGGGATTGATCATCAGTTCAACTCTAATGGGGAATAGATGATGAATCGTTCGAGAATCATCAAACCAACTGCTTGGGGAAAACCAAGGTTCCACATGTCAAAACTTACCTGTTCTCAGGCTGCTGTTGATATATTAAAATCACTTGCCTTTTAAAGTGATTGCTTTTATTATTTAAGAAAAAAATGATTTTTATTTGTTAATTCATTTTAAAATCATCATCTTAAAATTCAATTTTATTTAGATGAAATAAATAAGATTAGAAGCAAATTGGATAAAAAGCTCAACTTTATTTAATAGAATGGTAGTCCGTAAATGATGAGACTCCATAGATCTTTACAAAAGTTAAAAATGGTAATTTACATGGAAAAGGGCTACATTGAATACAATGATCACTACTCTTCCTACCAACTTCAATATCCGTTGTGCTCTTAGCCTTGGTTGAGAATGATAAATTAGAACCAAACGACTTGCTCAAAACTGCTCTAATGACTAGGACCAACCAAATGCAGTTACTTGCCATAATCCCTAACTTTTGCCTAGATTACCCCAAGGTGGGGGGAATTTAATCTATCGGGATAAATTTTCTGTTTTTTATGTCTCTAACTTTTTCCTAGATCTCCCTTGCGGGTTTTCAATCCACCGAGACACTCATTTTTTCCTAAGCCGCCCTTTCGGGTTTTTGGCTTAGTGAGTTATTCTTTTCTTTTTAGGTGATATATTTCTTGACTGCATCGACATTCGCAGGGCGAGTGAACTCTTCACCATCCATAGTTGCAAGAATCAAAGCACCGCCTAAAAAGACTCTTTTAACAACATATGAGCCTTCATAGTTAGGATTCCATTTGCCCCTAGCATCAGGTTTGAAAGATAAAATCTTCTTGAGCACAAGGTCAACTTCTCTGAACACACGAGGCCTGACCTTCTTATCAAATGCCTTCCTCATTCTCTACTGATACAACTGACCATGACACATGGCCATCAATCTTTTCTCTTCAATTAAATTCAACTGGTCATATCTGGTCTGACACCATTCAGCTTCAGTCAACTTGGCTTCCATCAAGACACACAATGATGGGATCTCAACCTCTACTGGGAGCACAACTTCCATACCATAAACAAGAGAGAAAGGGGTTTCCCCTATTGAAGTGCGGACGGATGTACGGTACCCATGCAAAGTAAATGGGAGCATCTCATGCCAATCTTTATAGGCCACATCCATCTTCTGAATGATCTTCTTGATGTTCTTGTTTGCAGCTTCAACAACCCCATTCATCTTAGGTCTGTAGGGAGAAGAATTACGATGTGCAATCTTGAAGTATTTGCAAAGAGCTTCCACCATATTATTTTTCAAGTTTGATCCATTTTCAGTAATGATCTTACTTGGCACACCATAACGGCATATAATAGGATTCTTTCTAAACCTTACAACAACTTGCTTGGTTACATTTGCATACGATGCCGCTTCAACCCACTTGGTGAAGTAATTAATAGCCACCAGAATGAAACGATGTCCGTTCGAAGCTTTGGGCTCAATCATACCAATTATACCAATTCCCCACATGGAGAAGGGCCATGGAGAGTGTAGCGGGGTATTCGTTACCATTAGAGGTATTGACTAAATCCAAGGTAAATCATACAAGTCGAGTCACCACCACACTTCTATTTATCCAAAGGAATGGTTATAAAGCGAACAAAAACCTAAAAGTTTTATCGAATCAAAAACTAGTAAAATGTCAGAGATCTGGGTAAGGGGGTTGGTTATGCAATGGGAAGGTGTTAGGCACCCAAAGCATCCTAGGTACTCCTAGGGAGCCCTTTTCACATTTATTGCAAAGGTTGTTGTTTTGTGAAAATTTAGTTGTGCAAACATGATTGAAGGGATGAGAAAAGCGTGCATGTTTATCTAATGTACTACTTACTAAAGGAAGGGTCAAAAGGAGATGACTCGCACGGATGTCGCATCCATTGCATACGTATCTCACTGAGAATCAGAGTCTTCGTAGCTCGGCTACCTATGAGTTAAAGAGGAGTGTGCTCGCTAAGACATCGCGTCTTATGCCTACGTATCTCATCTGGGATGAAAATCAGAGCAAAACGTAGTTCGACTAACTACGGGGTAAAGGTTGAACGACGTTATTACGCAATCTACCGGATGCTCGACCTTTGGAGACTTACTCGCCTATAGTAGAAGGAGTAAACGTGTTCTTAGGAGAAGAAAAATCAATGAGTTGGGGTTTTAGGGATGCTCATGCAGAAAGGCAGTCCTAGATGAAGGAACCGCGCTACCTTAATTGACATGCCACGAGAGGCTATACGAAACCTAAGAAAGCAGTAAAATGTGGGAAAAGTAAAGGGATCGAGAGGTCTATCGCACGGATAAAGATCTGAAGTAATAGTAATTAATGAAACAAGAAAACCGGAGACCTTTCCAAGCTAACACCATCAAAGAAAGTGAGTCAGTACAGGCAATCGGAATAAACCTCCAGGGGGTATCCCACAAATAAAATGGAATACCACACATGCTATCCCTGCAAGAGTATGTGAGCCCTCACAAAAACTCAACAAACGGGTTAGAGTAACAGGATGGAATCGGGAGAAAACAATGCCATAAAACAGGTTAGAGCAAACATAAAAAATCAAATGTTGTCGCGATCGCCGCTGCATCGCCTAGCGAGAGCTTAGCGAAGCTTCGCTACAGGCTCGCCTAGCGAAGCGGCTAGCGAAGGCCTACGGGTTTTGGGTTCGTCATTGATAACGGTCCGATCTCGGTAACCCAAACCCTATGGTATCCATCAGAAAGGAAACGATTAAACATTCAAGGTATTGTTTTTATACATTCATGCATATCTGAACCCGTGGGCAAAAACCTAACGATACCTCATACATTCAGATGATTCAAATTAAGAGCATACAATTACGGGAATAAGGCCAACCTGATTGGAGAGATCGATTAAACTCGAATGGCACGACTAGGTTTGCATAGTGATTTCAGGGTTTGTATGAGATAGAGCCGATTCTGTGCAGATGAGTTCTCTTCAGTGTCTGGAGGTTGCTCCGAGTTCTCTGTCAGGTAATCTCTCTCTCTCTGATAATCCAGGGTTTGTAATAGTCTCCAGTCTCCAGTCCCTTTTTCTCAAATGAAGCTCTGGTATTTATAACCTGATTTTGGTGACTTGATGGGCTTCAAAATCAAGCCCAACATTTTCTGTTATTTTCTGAAATGCGCGCGCTTCGCCTAGCGAAGGATCTGCTCGCCTAGCGAGCATGACAGTTCAGTTCGCTTAGCGAACCCTGCTGCTCGCCTAGCGAGCATGACAGCTTAGAGACAAATTTTTGCTCCTTCAAGATTAGCGTTCTTAATGATGAATAGGCCCCATTTGAACCTGTTGGGTGATACTCAAGCTCCAAACAAAAGATGTTAGTGACACATTTTTGTGCTTTTGGTTAGTAAACAAAGGTAAGAGAAACAACGACATATAATTCAAGCATGCTTGGTGATCTCAAACCAATCACAAAGAGTCCCACCCAAAGGCAAAGGGAACCAAGATGCTAAAGATCCTTGAGGCCATGCAAATGCAATGTTATGATGCCATGGGGGATCTTAGGGCCAAAATTGGGGTCTTACAGATGCCCCTATTTAAGGTCATTCTAGCCGGAGAAGTGAAGGTTAAAATCTTCGTCTCGACGGGTAGAATGGGCTTAAATAATAACAAAGAGACGAATTTTGGTCCCTAAGAGACCTCATGATGCCAATGTAGGCATGAAAAATGGTAACACTTTGTGGAGATATTGAAGGAGAATTGCCATCCAAGGCGCAGCGGAATTTAAAAATTTCTCCATTTAGTGATCCTTACGAATGGGCATGATCAGTGATAGAATCGTTACCTCTTGTGGCGATTCAAACCTTTGGTGCAGATTTCTGATAATGATCAAAACCTTTGATACAGATCCACGGGGTGATCACGAACGTTGAACAATGACAACGTCTCTACTCAGTTCACACGAACGGATTCCTTCAATCGCAGTGCTAGCTGTTATGAATGAAGGCTTTGAGTGAGAGAAAGAGGGAAACAAAATTCCAAGTCTCTACTTGAATTTCTGTCTGAGTGGATTGGAGTGACAATGCTTCTACCCAAGGGGTTCTATTTATAGAACCACTTGTGTGGGCTTCAAGCTAAAAAGCCCACTTAAGTGTATTTTGGCCCATATCTTATAATATGCCCAAAATCACTTAAGTATTTGGTACCTTACCATATTTCGTCTCCCACTTAAGTGCACCGTACCTTACGGTGTTCCTTAGTTACTCTATCTCTCATCAATTCGTCCTTTGTGTGTGACCCTATAGGTTTTCGCGGCATTGGAAATTATATTAAATCACGCATTTAACATAATAAACAGTGAGCGGTATCTAGCAACACATCACTGCTACCCAAGTCACGAAAATGTCATGTGATCTGACAAAACCTCCTGTGATAATAATTATGTGTATAATTACCCCTTTGCCCTTATGTCTATATTGAACACAAGATATAGACCGTGTCACCCTTGTCCAGTTCAATATTGGGCCCATAGACATTTATCCTGTTACGCAGGATGGGCAAATTCCATCTAGGACACTCATGTCCCTCAGCATGCTTTGTGGAGTACCCATCAACTGTCTTTATGGTTATCCAGTTACGGACAACGTTGGATCAGCAACAAAGCACTCGACTCTACATCTAGGATCCATAGTGGTTTCAGGTCGAAGAGTGGTATACACCATTATCACCATGAGAATAACTTATGACACTTTGCATAACTTTCTATATAGTATTCTCATAGCGGGTCAATCCGGTATAAATATTACTCCTAATATTCATACCTATGTTTAAGACTTGATAACTCTTTATCCATGATCCATGAGATGTGATCATCAGTCTACAAACATAATAGTCTTAATGCTTTAATGTTATCCCACTTCACATTAAAGCTTGACTACGGATACTTTAAGAATAATGTCCTTATGTTTAATGTGTTCTCATGATTAAGTCACACTTAATACATTAAACGGACTATCTATTCCAGGGACTTTATTAATCAACCATAATAAAGAAAATGCCTTTAAATAATTCGATACAAGTACCAAAAAGTACTGGCCTCTAGGGCTTACACCAACAATCTCCCACTAGCACTAGAGCCAATCAGGCATACCCCGTATGCCCATTGATCTAGTATGGCCATCTTGCTTCTGCTGCGCAAGAGGCTTTGTCAGTGGGTCAACTATATTGACAAGTGTAGGTACTTTACATATTTTCGCACAACGCCTAAGTATGTGTTTGGATCGTTGGTGAGATCTAGGCTCCTTAGCTTGTGCGATAACACCATTGTTATCATAATAGAGACCAATGGGATCCACAATGCTAGGGACTATGCCAAGTTTATTGATCCAAACAGCTTCCTTTGCTGCACTTAAGGCAGCAATATACTCGACCTCAGTTGTAGAATCAGCAACTGCATCTTGCGTTGAACTTTTCAAGCTCACAGTGCCACCATTTAAGCAAAACACATAACCAGATTGGAATCATTCATATTAAAGCGTCTCAGCACTTTGTCTATGTATGTACTCTAACTTAGGCCAAGCAGTTTTGTGATCTATCTCTATAGATTCTAATTCCTAATATATAGGCTGCTTCACCTAGGTCCTTCGTAGAAAAGCATTTCCCCAACCAAGACTTTACTTGTTGCAGGGTAGGGATATCGATTCCAATGAGTAATATGTCATCTACATATAATACCAGGAATACGATCATGCTCCCATTAACCTTCTTGTAGACACAAGTCTCATCTTCGTTCTTGATGAATCCATACAATTTTACTGTTTCATCAAAACGAAGATTCCATGAGTAGGTCACAAGCTCATCTTGATCCATGAGTAATACATCACCTTGATCAGATATCCATATATCTCAGGTAGGTGACGTATCCTGCCTGACCTACGCCGGTCTTGTTCTATTTGAGCAGGTTGCTCTTACACAACTACTTGTGTTTCCTGCTCTAATTCCTCCATAGGTGTATCGATACTTTGTGATATTCTTGAATTTCTTCAAGTTCTACTTTCCTCCCACTGATTCCTTTGGAAATAAAATCCCTTTCTAGGAAAACTCAAGTTCGAGCGACAAACACTTTGCCCTCAGAAGGATTGTAGAAATAATATCCTCTTGTTTCTTTAGGATACCCCACAAATAAGCATTTGTCAGATTTGGGCTCAAGCTTAGTTGAAATTTGTCGTTTCACATAAACTTCGCAACCCCAAATCTTCATGTAAGACATATGTGGTCTCTTACCACTCCATATCTCATATGGCGTCTTTTCAACCTTTTGGATGGAACACGGTTAAGTGTGTAAGCTGATGTCAATGGTGTATGTCCTCAAAAGGAGTTTGGAAGATTGGTGTGACTCATCATGGATCGGACCATGTCCAACAGGGTTCGATTTCTTCTCTCAGATACACCCTTCCATTGGGATGTTCCAGGAGGAGTAAGTTGGGATAGGATCCCACACTCTTTCAGATGGTCATCAAACTCTAGGATTAAATACTCATCACTTCGATCTGATCGAAGAGTTTTAATATTCTTACCTAGTTGGTTTTAACTCGTTAGGTTTCACCCTTTTGTATTAATGTTATTAATAGGCATTTCAAGATCAAGGACATATAGTCCATTGTTCATTTGTGCAGTAGCATAGAATATATCATTCAAATAAATTGAGCAACAATTGTTCTTTATTATAAATGAAAAACCAAACTTGTCCAAACAAGCAATGGAAATAATATTCCTGCTAATTGCAGGTACATAATAACAGTTCTCTAACTGAATTATGAAACCACTAGGTAAAGTCAATACAAAAGTTCCTACGGCTAAAGCAGCAACCTTTGCTCCATAGCCAACTCGTAGGTCGACTTTACCTTTTGCCAAATCTTTACTCCTTTTTAGTTCCTGCACATTTGTACAAATGTGAGAAATGCATCCAGTATCTAATACCTATGATGCAGAAGTAGATAAATTAATAACAAAATACCTGAAGTTGAAGTCTCTACTCCATTCTTCTTATCTTCCAGGTACTTTGGGCAGTTCCTCTTCCAGTGTCCGGTCTTACCGCAATGGAAGCAGGTGGCTTCTTTTGCTATGCCTCCACTAGGCTTCAAAGCAGCAGTGGATCTGGGATTGGCAACTTCCTTGCCCTTCCCCTTATCACTCTGCTTAGTGGGCCTTTTGTTCTGTCTCTTTCCATTTCCGATCATCAGAATGGACTTCCCTTTTGACTTCAGATTCTGCTCGGCAGTTCTTAACATGGCGAGCAGTTCAGGAAGAGATTTGTCCATATCAATCATATTGAAATTTAGGACAAATTGACTGAAACTATCTGGCAACGATTGCAAGATCAAATCAGTTGCAAGTTCCTTTTCGAGGGGAAAACCCAATCTCTCAAGGTTTTCCACATACCCAATTGTAGCGGTGTATTCGTCGCTATATGATTTATCGATTAAATCATAAGCAAGAGATACAATGAAATTTCGAGTCGCCACCGCACTTTTATTTATCCAAAGGACTGGCTAAAAAGCGAACAAAAGCCTAAGAAGTTTTACACGTAGAAAACTAATAAAAAGATCAGAGAGTCTGGGTAAGGGGTAAATTACGCAATGGGAAGGTGTTAGGCACCCACTACGTCCTAGGTACTCCTAGGGAGCCCTTTTCACACTTGTTGTATAAGATTGTTATTTGTTTTTGACATAAATATTGTGCAAACATGATTGGGATGATGAGAAAAGAATATACAATTTTTATTTTTGTGTTCGAACGGATGAACCCGCTGCCTACGTACCTTCCATCAAAGGTAAGGATCAAAACGCCGTAGTTCGGCTAAAAGATTTCCAAAAGTTGGTGGATTCAATTTTAAACAATAGCACTGAGGCTTTTCATTATCAATGGGAGAACACTCGACCAAGACCAACATCCACCATGCGAGGATAGCTTCGACGTACTTAGAGGGGTTAGCCCTGTTTTCAGTACGGAAGTCTTACTGTCGACTCACTAAAGATAAGGTGAGGTTTACATCAACCACAATGATAATTGAAACCTATGGCTAATGCATGAAAAGATTAACAATGGACAAAGCCAAAACAAGTGAATGAGTGAAGTTAATTGATTGTGATTATGAAAGTGGAGTCAAAGTATGATTAAGATTGATTCAAAAGAAGTGTTATGAAATGGAGTTTGAAAAAAGTCAAGGACTTGGGGTCCAGGTTTTTAGTTTGAAAAGCATGAAGACGTTTGCACGATATCTATGTCAAGTTTGAAATCAAAGTGTGAAAAGGTTTAGGACATAATGAGGATGAATGGATGGAGATGGATTGTAAAACTTCTTAGAAGGTTCACTTCTTGAAATCATATAGGAGATGATTCAAGTGTGTCCTTTGGAATGAGCAATGAGCAATAACAAAATAAACAAACAAATGATACCGGATGCCACTCAATGGTCTTACTCCAATCTCACAAACAAAAGCGGATATCGGATACCAATAGCTGGATTTACACCAATCTCCTAAAACAGAAATGGATATCAGAGGCCACTCTATGGACTTACACTAATCTCCTCAAAAGAAAACAAAGATGAAATATGGAAGTCAACTGCCAATCTATCTGGACTTAGGTTAACTCCACATATGATCATAGGAAAACCAATGCCACATTACAGGGACTTACAATGGATCCTCACATACAAGAACAGAAGCAACACATGATCATAGGAAAGCAAATGCCAACTTGCAGGGACTTACAATTGCATCCTCACATACAAACAAACAAACCAACTTATGATCACAGGAGAGCAAATGCCAACTTACAGGGACTTATAATTGCATCCTCACATAAACAAACAAAAGCAAAACATGGATGTCAGATGCCAATCTATCTGGGCTTACTCTAACTTCCACAGTATGGTCCTAGGAATACAAATGCCAACTTACAGGGACTTATAATTGCATCCTTACATACAAACAAACAAAGGAACATATGATCATAGGAAAGCAAATGCCAACTTACAGGGACTTATAATTGCATCCTCACATACAATCAAACAAATGCATCAAGCACAGGGATGAGTGGCCAATGAAATGGTCTTACAACTCACTTCCATATCATAGAAACAATGGCCAAAGGAATGGTCTTACAATTGTTCTCAATGGGGAACAAACAATGACAATATCACAAAGACAAATGAGATGATTGTGCATTAATGAGCAATTAATGATGATGATAAATGCATGAAGCATACAATCAGACATGTGCATATGAAGCAATCAATCAATCAATGAAAGCATTCAGCACACACTATAACCACACAATGAGGCTCATACAAAAGGGTTAGGCATTGAAGCCAACTGGAATAGGGTCACAGGTGCTCTTAACCTTGCCATTGAGGGGGCTAAGGTGAAGCAGATGAAAGGAGATGAGGGGTGTGCCTCATTGCTCTTATCCCTGATCAGGGAGAGCATTGAATATCAGAAAGTGTGGGAGTTCAGAAAGTAGGAACTCTCTCCACATATTATTGACTCGATTGATCTTGGGCTTGGATCTCAATGCTACAACCATGTAATGGGAGCAAGGAGAAGACTCACAGAATAGTAGGGGATAGGTTGCTTATCCCTATGATCTACCAATTGCCTTTCTTGAAGGACTTTTCCTGCTTGGGACAAAAGTAAACACACACAAGCATTGCCTCTTAAGGAGGACTTCAGACAGTTGCCTGGCCAAGTAACAGGCCAGGTCTTCCAGACTACATGAAGAAAAGGAATTATACCTCAAAGCAAATTTCTAAATAGCAAAGCAAAGCAAGTTCAAAGAACTAAGCAACTAATGGTACCTGAAATAGTCAAACAAATCAGTACACAGTTCAAAAGTTTAAATCAGAAGGAAGTAGAAACCAACAATCAAAACAGACAGGCAAATGTGCCAAGCACAAGACTCAAATCATATGAGTCAAGCCACCTACAAAACAAAGGTTAGCTCATGATAAACAATCAAGCTTAATCAAATTGGATTGTTCTCTTTGAAGCATTTGTTGCTTAACCTGAAACAATGAGCTCAAACATAAGCAACAAGACCACTAGGACAAGCCTAGGGTCAAAATGAGATGAGAAAGTCAAAACAGCAAGGGGTAGTCAATTAAAATCAAATTCAAACATTTAAGAAGCAAGCACAATTGGTCTCAAGTTCATATCATGCATTATCATCATTTCACAAACAAAAGAAGGCAAAGCATGGCAAATTGGTGCACATAGAAGTCAACAGAAAGACTTGCATCAAAAGTCAACTCAAACATTTTCAAAAATCACCAAATAATTCATGATCAATCCTAACACCTAGCATGGTAAGCATGTAAAATTTCACCACAATTGGACAAGTGGAAGGTAGTCAATGAAAATCATGAAGTCAAAGCAAATTTCAAGCATGCACAAAGAAGTCAACAGCAAGACTTAGCTCAAAACCAAACATAATCAATTCCAAAAAATCAAAAAATAATTCATACTCAATCACAAGCCAATACATAGCATGCATATGAAATTTCAGCTCAATTGGATCATGGGAGGATGGTCAATTAAAATCAGGAAGTCAAAACAATTTCAAGCATGCACAAAGAAGTCAAACATTCATGGGTCAACTTCAAAAAATCATAACTAAATGAAAACAGATGAGAAATGAATGGGATCAACACCAATGCAAAGCTCAAGATGTCTAGTATGCACATGTAAAATTTCATGATCATCCAATAAGGTATGAGAATTTCACAAAGGAAATGGCAAGATGTATCACACAAGTCAACATTTTGGTCAAACAGGGGATAAAATCTCAAACAATTTGGAAATGCCATAATTAAATCCAAGAAAATTCACAAGTGAACTAGACATATAAGAGAAGGTTCATGCAAAATTTCACATCAATTGGAGGTCAGGAAGCATGTCAACAAAAATCATGAAATTGCATAACATTGGTGTGACACAAATTGTCACACCCTACTTCAAAAATTCATATCTCACAAACCACATATGATAAATGCAATAACTCTACATCAAAACAAACATGAATGAGTGTAGATTAACCACAAAAAATTTCAGGAGCATTGGATACATCATCACAATTTCACAATGGTTTTGGCAAAATATACAAAATGTGCATACATGTTAAGAACCCTAAAGCCATTAAAAATCCAGCCAACCAAAAATTCAGCAAAAATCATGATAAAATAATAGACATTCATGTGAGTATGATGAAAAAAATTTCATGAATTTTGGAATTGAAACGAGTGAGAAATGATTTTTAGAAGTTAAGCAATCAATTTGGAAAACATGAACAAAGTAACATGGTTTAGTGAGTCAAACAAGTTGACCGATGGCACGCTGGTAAATAAGTTGTCATTAATCAAAACGGTGCGCTTAAGGGAGGCAGAACGAAATGTTCTGATTGGCCATCACCAATAGAACAGTAACAACACGTGAAAACACCAAGTTCTGGAAATTCAATTAGGGCTTGCTACAGTAACAATGACATTCATCATCTCCAACAATCGTGGAAAATGAAATCGCCCAGAACATGAAATCGATTACACTAATCTCATCAGCAAACCAAACATGATCATAATCCAACATCCATTTTAACAAAATCAGTTTCAAACAGTGTGAATCGAGCAAGACATCATTTCACTTTCAAACTTAAAAACAACATAACTCCAGAAATATTCAACCAAATCAAGTGATTCGAGTTTCAGAATGACCAGCAAGAAGAGATTTACACAAAGCATAGCATCACTTTAAGAAACTAGAGATTCGATTACTTACTTGATTTTGAAGAAACTCGTGAAACAGTGTTGTTTTGAGTGCCTTAGCTTGAAACAGATGAAGATTAGGGTTGGAAATGATGGATGCTTGAAAGAGTCCAAATCTCGATTTGCCATTGAAGGGTCCTTTGAAAAATAGAGCTCGAAAATGGCTGTGCAGTTGGGGTTTGATGCTCCAAATGGCTCTCAAATGTTGGTTAGATCATGGAACAACCAAGAGGGCTCGTGGTCTTTTGGAGATTTTGAGCAGAAAAGCCAAGATGTGAAAATGTTGATTTGAGAGAAAAATGAAAAATCTGTGTGTTAGAGGCTGCAGCTAGGGTTGAATCTCACAGAAAATGACTTATATATGGATTATTTAGCATTAGTTAATGAAGGTACTAATCAAAGTTAACTTAAATGAAGCCAATTTGCATTTTTGCTAATTTGAACCAATGTGCACATGGAGGTATATGGTCTGCACGAATTGGGCCTTGAGCATGTTTCAAATACCATCTAAAACAGATCCCAAATGGCCAAATTGTTTAAAAATTGCTAAATCAAAAAGTCAACTTTTGCACACACTTGAATTTAAAGAAGTCAAGTCCAAAAATGGCATTTTGCATGGTGAGGTTTTGGTGAATGATGAATGAATTTTTGGAAAGAGGGGAACAAATGGAGCTTGTAGGAAAAAACCCCACTAAAATTGGCCTTGTGGTTCATGAGATATGGCTCTTTGAAGTTCATGAATTTGTGAAAATGAATTGATCATATCTTGACAACCATACATGGGATTTGAGAGTTCTTGGACTTTTTGAAAATGGGAGAACAAGATCTTCAACTTTCATGTTGGGAAAAAATTCATTTGAAGCTTATATCATGATGCAAGTTTAAGATCAAGAAGTTTCCATTTTTGGCAGTTAAAATTACAGGTCAACTTTCTATTTCTGGAAATTTCCTGTCTGACTTTATTTTCTTCATTGTGGATGCTTGGCATGATATATGAGGCTTGTATAGGCATGAATGAGACCTCTCAGACCAAATCCCATCACCAAATCACGGATTAAATCCACAGTTGACCAAGTTTGACTTTTTAGGGTTTTGCCTGACTGAAGCACCTTCTGATGAATTCCAAACCCTAATTCCTTGAGAACTTGATTCCAAATGATGTCCCAAGTTATATGAACTCTTGATTATTGATCATGGTGCCCAAATTCTGCAAGAATGGCCACCATCCACTGCAATGACTGACTGTGACTGACTTTGACCTAATTGGCTGATGATTGCTTCAGCTGCAAGTAACATGGTTAGATGACAATATTTTTGTACCTTTTTGGTTAGTAAACATATGAAAAGCAAAGATATACAAATGCAAGGCATGCTTGGTGATCAAAAACCACACTCACAAGGCAACCTACCCACTAGGAGGGAAGCTAGGGCATGCAATGATCCTTGAGGCCATGATATGATATGATATGGGCCATGAGGGATCTTAGGGCCAAAATTGGGGTCTTACACCAATCATCTTGAGTACATGGGGACCTACAGGGGCTCCCTCAGCTAACTTGCTTTGAAAAAGGGCTTTTGAAACTTCAAACCTCTCATGCCTTGCTTGCTCTTGATAGAGCAACTTCAGGTGTTCGATCATATCGAACACTGACATGTTCTCATGTCGCTTTTGCAATTCTGAGTTCATGGTAGCCAGCATGAGACAAACAGTTTCATTGGCATCATCGACATGCTTCTTATAAGCATCTCTTTCTGCCTTAGGTGCAGAACTAGGAGGTTCCTCTTCAGGAACAGGTGTCTCCAAGACATACAGCTTTTTATCATGTTTGAGGACAATCCTCAGGTTTCGGTGCCAATCCAGAAAATTTGTCCCAGACAATTTTTCCTTATCAAGGATTGATCGCAGGATGTTGTTAGAGGTGTTTTCTGTCATGGTAATCTACATAAGGATTAATGAAAATATAAGTATCATTGACATATTCAATTAGGCCTTTAATTAAACATGCTCCCACTATTTTACTCAAAACAAATGACCCTCATCATCTGATTCGGAAAATCCCGTTGGAAGATTTTCTAGTGGGTCGAGATCCATATTTCACTTCGTTCTAAGTCCGCGTAGGCGGATTACACAAAACTAGGTTATTTAGGTAGGAACTCCTTCCAATTGTATCTCATACAACTCTCGAAAATTTCAATTGGGTGAATAACTCCTTATTCCAATCCATCATATGGATCATTCCCAACTCTTGCTTCTAAACATATATATAATCTTATTATAATTTGTTTAGTTAAGTTTGACCCATTGTTTTAACAGTTGGATATTACAATTATCCCATCGCACCTTACTAATATATAGATCATGCACCTCGCGTAGGCGAAACCTACATTATCCATTACTAGTTTTGATGAGTGTTAAAACTTGGAAAGCATAAACTTAATATTTAATTTGAGGGAATTGCAATTTTTCTGATCTCACCGGCTTGTTTATCATATAAACCGTCTCTCACATGCATCAACATACATTCACATGCATCAACATACATACATACATAATGAAACAGTTATGGCCCCTAGCGCAATTGTTCTCCCAAGCCAATGAGAGAACCTAAGCTAACCTACAATGATCTAAGCTTCTCCAAGCAAGATCTTCAAGGTTGTCCTCCTTTGACACTGACTTCTTTGCTTTCTTCATATCATTACATTACATAAAAGAAACTCGTTTTACATACGAGGGAGTGAGATGAGAAAAGAAGTTACATTTGGGAGATTAAGAGAGAGGCACGACACGCAGGTCGTATTTTAAAAACCCAAAACAAAACAAAGGAAAACTAAGGCCATAACCGATCACCACAAGACAATAATAAACACTTTATTATTATTATTATTAATTCCTTTAACTAATTAAAATCAAATTAAATTTCGACGACCGATCACACTACGCAGAGTTAGCCGGGGGTCCGCTGACCGTTTAGCGGACAGGGGTCAAGGGGGCAGCGCCCCTTGCGGGGTCGAAGGGGCAGCGCCCCTGCTCGAAAATTTTAATGAACAATTCATTTAAAATTGACGTCGTTTTTCGTATCAACACTTGATACTTCAAAGCACTTTTTCTAGCCGAACAGGTGAATTTTTTCTTGCGTTAACCGGTTAACCATATGCGTTAACCGGTTAACACTGTTTGAAAATTTTTAGAAAATTCTTTTCTGCCTTGCGTTAACCGGTTAACCATATGCGTTAACCGGTTAACACTGTTGAAAAATTTCTTGGAAAACTGTTTTCCGCTTTGCGTTAACCGGTTAACCAAATGCGTTAACCGATTAACACTGTTTGAAAATTAAAAAAAAAATTATTTCGTATTGCGTTAACCGGTTAACCATACGCGTTAACCGGTTAACACTGTTCGGAAAAGTGTTTAGGACGCACAACTCTTGTGCAGTCAAACCCCAATCGCATAACTCTCTGACAACACAACCCTTGTGCCGTCACTAACCCTGATGCACCAATTTCAGACCGTCAAACACATCTCGATTGTTAATTCAGTATGATTGATCAACACGTCATTGCTTCACCATACTAATGTCGGACCAAGAAGCAAACGACCATTGATCGCTCAAAGGAAAACAATCATTGAGGGTTTGAATGAACGAAATGAGAACACTATATCATATATAATGTATTTTGCATCAGGATTACATATATCACATATATGTAACTTGATTGATCTCAATTTAACCTTTGATTCATTCTGTCTTTAATCATATTATTACAGGAAAAACAGTTATCAGCTTCATGGTTTCGTAAGTGGCTATGATACCACTGAAGGAGAATTGTCATCCAAGGCGCAGCGGAATTTAAAAATTTCTCCATTTAGTGATCCTTACGAATGGGCATGATCAGTGATAGAATCGTTACCTCTTGTGGCAATTCAAACCTTTGGTGCAGATTTCTGATAATGATCAAAACCTTTGATACAGATCCACGGGGCGATCACGAACGTTGAACAATGACAACGTCTCTACTCAGTCCACACGAACGGATTCCTTCAATCGCAGTGCTAGCTGTTATGAATGAAGGCTTTGAGTGAGAGAAAGAGGGAAACAAAACTATGCCAACCAAACAATCGTGGAAAATGAAATCGCCCAGAACATGAAATCGATTACACTAATCTCATCAGCAAACCAAACATGATCATAATCCAACATCCATTTTAACAAAATCAGTTTCAAACAGTGTGAATCGAGCAAGACATCATTTCACTTTCAAACTTAAAAACAACATAACTCCAGAAATATTCAACCAAATCAAGTGATTCGAGTTTCAGAATGACCAGCAAGAAGAGATTTACACAAAGCATAGCATCACTTTAAGAAACTAGAGATTCGATTACTTACTTGATTTTGAAGAAACTCGTGAAACAGTGTTGTTTTGAGTGCCTTAGCTTGAAACAGATGAAGATTAGGGTTGGAAATGATGGATGCTTGAAAGAGTCCAAATCTCGATTTGCCATTGAAGGGTCCTTTGAAAAACAGAGCTCGAAAATGGCTGTGCAGTTGGGGTTTGATGCTCCAAATGGCTCTCAAATGTTGGTTAGATCATGGAACAACCAAGAGGGCTCGTGGTCTTTTGGAGATTTTGAGCAGAAAAGCCAAGATGTGAAAATGTTGATTTGAGAGAAAAATGAAAAATCTGTGTGTTAGAGGCTGCAGCTAGGGTTGAATCTCACAGAAAATGACTTATATATGGACTGTTTAGCATTAGTTAATGAAGGTACTAATCAAAGTTAACTTAAATGAAGCCAATTTGCATTTTTGCTAATTTGAACCAATGTGCACATGGAGGTATATGGTCTGCACGAATTGGGCCTTGAGCATGTTTCAAATACCATCTAAAACAAATCCCAAATGGCCAAATTGTTTAAAAATTGCTAAATCAAAAAGTCAACTTTTGCACACACTTGAATTTAAAGAAGTCAAGTCCAAAAATGGCATTTTGCATGGTGAGGTTTTGGTGAATGATGAATGAATTTTTGGAAAGAGGGGAACAAATGGAGCTTGTAGGAAAAAACCCCACTAAAATTGGCCTTGTGGTTCATGAGATATGGCTCTTTGAAGTTCATGAATTTGTGAAAATGAATTGATCATATCTTGACAACCATACATGGGATTTGAGAGTTCTTGGACTTTTTGAAAATGGGAGAACAAGATCTTCAACTTTCAGGTTGGGCAAAAATTCATTTGAAGCTTATATCATGATGCAAGTTTAAGATCAAGAAGTTTCCATTTTTGGCAGTTAAAATTACAGGTCAACTTTCTATTTCTGGAAATTTCCTGTCTGACTTTATTTTCTTCATTGTGGATGCTTGGCATGATATATGAGGCTTGTATAGGCATGAATGAGACCTCTCAGACCAAATCCCATCACCAAATCACGGATTAAATCCACAGTTGACCAAGTTTGACTTTTTAGGGTTTTGCCTGACTGAAGCACCTTCTGATGAATTCCAAACCCTAATTCCTTGAGAACTTGATTCCAAATGATGTCCCAAGTTATATGAACTCTTGATTATTGATCATGGTGCCCAAATTCTGCAAGAATGGCCACCATCCACTGCAATGACTGACTGTGACTGACTTTGACCTAATTGGCTGATGATTGCTTCAGCTGCAAGTAACATGGTTAGATGACAATATTTTTGTACCTTTTTGGTTAGTAAACATATGAAAAGCAAAGATATACAAATGCAAGGTATGCTTGGTGATCAAAAACCACACTCACAAGGCAACCTACCACTAGGAGGGAAGCTAGGGCATGCAATGATCCTTGAGGCCATGATATGATATGATATGGGCCATGAGGGATCTTAGGGCCAAAATTGGGGTCTTACAGATGCCCCTATTTAAGGTCATTCTAGCCGGAGAAGTGAAGTTTAGAAATCTTCATCTCGACGCGGTAGAATGGGCTTAAATAACAGTAATGAGACAAATTTTGGTCCCTAAGAGACCTCATGATGCAAATGTATGTATGCAAAAGACACAAATTCTGTGGGGAATATGATTCACACAGAATAAAAGACGATCCATCGGAGTAATACATTCACCAGGAACAGAGACTCTAACAAGACTCTAGTTGGGGATAAACAAAACTGACACAGCGTGAACAAGACACGACTCTGATTAGGGAAACAGAAAACAGACTGGAGAACTCACCGGGGAGTGAAGGACTCACACTGGGGAAAAGAAAATTCCAAAGGAAAATAAATCCATTGGAGAGACACAAGCTGACTCCTGGGGAGAAGCAACGGGAAAACTTCACTGAGGAAGCACCAAAGAAAATGAGGTGTTACTGGTATAAGGGTAACAAACTCAGGAAGGAACACCAAGGATACCGGGTTGTAGGTATGTAACAGGTGACCGACCAAAGACGTGAATTGGTTTTCACTTCCAAAACACTCATCATCCTGAAGAGAGCGAAAGCAAACTTGTTTATAGGATGGATATTTGATTCTGTAAAGAATGCAAATCTTACTCAGTTGGGGAAACAAACAAAGTGTTCGACAAAAGAGTGCATGAGACATATTATTCATAGCCGTCAAAACGTAGATAATATACTCGCATGGAAAATTATCCTGAACCGGTTTGTAGGTTGTTTATAGGACAAGATCCGAAATCGTGAATTGGTTTGTGTTCCAAGACACTCATCACCCTGAAGAAAGCTAGAACAGCAGACTTGTTTATAGGATGGCCGAAAAAACGTGAATTGGTGTGTGTTCCAAAACACTCATCATCCTGAAGAGAGCGAAAGCAAACTTGTTTATAGGATGGCCGAAAAAACGTGAATTGGTGTGTGTTCCAAAACACTCATCACCCTGAAGAAAGCTAGAACAGCAGACTTGTTTATAGGATGGCCGAAAAAACGTGAATTGGTGTGTGTTCCAAAACACTCATCACCCTGAAGAAAGCTAGAACAGCAGACTTGTTTATAGGATGACCGAAAAAACGTGAATTGGTGTGTGTTCCAAAACACTCATCACCCTGAAGAAAGCTAGAACAGCAGACTTATTTATAGGATGGCCGAAAAAACGTGAATTGGTGTGTGTTCCAAAACACTCATCATCCAAAACACAAACTGGTTAAAGGATGGATATTCGATTCTACAGAGAATACGAATCTTGCTCAGCTGGGGAAAATCAACAAAGGATTCCAACTAAAGAGCGCATGAGATATATTATTCATAGCCGTCAAAACGTGAATAATAACCTCGCATGGAAGATTATCCTTAACCGGGTCGTAGGTTGTTTATAGGATAAAATCCGAAAAGAAAGGCATCGGGATACCAGAATAGGTATACAATGATGACCAATCAAAGGGAACAACAGACATTACCAACAAAAGAGTAAATGAAAGGCGATCTGCTGAGGATGCATTGATGAAAATCAATGATCCGGGGAACACAATCACTGACAAAAGGTGAATGGACCCGCTGGGGGATAAAATTGCTAGCATACGGCAATTATCCACAAAAGACTTGCTGGGGATATAAGTGTTGATCTGAGCAACTTATCCAAGCAAAGGAAAATCAACATCAAGAACTAGATGAAGATAACCACAAGGGGGGAATTGTCATCGGTTGGGATGAACAACAAAGTTAACTCTGCAAGTGGAGAGAACGGGGTTTATAACTACCGATTTGTAAGTAGAAAAACCGCAAAGATAGGACTTACGACTGCTGGTTAGTAGGCAGAGGGCCAAAATCTGGTGGGGATAACCACAAAATTAGGATTTACATCTACCGAATACGGGGTAGAAGACCAAAACTCCGCGTGGGGATAGAATAAATCACAAATCCGCACGGGAAACCAAGATAGGGTTTACAACAAACCACAAACTGCTGAAGAGCAGACAAATAGGATTTACAACTACCGGGTAGTAGGTAGAAAACCAAAACTCTGGCTGGAGAATAAAAGGTGTATAACCACAAATTCCGCCAAGAAACCAGGAAAAATAGGACTTATAACTACCGGTATGAGGGTAGAGGCCCAAAAACTACTCCACTGGGGAACAACCCACTGGGAAGCACAAGACATTTGACAAATAGCCAATTCGGGAATAATCCGAAAAGACGGACTGAATAAAGACATGTCCTAATGAGGATGTAACTCAAATAGGAAAATCCATCCCAATATATGTGTTGGGAGGAAACGGAAGA
Organism: Lathyrus oleraceus; assembly: GCF_024323335.1. NCBI lineage: Eukaryota > Viridiplantae > Streptophyta > Magnoliopsida > Fabales > Fabaceae > Lathyrus > Lathyrus oleraceus. The sequence goes on from NC_066580.1 coordinate 11,396,478, forward strand.
AACCGTCATCCACGAGGATATATCTCAGTGGGGAACTGCAGAAAAGAAAGACAAACATTTTCTGCTTATGGGCTGACTCTATATGGAGAGATTTTATAACACCCGACATCTGCTTGGGGAGACCTGTAAAGAGATCTATATCACCCAAAAGCAGGGAACGACAAACAAAGGATACATGGCAAGAAATGCAACATGAATATCTGAATGTTTATGAATATGCATGAATATGCGTGATTTATGTTTGATGAATGCTGACAAAACAGACAATCCTAACACAACAGGTCCAGGAACTAAACGCCCGGTATTATACTTCCAGGGGAAAAACCAGCTGGAGAGCCAATCTGCGGAGATCCACATGCTGTAAAGCAAAGATCTGCGGGTACTGCCAAAGAAGCAGAGGGTCGGAGATATCAGGAAACAACCCAATCAGGGTACAAAAAGTCACAACGGGCAAAACAGCCACCAAGACGAATCTGTAGGGGAACAAGAGAAGTCCCAAAGTATCTGCAGGGGATCCCAGTGTCAACTGAGAAACAAAAAAGACGCATTGTACAAGCACAAACTGCTGTAGAAGCAACTCCACATAATTCCACTGGGGAATAACCCACTGAGGGAGAATGATATCATCCAAATAGAATCTAACTGCATAAGCAACTCTACTGGGGAAAACTGTCGGCTACTCTCTTGGGGAACAAACCACTGAGGGAGGACAGATCAAACAAGCAGATTCTGCAACCAACCAATCCACTTGGGGAGAATACATCTAGCAATCTGATCACAACAAGTAGATTCTGCAATACAAGCCACTCTACTGGGGGATCACAAACAGTCAGGAAATCAATCCATTCTCTGGATGCTAGAGCCATCATCCGACCATGTCGGGGATTGAAGGAGTAATCAACAGGCAAAACTGCCACAACAAACATCCTGCAGACTAAGCTGAGGAAAAAATGGGTGCAACACTGGGATGTCAACCCAAATCAACCACCGAGTAGGAAAATAAATCCTGCTCTGCTGAAGAGAATAACTCTGATGGAGAGATAGCAACAAATCCGCAGACGACTTCGCCGGGGAAGAGGTAAAGTACCGGGTATCAAACCGCTGACTTACCAAATCTTCAAAAAGAAAACGATCATGCTGAAGAAACAGACAACTCCGCTGGCAACTGCACTGGGAAGAGTGACAACAACTCTGCTCGCGATTCCGATGAGGATATCAATAACAGCTCTGCTCATGACTGTACTGAGGAGACAAATAAAGTCTGGGGATATCGACCCACTGGAGAAAGTGACGGGGCACCAAGGTGACAAACCATCAACCACCGAAACTTCTACAAGAAAACACCCATGCTGGGAAAACTGCTGCTGGAGAAAACGAAGTCTTCAACAACACTCTGCTTGCGACTATACTGGGGAACAACCCCAACAACAACTCTGTTTGAGGAACAAACCCCAACAAAGATCTGAAGAAAGAAGATACAACCAAACCAGGAATATGAACCAATGTCTTACCTGTTGGGAATCATGCCACCCTCGGGAGAGCACTGAGATATTTTTGAGTATCCCTTCAATCTTGTGAATGTTCACTTTGTTTGAAAAATGATTTTGAAAAGATTTGTTTTGTTTAAAACAATGACATTTTATCAATTTAAAACATGCAAAACATTTGTTGGATTGAAACAAATAAGAGTGCAAATAATTGGATAAAAAGCTCAAATTGACTTGATGGAATGGTAGCCTGCAAATGGCAAGACTCCATAGATCTGTACAAATTTGAAATCAGTGATATATATTGGAAGAGGGCTACATTGAACATAATGATCCTTTCTCTACCAATTTGAATCTCGATGTATCCGAAGCTTCAGTTGACGACGAATCGAGAATCTTCTGACGAAATGACGACTGGTGAACCAGAAAGTCTTGTCAGGATGCAGTTACTTGCCAAATCCCTAATTTTTGCCTAGATTGCCCCAGGGTGAGGTACTCAATCTAGCGGGATGCAAATATTCTCTTTTTCAAGTCTCTAATTTTTGCCTGGATTACCCTTGCGGGTTCTCCACCAAGACGCTCATTTTTGCCTAAGCCGCCCTTTCGGGTTTTCAACTTAGCGAGCTATTCTGTTTTTCTTTTGCATATACTTTTTTTCTAGGCAAAGTATCTCTTAACTGCATCTGAATTCACAGGACGAGTGAAATCCTCCCCATCCATTGTTGTAAGCATTAAAGCACCGCCTGAAAAGGCTCTCTTAACAACATATGGACCCTCGTAGTTTGGAGTCCACTTGCCCCTGGAATCGGGCGCGAAAACAAAACTTTCTTGAGCACAAGGTCACCTTCTCGGAACACACGAGGCTTGACCTTCTTGTCGAATGCTTTCTTCATTCTCTGCTGATATAACTGACCATGGCACATGGCAGTTAATCTCTTCTCTTCAATTAAATTCAACTGGTCGTAACGACTCTGAATCCATTCAGCATCAGACAACTTGGCTTGAGGGTATACTTTTTCTTTTTCCTTTGGAAAAATTTTGAAAAAATTTTCCTGATTTTTGATTTTTTTCATCTTTTTCACCCTTCTTCTTTTTTTTTTTTTTTTTTTGTTTTTTGTTTTTTTTTTTTTTTTTTTTTTTGTTTTTTTTTTTGTTTTTTTTTTGTTTACATTACATTTGTAATGCCCCAGTTTGACTGTTCTGCTGATTCTCATGATACAGCTGAATGAGCTCCTTTGGTGCTCAAGAAGTCGGGTAATCTCATCAGGAATCCCCTTCAACATCATCTTCCTCTGCCTCAAATACAAGGAATTCAAGATTGGGAGATGGCGTTGGATCATTATGTTCAATGGGTTTAGAAATCCCTACATAATGATTCTGGATAATGAAAAGCTTTTGAATTTTAAACAAGCAAATCATTTATGCAGATGAAAAAGCTGTTTTTGTTTTTCATGGTTTTTTGTGATCACTGATTTCATGCAAAGAGCAAAAAGTGAAAACAAAGGAAAAACAAATGTTAAACAATGCATTAATTGAATGAAAACATCATTGTGTTAAATGCTGCCAACAATGTCATCACTTCTCCTTTTGGCATGGGAGAAGGGTTTCAAACAAAGTGAACAAATCACGCTGACTTATGAATGACCGTAGGAACATCCACAGCGATCCAATTGTGGCAGACACCACCAGGAATGATGAAATTGTTCAGGTCTTCTGCATCTTCTTCAAAGATAGCAGCAACCTCTTCTTCAGGTTGATCGTCATGGATGAATCCTCCACTCTTGAACAAACCTTGCTCCTTAAGTGCCCCAGAACAGTAGCCAATGCCAGCCCGGGATTGATTAACCAGGAATTAATCCATCAACAGCACTAAGTCTGGCAAAAATCTCTCTGAATTCACAATTCTCTTGCTCAGGATGATCCATCAATCTGGCAGAAATGGCTCTGGTATAGTACCGGCGAGGTGCGTCTTCAAAATAAACGAAGATCGCAGGGTCAGACCAAAGGACGGGAGACCGGAACAAAACACCTGCTTATGCAAATGATGCATGAAGTGTTTATGCATATGCTTGTTTTTATATCAAAGGAACCCGAGGGTTTTATTTGCAAACTTTGAAATATTTAAGCATTTTGATCTTACATGAGAATATCTCATCAGATATATCAGGTGAAAAAATTTTCCCGGTTTTTTCATGTTTTGAAATTTTTTGCAAATAAACTCCTTTGAGTTCCTTGAAAATTCTCTTTTTTTCTGATGACATGAATGCGGATGAATGCGTGAATGCATGAATGCAACAAACACACTCAAGGATCAAGCAAAGCACACCACACAAAGGTCGTGGGAAAGCTCATTGTATCCCTAATATCAATCATCCATTTTGGTGGATTTAGGTTTTCACCTTATCGACACCCAAGTTCCATTGATATTAACGGTACATGAACCGGTTCAAACATCCTTAATATCAACCAGCCGCTTTGGTGGATTTTAGGTTTTACACCTGATCCGGGATCCATTGATATTAACAATGTTTGAACGACTCAACCACGAATCACGGGTTTGTTGAGAGTCACGAGCATGGAGTCTCGGTTAAGAACCACCCAAAGGGAGTGTACTAGGGTTTAAACCTGCCAGACATGTTCTATCAGAGGTTCCCATAATCATCGTTTCATCTCTCGAATATTATCGGAGGAACGAATACTCGTATTCCAAGAATATTCTCAAGAGAAACTCTTATGAGTGTAGTATCGCGTAACAATCGTATCAGAACTGACATCTGAACGACCTCCGCACTACGGTCCTAAAAAAAAGGCCAAGATGGGTTTGGTAAACTAAGGTCCTTGGCTTCTGCGGCACATGATTGAAAGAATAATGCCTAACCACAAATAACTTGTGTGACATTATTAAATCAACATGACCTCCACCAAGTGAATGGACTCGCAAGTCAACTGGCTAAGGAATACTCCACACCAGTCAACAAGACTATGCCATTCCCCTATCCTAGAGTGCACTCGAGTTCGGGTATAGAACTCATCTCACAGATCACCAAAGCAAACAGCAATTGTATATCAAGCAATTCAAACATTACAATCAATACAGTGATCCCAAATTGTACAAAAATATGTCATATAACAGATAACAATATCATACAACAATGGTGAAAAGTAGGCAATACCACCAAGGAGTGCTATGTTTCCCCAGCAGAGTCGCCACTTTTCTGTAGCGGTGTATTCGTCGCTATATGATTTATCGATTAAATCATAAGCAAGAGATACAATGAAATTTCGAGTCGCCACCGCACTTTTATTTATCCAAAGGACTGGCTAAAAAGCGAACAAAAGCCTAAGAAGTTTTACACGTAGAAAACTAATAAAAAGATCAGAGAGTCTGGGTAAGGGGTAAATTACGCAATGGGAAGGTGTTAGGCACCCACTACGTCCTAGGTACTCCTAGGGAGCCCTTTTCACACTTGTTGTATAAGATTGTTATTTGTTTTTGACATAAATATTGTGCAAACATGATTGGGATGATGAGAAAAGAATATACAATTTTTATTTTTGTGTTCGAACGGATGAACCCGCTGCCTACGTACCTTCCATCAAAGGTAAGGATCAAAACGCCGTAGTTCGGCTAAAAGATTTCCAAAAGTTGGTGGATTCAATTTTAAACAATAGCACTGAGGCTTTTCATTATCAATGGGAGAACACTCGACCAAGACCAACATCCACCATGCGAGGATAGCTTCGACGTACTTAGAGGGGTTAGCCCTGTTTTCAGTACGGAAGTCTTACTGTCGACTCACTAAAGATAAGGTGAGGTTTACATCAACCACAATGATAATTGAAACCTATGGCTAATGCATGAAAAGATTAACAATGGACAAAGCCAAAACAAGTGAATGGGTGAAGTTAATTGATTGTGATTATGAAAGTGGAGTCAAAGTATGATTAAGATTGATTCAAAAGAAGTGTTATGAAATGGAGTTTGAAAAAAGTCAAGGACTTGGGGTCCAGGTTTTTAGTTTGAAAAGCATGAAGACGTTTGCACGATATCTATGTCAAGTTTGAAATCAAAGTGTGAAAAGGTTTAGGACATAATGAGGATGAATGGATGGAGATGGATTGTAAAACTTCTTAGAAGGTTCACTTCTTGAAATCATATAGGAGATGATTCAAGTGTGTCCTTTGGAATGAGCAATGAGCAATAACAAAATAAACAAACAAATGATACCGGATGCCACTCAATGGTCTTACTCCAATCTCACAAACAAAAGCGGATATCGGATACCAATAGCTGGATTTACACCAATCTCCTAAAACAGAAATGGATATCAGAGGCCACTCTATGGACTTACACTAATCTCCTCAAAAGAAAACAAAGATGAAATATGGAAGTCAACTGCCAATCTATCTGGACTTAGGTTAACTCCACATATGATCATAGGAAAACCAATGCCACATTACAGGGACTTACAATGGATCCTCACATACAAGAACAGAAGCAACACATGATCATAGGAAAGCAAATGCCAACTTGCAGGGACTTACAATTGCATCCTCACATACAAACAAACAAACCAACTTATGATCACAGGAGAGCAAATGCCAACTTACAGGGACTTATAATTGCATCCTCACATAAACAAACAAAAGAAAAACATGGATGTCAGATGCCAATCTATCTGGGCTTACTCTAACTTCCACAGTATGGTCCTAGGAATACAAATGCCAACTTACAGGGACTTATAATTGCATCCTTACATACAAACAAACAAAGGAACATATGATCATAGGAAAGCAAATGCCAACTTACAGGGACTTATAATTGCATCCTCACATACAATCAAACAAATGCATCAAGCACAGGGATGAGTGGCCAATGAAATGGTCTTACAACTCACTTCCATATCATAGAAACAATGGCCAAAGGAATGGTCTTACAATTGTTCTCAATGGGGAACAAACAATGACAATATCACAAAGACAAATGAGATGATTGTGCATTAATGAGCAATTAATGATGATGATAAATGCATGAAGCATACAATCAGACATGTGCATATGAAGCAATCAATCAATCAATGAAAGCATTTAGCACACACTATAACCACACAATGAGGCTCATACAAAAGGGTTAGGCATTGAAGCCAACTGGAATAGGGTCACAGGTGCTCTTAACCTTGCCATTGAGGGGGCTAAGGTGAAGCAGATGAAAGGAGATGAGGGGTGTGCCTCATTGCTCTTATCCCTAATCAGGGAGAGCATTGAATATCAGAAAGTGTGGGAGTTCAGAAAGTAGGAACTCTCTCCACATATTATTGACTCGATTGATCTTGGGCTTGGATCTCAATGCTACAACCATGTAATGGGAGCAAGGAGAAGACTAACAGAATAGTAGGGGATAGGTTGCTTATCCCTATGATCTACCAATTGCCTTTCTTGAAGGACTTTTCCTGCTTGGGACAAAAGTAAACACACACAAGCATTGCCTCTTAAGGAGGACTTCAGACAGTTGCCTGGCCAAGTAACAGGCCAGGTCTTCCAGACTACATGAAGAAAAGGAATTATACCTCAAAGCAAATTGCTAAATAGCAAAGCAAAGCAAGTTCAAAGAACTAAGCAACTAATGGTACCTGAAATAGTCAAACAAATCAGTACACAGTTCAAAAGTTTAAATCAGAAGGAAGTAGAAACCAACAATCAAAACAGACAGGCAAATGTGCCAAGCACAAGACTCAAATCATATGAGTCAAGCCACCTACAAAACAAAGGTTAGCTCATGATAAACAATCAAGCTTAATCAAATTGGATTGTTCTCTTTGAAGCATTTGTTGCTTAACCTGAAACAATGAGCTCAAACATAAGCAACAAGACCACTAGGACAAGCCTAGGGTCAAAATGAGATGAGAAAGTCAAAACAGCAAGGGGTAGTCAATTAAAATCAAATTCAAACATTTAAGAAGCAAGCACAATTGGTCTCAAGTTCATATCATGCATTATCATCATTTCACAAACAAAAGAAGGCAAAGCATGGCAAATTGGTGAACATAGAAGTCAACAGAAAGACTTGCATCAAAAGTCAACTCAAACATTTTCAAAAATCACCAAATAATTCATGATCAATCCTAACACCTAGCTTGGTAAGCATGTAAAATTTCACCACAATTGGACAAGTGGAAGGCAGTCAATGAAAATCATGAAGTCAAAGCAAATTTCAAGCATGCACAAAGAAGTCAACAGCAAGACTTAGCTCAAAACCAAACATAATCAATTCCAAAAAATCAACAAATAATTCATACTCAATCACAAGCCATACATAGCATGCATATGAAATTTCAGCTCAATTGGATCATGGGAGGATGGTCAATTAAAATCAGGAAGTCAAAACAATTTCAAGCATGCACAAAGAAGTCAAACATTCATGGGTCAACTTCAAAAAATCATAACTAAATGAAAACAGATGAGAAATGAATGGGATCAACACCAATGCAAAGCTCAAGATGTCTAGTATGCACATGTAAAATTTCATGATCATCCAATAAGGTATGAGAATTTCACAAAGGAAATGGCAAGATGTATCACACAAGTCAACATTTTGGTCAAACAGGGGATAAAATCTCAAACAATTTGGAAATGCGATAATTAAATCCAAGAAACTTCACAAGTGAACTAGACATATAAGAGAAGGTTCATGCAAAATTTCACATCAATTGGAGGTCAGGAAGCATGTCAACAAAAATCATGAAATTGCATAACATTGGTGTGACACAAATTGTCACACCCTACTTCAAAAATTCATATCTCACAAACCACATATGATAAATGCAAGAACTCTACATCAAAACAAACATGAATGAGTGTAGATTAACCACAAAAAATTTCAGGAGCATTGGATACATCATCACAATTTCACAATGGTTTTGGCAAAATGTACAAAATGTGCATACATGTTAAGAACCCTAAAGCCATTAAATATCCAGCCAACCAAAAATTCAGCAAAAATCATGATAAAATAATAGACATTCATGTGAGTATGATGAAAAAAATTTCATGAATTTTGGAATTGAAACGAGTGAGAAATGATTTTTAGAAGTTAAGCAATCAATTTGGAAAACATGAACAAAGTAACATGGTTTAGTGAGTCAAACAAGTTGACCGATGGCACGCTGGTAAATAAGTTGTCATTAATCAAAACGGTGCGCTTAAGGGAGGCAAAACGAAATGTTCTGATTGGCCATCACCAATAGAACAGTAACAACACGTGAAAACACCAAGTTCTGGAAATTCAATTAGGGCTTGCTACAGTAACAATGACATTCATCATCTCCAACAATCGTGGAAAATGAAATCGCCCAGAACATGAAATCGATTACACTAATCTCATCAGCAAACCAAACATGATCATAATCCAACATCCATTTTAACAAAATCAGTTTCAAACAGTGTGAATCGAGCAAGACATCATTTCACTTTCAAACTTAAAAACAACATAACTCCAGAAATATTCAACCAAATCAAGTGATTCGAGTTTCAGAATGACCAGCAAGAAGAGATTTACACAAAGCATAGCATCACTTTAAGAAACTAGAGATTCGATTACTTACTTGATTTTGAAGAAACTCGTGAAACAGTGTTGTTTTGAGTGCCTTAGCTTGAAACAGATGAAGATTAGGGTTGGAAATGATGGATGCTTGAAACACTTTAGCTCAACGATGCTTGAAAGAGTCCAAATCTCGATTTGCCATTGAAGGGTCCTTTGAAAAACAGAGCTCGAAAATGGCTGTGCAGTTGGGGTTTGATGCTCCAAATGGCTCTCAAATGTTGGTTAGATCATGGAACAACCAAGAGGGCTCGTGGTCTTTTGGAGATTTTGAGCAGAAAAGCCAAGATGTGAAAATGTTGATTTGAGAGAAAAATGAAAAATCTGTGTGTTAGAGGCTGCAGCTAGGGTTGAATCTCACAGAAAATGACTTATATATGGACTGTTTAGCATTAGTTAATGAAGGTACTAATCAAAGTTAACTTAAATGAAGCCAATTTGCATTTTTGCTAATTTGAACCAATGTGCACATGGAGGTATATGGTCTGCACGAATTGGGCCTTGAGCATGTTTCAAATACCATCTAAAACAGATCCCAAATGGCCAAATTGTTTAAAAATTGCTAAATCAAAAAGTCAACTTTTGCACACACTTGAATTTAAAGAAGTCAAGTCCAAAAATGGCATTTTGCATGGTGAGGTTTTGGTGAATGATGAATGAATTTTTGGAAAGAGGGGAACAAATGGAGCTTGTAGGAAAAAACCCCACTAAAATTGGCCTTGTGGTTCATGAGATATGGCTCTTTGAAGTTCATGAATTTGTGAAAATGAATTAATCATATCTTGACAACCATACATGGGATTTGAGAGTTCTTGGACTTTTTGAAAATGGGAGAACAAGATCTTCAACTTTCATGTTGGGCAAAAATTCATTTGAAGCTTATATCATGATGAAAGTTTAAGATCAAGAAGTTTCCATTTTTGGCAGTTAAAATTACAGGTCAACTTTCTATTTCTGGAAATTTCCTGTCTGACTTTATTTTCTTCATTGTGGATGGTTGGCATGATATATGAGGCTTGTATAGGCATGAATGAGACCTCTCAGACCAAATCCCATCACCAAATCACGGATTAAATCCACAGTTGACCAAGTTTGACTTTTTAGGGTTTTGCCTGATTGAAGCACCTTCTGATGAATTCCAAACCCTAATTCCTTGAGAACTTGATTCCAAATGATGTCCCAAGTTATATGAACTCTTGATTATTGATCATGGTGCCCAAATTCTGCAAGAATGGCCACCATCCACTGCAATGACTGACTGTGACTGACTTTGACCTAATTGGCTGATGATTGCTTCAGCTGCAAGTAACATGGTTAGATGACAATATTTTTGTACCTTTTTGGTTAGTAAACATATGAAAAGCAAAGATATACAAATGCAAGGTATGCTTGGTGATCAAAAACCACACTCACAAGGCAACCTACCACTAGGAGGGAAGCTAGGGCATGCAATGATCCTTGAGGCCATGATATGATATGATATGGGCCATGAGGGATCTTAGGGCCAAAATTGGGGTCTTACAGATGCCCCTATTTAAGGTCATTCTAGCCGGAGAAGTGAAGTTTAGAAATCTTCATCTCGACGCGGTAGAATGGGCTTAAATAACAGTAATGAGACAAATTGTGGTCCCTAAGAGACCTCATGATGCAAATGTATGTATGCAAAAGACACAAATTATGTGGGGAATATGATTCACACAGAATAAAAGACGATCCATCGGAGTAATACATTCACCAGGAACAGAGACTCTAACAAGACTCTAGTTGGGGATAAACAAAACTGACACAGCGTGAACAAGACACGACTCTGATTAGGGAAACAGAAAACAGACTGGAGAACTCACCGGGGAGTGAAGGACTCACACTGGGGAAAAGAAAATTCCAAAGGAAAATAAATCCATTGGAGAGACACAAGCTGACTCCTGGGGAGAAGCAACGGGAAAACTTCACTGAGGAAGCACCAAAGAAAATGAGGTGTTACTGGTATAAGGGTAACAAACTCAGGAAGGAACACCAAGGATACCGGGTTGTAGGTATGTAACAGGTGACCGACCAAAGACGTGAATTGGTTTTCACTTCCAAAACACTCATCATCCTGAAGAGAGCGAAAGCAAACTTGTTTATAGGATGGATATTTGATTCTGTAAAGAATGCAAATCTTACTCAGTTGGGGAAACAAACAAAGTGTTCGACAAAAGAGTGCATGAGACATATTATTCATAGCCGTCAAAACGTAGATAATATACTCGCATGGAAAATTATCCTGAACCGGTTTGTAGGTTGTTTATAGGACAAGATCCGAAATCGTGAATTGGTTTGTGTTCCAAGACACTCATCACCCTGAAGAAAGCTAGAACAGCAGACTTGTTTATAGGATGGCCGAAAAAACGTGAATTGGTGTGTGTTCCAAAACACTCATCATCCTGAAGAGAGCGAAAGCAAACTTGTTTATAGGATGGCCGAAAAAACGTGAATTGGTGTGTGTTCCAAAACACTCATCACCCTGAAGAAAGCTAGAACAGCAGACTTGTTTATAGGATGGCCGAAAAAACGTGAATTGGTGTGTGTTCCAAAACACTCATCACCCTGAAGAAAGCTAGAACAGCAGACTTGTTTATAGGATGACCGAAAAAACGTGAATTGGTGTGTGTTCCAAAACACTCATCACCCTGAAGAAAGCTAGAACAGCAGACTTGTTTATAGGATGGCCGAAAAAACGTGAATTGGTGTGTGTTCCAAAACACTCATCATCCAAAACACAAACTGGTTAAAGGATGGATATTCGATTCTACAGAGAATACGAATCTTGCTCAGCTGGGGAAAATCAACAAAGGATTCCAACTAAAGAGCGCATGAGATATATTATTCATAGCCGTCAAAACGTGAATAATAACCTCGCATGGAAGATTATCCTTAACCGGGTCGTAGGTTGTTTATAGGATAAAATCCGAAAAGAAAGGCATCGGGATACCAGAATAGGTATACAATGATGACCAATCAAAGGGAACAACAGACATTACCAACAAAAGAGTAAATGAAAGGCGATCTGCTGAGGATGCATTGATGAAAATCAATGATCCGGGAACACAATCACTGACAAAAGGTGAATGGACCCGCTGGGGGATAAAATTGCTAGCATACGGCAATTATCCACAAAAGACTTGCTGGGGATATAAGTGTTGATCTGAGCAACTTATCCAAGCAAAGGAAAATCAACATCAAGAACTAGATGAAGATAACCACAAGGGGGGAATTGTCATCGGTTGGGATGAACAACAAAGTTAACTCTGCAAGTGGAGAGAACGGGGTTTATAACTACCGATTTGTAAGTAGAAAAACCGCAAAGATAGGACTTACGACTGCTGGTTAGTAGGCAGAGGGCCAAAATCTGGTGGGGATAACCACAAAATTAGGATTTACATCTACCGAATACGGGGTAGAAGACCAAAACTCCGCGTGGGGATAGAATAAATCACAAATCCGCACGGGAAACCAAGATAGGGTTTACAACAAACCACAAACTGCTGAAGAGCAGACAAATAGGATTTACAACTACCGGGTAGTAGGTAGAAAACCAAAACTCTGGCTGGAGAATAAAAGGTGTATAACCACAAATTCCGCCAAGAAACCAGGAAAAATAGGACTTATAACTACCGGTATGAGGGTAGAGGCCCAAAAACTACTCCACTGGGGAACAACCCACTGGGAAGCACAAGACATTTGACAAATAGCCAATTCGGGAATAATCCGAAAAGACGGACTGAATAAAGACATGTCCTAATGAGGATGTAACTCAAATAGGAAAATCCATCCCAATATATGTGTTGGGAGGAAACGGAAGAAACCGTCATCCACGAGGATATATCTCAGTGGGGAACTGCAGAAAAGAAAGACAAACATTTTCTGCTTATGGGCTGACTCTATATGGAGAGATTTTATAACACCCGACATCTGCTTGGGGAGACCTGTAAAGAGATCTATATCACCCAAAAGCAGGGAACGACAAACAAAGGATACATGGCAAGAAATGCAACATGAATATCTGAATGTTTATGAATATGCATGAATATGCGTGATTTATGTTTGATGAATGCTGACAAAACAGACAATCCTAACACAACAGGTCCAGGAACTAAACGCCCGGTATTATACTTCCAGGGGAAAAACCAGCTGGAGAGCCAATCTGCGGAGATCCACATGCTGTAAAGCAAAGATCTGCGGGTACTGCCAAAGAAGCAGAGGGTCGGAGATATCAGGAAACAACCCAATCAGGGTACAGAAAGTCACAACGGGCAAAACAGCCACCAAGACGAATCTGTAGGGGAACAAGAGAAGTCCCAAAGTATCTGCAGGGGATCCCAGTGTCAACTGAGAAACAAAAAAGACGCATTGTACAAGCACAAACTGCTGTAGAAGCAACTCCACATAATTCCACTGGGGAATAACCCACTGAGGGAGAATGATATCATCCAAATAGAATCTAACTGCATAAGCAACTCTACTGGGGAAAACTGTCGGCTACTCTCTTGGGGAACAAACCACTGAGGGAGGACAGATCAAACAAGCAGATTCTGCAACCAACCAATCCACTTGGGGAGAATACATCTAGCAATCTGATCACAACAAGTAGATTCTGCAATACAAGCCACTCTACTGGGGGATCACAAACAGTCAGGAAATCAATCCATTCTCTGGATGCTAGAGCCATCATCCGACCATGTCGGGGATTGAAGGAGTAATCAACAGGCAAAACTGCCACAACAAACATCCTGCAGACTAAGCTGAGGAAAAAATGGGTGCAACACTGGGATGTCAACCCAAATCAACCACCGAGTAGGAAAATAAATCCTGCTCTGCTGAAGAGAATAACTCTGATGGAGAGATAGCAACAAATCCGCAGACGACTTCGCCGGGGAAGAGGTAAAGTACCGGGTATCAAACCGCTGACTTACCAAATCTTCAAAAAGAAAACGATCATGCTGAAGAAACAGACAACTCCGCTGGCAACTGCACTGGGAAGAGTGACAACAACTCTGCTCGCGATTCCGATGAGGATATCAATAACAGCTCTGCTCATGACTGTACTGAGGAGACAAATAAAGTCTGGGGATATCGACCCACTGGAGAAAGTGACGGGGCACCAAGGTGACAAACCATCAACCACCGAAACTTCTACAAGAAAACACCCATGCTGGGAAAACTGCTGCTGGAGAAAACGAAGTCTTCAACAACACTCTGCTTGCGACTATACTGGGGAACAACCCCAACAACAACTCTGTTTGAGGAACAAACCCCAACAAAGATCTGAAGAAAGAAGATACAACCAAACCAGGAATATGAACCAATGTCTTACCTGTTGGGAATCATGCCACCCTCGGGAGAGCACTGAGATATTTTTGAGTATCCCTTCAATCTTGTGAATGTTCACTTTGTTTGAAAAATGATTTTGAAAAGATTTGTTTTGTTTAAAACAATGACATTTTATCAATTTAAAACATGCAAAACATTTGTTGGATTGAAACAAATAAGAGTGCAAATAATTGGATAAAAAGCTCAAATTGACTTGATGGAATGGTAGCCTGCAAATGGCAAGACTCCATAGATCTGTACAAATTTGAAATCAGTGATATATATTGGAAGAGGGCTACATTGAACATAATGATCCTTTCTCTACCAATTTGAATCTCGATGTATCCGAAGCTTCAGTTGACGACGAATCGAGAATCTTCTGACGAAATGACGACTGGTGAACCAGAAAGTCTTGTCAGGATGCAGTTACTTGCCAAATCCCTAATTTTTGCCTAGATTGCCCCAGGGTGAGGTACTCAATCTAGCGGGATGCAAATATTCTCTTTTTCAAGTCTCTAATTTTTGCCTGGATTACCCTTGCGGGTTCTCCACCAAGACGCTCATTTTTGCCTAAGCCGCCCTTTCGGGTTTTCAACTTAGCGAGCTATTCTGTTTTTCTTTTGCATATACTTTTTTTCTAGGCAAAGTATCTCTTAACTGCATCTGAATTCACAGGACGAGTGAAATCCTCCCCATCCATTGTTGTAAGCATTAAAGCACCGCCTGAAAAGGCTCTCTTAACAACATATGGACCCTCGTAGTTTGGAGTCCACTTGCCCCTGGAATCGGGCGCGAAAACAAAACTTTCTTGAGCACAAGGTCACCTTCTCGGAACACACGAGGCTTGACCTTCTTGTCGAATGCTTTCTTCATTCTCTGCTGATATAACTGACCATGGCACATGGCAGTTAATCTCTTCTCTTCAATTAAATTCAACTGGTCGTAACGACTCTGAATCCATTCAGCATCAGACAACTTGGCTTGAGGGTATACTTTTTCTTTTTCCTTTGGAAAAATTTTGAAAAAATTTTCCTGATTTTTGATTTTTTTCATCTTTTTCACCCTTCTTCTTTTTTTTTGTTTTTTGTTTTTTTTTTTGTTTTACATTACATTTGTAATGCCCCAGTTTGACTGTTCTGCTGATTCTCATGATACAGCTGAATGAGCTCCTTTGGTGCTCAAGAAGTCGGGTAATCTCATCAGGAATCCCCTTCAACATCATCTTCCTCTGCCTCAAATACAAGGAATTCAAGATTGGGAGATGGCGTTGGATCATTATGTTCAATGGGTTTAGAAATCCCTGCATAATAATTCTGGATAATGAAAAGCTTTTGAATTTTAAACAAGCAAATCATTTATGCAGATGAAAAAGCTGTTTTTGTTTTTCATGGTTTTTTGTGATCACTGATTTCATGCAAAGAGCAAAAAGTGAAAACAAAGGAAAAACAAATGTTAAACAATGCATTAATTGAATGAAAACATCATTGTGTTAAATGCTGCCAACAATGTCATCACTTCTCCTTTTGGCATGGGAGAAGGGTTTCAAACAAAGTGAACAAATCACGCTGACTTATGAATGACCGTAGGAACATCCACAGCGACCCAATTGTGGCAGACACCACCAGGAATGATGAAATTGTTCAGGTCTTCTGCATCTTCTTTAAAGATAGCAGCAACCTCTTCTTCAGGTTGATCGTCATGGATGAATCCTCCACTCTTGAACAAACCTTGCTCCTTAAGTGCCCCAGAACAGTAGCCAATGCCAGCCCGGGATTGATTAACCAGGAATTAATCCATCAACAGCACTAAGTCTGGCAAAAATCTCTCTGAATTCACAATTCTCTTGCTCAGGATGATCCATCAATCTGGCAGAAATGGCTCTGGTATAGTACCGGCGAGGTGCGTCTTCAAAATAAACGAAGATCGCAGGGTCAGACCAAAGGACGGGAGACCGGAACAAAACACCTGCTTATGCAAATGATGCATGAAGTGTTTATGCATATGCTTGTTTTTATATCAAAGGAACCCGAGGGTTTTATTTGCAAACTTTGAAATATTTAAGCATTTTGATCTTACATGAGAATATCTCATCAGATATATCAGGTGAAAAAATTTTCCCGGTTTTTTCATGTTTTGAAATTTTTTGCAAATAAACTCCTTTGAGTTCCTTGAAAATTCTCTTTTTTCTGATGACATGAATGCGGATGAATGCGTGAATGCATGAATGCAACAAACACACTCAAGGATCAAGCAAAGCACACCACACAAAGGTCGTGGGAAAGCTCATTGTATCCCTAATATCAATCATCCATTTTGGTGGATTTAGGTTTTCACCTTATCGACACCCAAGTTCCATTGATATTAACGGTACATGAACCGGTTCAAACATCCTTAATATCAACCAGCCGCTTTGGTGGATTTTAGGTTTTACACCTGATCCGGGATCCATTGATATTAACAATGTTTGAACGACTCAACCACGAATCACGGGTTTGTTGAGAGTCACGAGCATGGAGTCTCGGTTAAGAACCACCCAAAGGGAGTGTACTAGGGTTTAAACCTGCCAGACATGTTCTATCAGAGGTTCCCATAATCATCGTTTCATCTCTCGAATATTATCGGAGGAACGAATACTCGTATTCCAAGAATATTCTCAAGAGAAACTCTTATGAGTGTAGTATCGCGTAACAATCGTATCAGAACTGACATCTGAACGACCTCCGCACTACGGTCCTAAAAAAAAGGCCAAGATGGGTTTGGTAAACTAAGGTCCTTGGCTTCTGCGGCACATGATTGAAAGAATAATGCCTAACCACAAATAACTTGTGTGACATTATTAAATCAACATGACCTCCACCAAGTGAATGGACTCGCAAGTCAACTGGCTAAGGAATACTCCACACCAGTCAACAAGACTATGCCATTCCCCTATCCTAGAGTGCACTCGAGTTCGGGTATAGAACTCATCTCACAGATCACCAAAGCAAACAACAATTGTATATCAAGCAATTCAAACATTACAATCAATACAGTGATCCCAAATTGTACAAAAATATGTCATATAACAGATAACAATATCATACAACAATGGTGAAAAGTAGGCAATACCACCAAGGAGTGCTATGTTTCCCCAGCAGAGTCGCCACTTTTCTGTAGCGGTGTATTCGTCGCTATATGATTTATCGATTAAATCATAAGCAAGAGATACAATGAAATTTCGAGTCGCCACCGCACTTTTATTTATCCAAAGGACTGGCTAAAAAGCGAACAAAAGCCTAAGAAGTTTTACACGTAGAAAACTAATAAAAAGATCAGAGAGTCTGGGTAAGGGGTAAATTACGCAATGGGAAGGTGTTAGGCACCCACTACGTCCTAGGTACTCCTAGGGAGCCCTTTTCACACTTGTTGTATAAGATTGTTATTTGTTTTTGACATAAATATTGTGCAAACATGATTGGGATGATGAGAAAAGAATATACAATTTTTATTTTTGTGTTCGAACGGATGAACCCGCTGCCTACGTACCTTCCATCAAAGGTAAGGATCAAAACGCCGTAGTTCGGCTAAAAGATTTCCAAAAGTTGGTGGATTCAATTTTAAACAATAGCACTGAGGCTTTTCATTATCAATGGGAGAACACTCGACCAAGACCAACATCCACCATGCGAGGATAGCTTCGACGTACTTAGAGGGGTTAGCCCTGTTTTCAGTACGGAAGTCTTACTGTCGACTCACTAAAGATAAGGTGAGGTTTACATCAACCACAATGATAATTGAAACCTATGGCTAATGCATCAAAAGATTAACAATGGACAAAGCCAAAACAAGTGAATGGGTGAAGTTAATTGATTGTGATTATGAAAGTGGAGTCAAAGTATGATTAAGATTGATTCAAAAGAAGTGTTATGAAATGGAGTTTGAAAAAAGTCAAGGACTTGGGGTCCAGGTTTTTAGTTTGAAAAGCATGAAGACGTTTGCACGATATCTATGTCAAGTTTGAAATCAAAGTGTGAAAAGGTTTAGGACATAATGAGGATGAATGGATGGAGATGGATTGTAAAACTTCTTAGAAGGTTCACTTCTTGAAATCATATAGGAGATGATTCAAGTGTGTCCTTTGGAATGAGCAATGAGCAATAACAAAATAAACAAACAAATGATACCGGATGCCACTCAATGGTCTTACTCCAATCTCACAAACAAAAGCGGATATCGGATACCAATAGCTGGATTTACACCAATCTCCTAAAACAGAAATGGATATCAGAGGCCACTCTATGGACTTACACTAATCTCCTCAAAAGAAAACAAAGATGAAATATGGAAGTCAACTGCCAATCTATCTGGACTTAGGTTAACTCCACATATGATCATAGGAAAACCAATGCCACATTACAGGGACTTACAATGGATCCTCACATACAAGAACAGAAGCAACACATGATCATAGGAAAGCAAATGCCAACTTGCAGGGACTTACAATTGCATCCTCACATACAAACAAACAAACCAACTTATGATCACAGGAGAGCAAATGCCAACTTACAGGGACTTATAATTGCATCCTCACATAAACAAATAAAAGCAAAACATGGATGTCAGATGCCAATCTATCTGGGCTTACTCTAACTTCCACAATATGGTCCTAGGAATACAAATGCCAACTTACAGGGACTTATAATTGCATCCTTACATACAAACAAACAAAGGAACATATGATCATAGGAAAGCAAATGCCAACTTACAGGGACTTATAATTGCATCCTCACATACAATCAAACAAATGCATCAAGCACAGGGATGAGTGGCCAATGAAATGGTCTTACAACTCACTTCCATATCATAGAAACAATGGCCAAAGGAATGGTCTTACAATTGTTCTCAATGGGGAACAAACAATGACAATATCACAAAGACAAATGAGATGATTGTGCATTAATGAGCAATTAATGATGATGATAAATGCATGAAGCATACAATCAGACATGTGCATATGAAGCAATCAATCAATCAATGAAAGCATTCAGCACACACTATAACCACACAATGAGGCTCATACAAAAGGGTTAGGCATTGAAGCCAACTGGAATAGGGTCACAGGTGCTCTTAACCTTGCCATTGAGGGGGCTAAGGTGAAGCAGATGAAAGGAGATGAGGGGTGTGCCTCATTGCTCTTATCCCTGATCAGGGAGAGCATTGAATATCAGAAAGTGTGGGAGTTCAGAAAGTAGGAACTCTCTCCACATATTATTGACTCGATTGATCTTGGGCTTGGATCTCAATGCTACAACCATGTAATGGGAGCAAGGAGAAGACTCACAGAGTAGTAGGGGATAGGTTGCTTATCCCTATGATCTACCAATTGCCTTTCTTGAAGGACTTTTCCTGCTTGGGACAAAAGTAAACACACACAAGCATTGCCTCTTAAGGAGGACTTCAGACAGTTGCCTGGCCAAGTAACAGGCCAGGTCTTCCAGACTACATGAAGAAAAGGAATTATACCTCAAAGCAAATTGCTAAATAGCAAAGCAAAGCAAGTTCAAAGAACTAAGCAACTAATGGTACCTGAAATAGTCAAACAAATCAGTACACAGTTCAAAAGTTTAAATCAGAAGGAAGTAGAAACCAACAATCAAAACAGACAGGCAAATGTGCCAAGCACAAGACTCAAATCATATGAGTCAAGCCACCTACAAAACAAAGGTTAGCTCATGATAAACAATCAAGCTTAATCAAATTGGATTGTTCTCTTTGAAGCATTTGTTGCTTAACCTGAAACAATGAGCTCAAACATAAGCAACAAGACCACTAGGACAAGCCTAGGGTCAAAATGAGATGAGAAAGTCAAAACAGCAAGGGGTAGTCAATTAAAATCAAATTCAAACATTTAAGAAGCAAGCACAATTGGTCTCAAGTTCATATCATGCATTATCATCATTTCACAAACAAAAGAAGGCAAAGCATGGCAAATTGGTGCACATAGAAGTCAACAGAAAGACTTGCATCAAAAGTCAACTCAAACATTTTCAAAAATCACCAAATAATTCATGATCAATCCTAACACCTAGCATGGTAAGCATGTAAAATTTCACCACAATTGGACAAGTGGAAGGCAGTCAATGAAAATCATGAAGTCAAAGCAAATTTCAAGCATGCACAAAGAAGTCAACAGCAAGACTTAGCTCAAAACCAAACATAATCAATTCCAAAAAATCAACAAATAATTCATACTCAATCACAAGCCAATACATAGCATGCATATGAAATTTCAGCTCAATTGGATCATGGGAGGATGGTCAATTAAAATCAGGAAGTCAAAACAATTTCAAGCATGCGCAAAGAAGTCAAACATTCATGGGTCAACTTCAAAAAATCATAACTAAATGAAAACAGATGAGAAATGAATGGGATCAACACAAATGCAAAGCTCAAGATGTCTAGTATGCACATGTAAAATTTCATGATCATCCAATAAGGTATGAGAATTTCACAAAGGAAATGGCAAGATGTATCACACAAGTCAACATTTTGGTCAAACAGGGGATAAAATCTCAAACAATTTGGAAATGCCATAATTAAATCCAAGAAAATTCACAAGTGAACTAGACATATAAGAGAAGGTTCATGCAAAATTTCACATCAATTGGAGGTCAGGAAGCATGTCAACAAAAATCATGAAATTGCATAACATTGGTGTGACACAAATTGTCACACCCTACTTCAAAAATTCATATCTCACAAACCACATATGATAAATGCAATAACTCTACATCAAAACAAACATGAATGAGTGTAGATTAACCACAAAAAATTTCAGGAGCATTGGATACATCATCACAATTTCACAATGGTTTTGGCAAAATATACAAAATGTGCATACATGTTAAGAACCCTAAAGCCATTAAAAATCCAGCCAACCAAAAATTCAGCAAAAATCATGATAAAATAATAGACATTCATGTGAGTATGATGAAAAAAATTTCATGAATTTTGGAATTGAAACGAGTGAGAAATGATTTTTAGAAGTTAAGCAATCAATTTGGAAAACATGAACAAAGTAACATGGTTTAGTGAGTCAAACAAGTTGACCGATGGCACGCTGGTAAATAAGTTGTCATTAATCAAAACGGTGCGCTTAAGGGAGGCAGAACGAAATGTTCTGATTGGCCATCACCAATAGAACAGTAACAACACGTGAAAACACCAAGTTCTGGAAATTCAATTAGGGCTTGCTACAGTAACAATGACATTCACCATCTCCAACAATCGTGGAAAATGAAATCGCCCAGAACATGAAATCGATTACACTAATCTCATCAGCAAACCAAACATGATCATAATCCAACATCCATTTTAACAAAATCAGTTTCAAACAGTGTGAATCGAGCAAGACATCATTTCACTTTCAAACTTAAAAACAACATAACTCCAGAAATATTCAACCAAATCAAGTGATTCGAGTTTCAGAATGACCAGCAAGAAGAGATTTACACAAAGCATAGCATCACTTTAAGAAACTAGAGATTCGATTACTTACTTGATTTTGAAGAAACTCGTGAAACAGTGTTGTTTTGAGTGCCTTAGCTTGAAACAGATGAAGATTAGGGTTGGAAATGATGGATGCTTGAAAGAGTCCAAATCTCGATTTGCCATTGAAGGGTCCTTTGAAAAACAGAGCTCGAAAATGGCTGTGCAGTTGGGGTTTGATGCTCCAAATGGCTCTCAAATGTTGGTTAGATCATGGAACAACCAAGAGGGCTCGTGGTCTTTTGGAGATTTTGAGCAGAAAAGCCAAGATGTGAAAATGTTGATTTGAGAGAAAAATGAAAAATCTGTGTGTTAGAGGCTGCAGCTAGGGTTGAATCTCACAGAAAATGACTTATATATGGACTGTTTAGCATTAGTTAATGAAGGTACTAATCAAAGTTAACTTAAATGAAGCCAATTTGCATTTTTGCTAATTTGAACCAATGTGCACATGGAGGTATATGGTCTGCACGAATTGGGCCTTGAGCATGTTTCAAATACCATCTAAAACAGATCCCAAATGGCCAAATTATTTAAAAATTGCTAAATCAAAAAGTCAACTTTTGCACACACTTGAATTTAAAGAAGTCAAGTCCAAAAATGGCATTTTGCATGGTGAGGTTTTGGTGAATGATGAATGAATTTTTGGAAAGAGGGGAACAAATGGAGCTTGTAGGAAAAAACCCCACTAAAATTGGCCTTGTGGTTCATGAGATATGGCTCTTTGAAGTTCATGAATTTGTGAAAATGAATTGATCATATCTTGACAACCATACATGGGATTTGAGAGTTCTTGGACTTTTTGAAAATGGGAGAACAAGATCTTCAACTTTCATGTTGGGCAAAAATTCATTTGAAGCTTATATCATGATGCAAGTTTAAGATCAAGAAGTTTCCATTTTTGGCAGTTAAAATTACAGGTCAACTTTCTATTTCTGGAAATTTCCTGTCTGACTTTATTTTCTTCATTGTGGATGCTTGGCATGATATATGAGGCTTGTATAGGCATGAATGAGACCTCTCAGACCAAATCCCATCACCAAATCACGGATTAAATCCACAGTTGACCAAGTTTGACTTTTTAGGGTTTTGCCTGACTGAAGCACCTTCTGATGAATTCCAAACCCTAATTCCTTGAGAACTTGATTCCAAATGATGTCCCAAGTTATATGAACTCTTGATTATTGATCATGGTGCCCAAATTCTGCAAGAATGGCCACCATCCACTGCAATGACTGACTGTGACTGACTTTGACCTAATTGGCTGATGATTGCTTCAGCTGCAAGTAACATGGTTAGATGACAATATTTTTGTACCTTTTTGGTTAGTAAACATATGAAAAGCAAAGATATACAAATGCAAGGCATGCTTGGTGATCAAAAACCACACTCACAAGGCAACCTACCCACTAGGAGGGAAGCTAGGGCATGCAATGATCCTTGAGGCCATGATATGATATGATATGGGCCATGAGGGATCTTAGGGCCAAAATTGGGGTCTTACACCAATCATCTTGAGTACATGGGGACCTACAGGGGCTCCCTCAGCTAACTTGCTTTGAAAAAGGGCTTTTGAAACTTCAAACCTCTCATGCCTTGCTTGCTCTTGATAGAGCAACTTCAGGTGTTCGATCATATCGAACACTGACATGTTCTCATGTCGCTTTTGCAATTCTGAGTTCATGGTAGCCAGCATGAGACAAACAGTTTCATTGGCATCATCGACATGCTTCTTATAAGCATCTCTTTCTGCCTTAGGTGCAGAACTAGGAGGTTCCTCTTCAGGAACAGGTGTCTCCAAGACATACAGCTTTTTATCATGTTTGAGGACAATCCTCAGGTTTCGGTGCCAATCCAGAAATTTGTCCCAGACAATTTTTCCTTATCAAGGATTGATCGCAGGATGTTGTTAGAGGTGTTTTCTGTCATGGTAATCTACATAAGGATTAATGAAAATATAAGTATCATTGACATATTCAATTAGGCCTTTAATTAAACATGCTCCCACTATTTTACTCAAAACAAATGACCCTCATCATCTGATTCGGAAAATCCCGTTGGAAGATTTTCTAGTTGGTCGAGATCCATATTTCACTTCGTTCTAAGTCCGCGTAGGCGGATTACACAAAACTAGGTTATTTAGGTAGGAACTCCTTCCAATTGTATCTCATACAACTCTCGAAAATTTCAATTGGGTGAATAACTCCTTATTCCAATCCATCATATGGATCATTCCCAACTCTTGCTTCTAAACATATATATAATCTTATTATAATTTGTTTAGTTAAGTTTGACCCATTGTTTTAACAGTTGGATATTACAATTATCCCATCGCACCTTACTAATATATAGATCATGCACCTCGCGTAGGCGAAACCTACATTATCCATTACTAGTTTTGATGAGTGTTAAAACTTGGAAAGCATAAACTTAATATTTAATTTGAGGGAATTGCAATTTTTCTGATCTCACCGGCTTGTTTATCATATAAACCGTCTCTCACATGCATCAACATACATTCACATGCATCAACATACATACATACATAATGAAACAGTTATGGCCCCTAGCGCAATTGTTCTCCCAAGCCAATGAGAGAACCTAAGCTAACCTACAATGATCTAAGCTTCTCCAAGCAAGATCTTCAAGGTTGTCCTCCTTTGACACTGACTTCTTTGCTTTCTTCATATCATTACATTACATAAAAGAAACTCGTTTTACATACGAGGGAGTGAGATGAGAAAAGAAGTTACATTTGGGAGATTAAGAGAGAGGCACGACACGCAGGTCGTATTTTAAAACCCCAAACAAAACAAAGGAAAACTAAGGCCATAACCGATCACCACAAGACAATAATAAACACTTTATTATTATTATTATTAATTCCTTTAACTAATTAAAATCAAATTAAATTTCGACGACCGATCACACTACGCAGAGTTAGCCGGGGGTCCGCTGACCGTTTAGCGGACAGGGGTCAAGGGGGCAGCGCCCCTTGCGGGGTCGAAGGGGCAGCGCCCCTGCTCGAAAATTTTAATGAACAATTCATTTAAAATTGACGTCGTTTTTCGTATCAACACTTGATACTTCAAAGCACTTTTTCTAGCCGAACAGGTGAATTTTTTCTTGCGTTAACCGGTTAACCATATGCGTTAACCGGTTAACACTGTTTGAAAATTTTTAGAAAATTCTTTTCTGCCTTGCGTTAACCGGTTAACCATATGCGTTAACCGGTTAACACTGTTGAAAAATTTCTTGGAAAACTGTTTTCCGCTTTGCGTTAACCGGTTAACCAAATGCGTTAACCGATTAACACTGTTTGAAAATTTAAAAAAAAATTATTTCGTATTGCGTTAACCGGTTAACCATACGCGTTAACCGGTTAACACTGTTCGGAAAAGTGTTTAGGACGCACAACTCTTGTGCAGTCAAACCCCAATCGCATAACTCTCTGACAACACAACCCTTGTGCCGTCACTAACCCTGATGCACCAATTTCAGACCGTCAAACACATCTCGATTGTTAATTCAGTATGATTGATCAACACGTCATTGCTTCACCATACTAATGTCGGATCAAGAAGCAAACGACCATTGATCGCTCAAAGGAAAACAATCATTGAGGGTTTGAATGAACGAAATGAGAACACTATATCATATATAATGTATTTTGCATCAGGATTACATATATCACATATATGTAACTTGATTGATCTCAATTTAACCTTTGATTCATTCTGTCTTTAATCATATTATTACAGGAAAAACAGTTATCAGCTTCATGGTTTCGTAAGTGGCTATGATACCACTGAAGGAGAATTGTCATCCAAGGCGCAGCGGAATTTAAAAATTTCTCCATTTAGTGATCCTTACGAATGGGCATGATCAGTGATAGAATCGTTACCTCTTGTGGCAATTCAAACCTTTGGTGCAGATTTCTGATAATGATCAAAACCTTTGATACAGATCCACGGGGCGATCACGAACGTTGAACAATGACAACGTCTCTACTCAGTCCACACGAACGGATTCCTTCAATCGCAGTGCTAGCTGTTATGAATGAAGACTTTGAGTGAGAGAAAGAGGGAAACAAAATTCCAAGTCTCTACTTGAATTTCTGTCTGAGTGGATTGGAGTGACAATGCTTCTACCCAAGGGGTTCTATTTATAGAACCACTTATGTGGGCTTCAAGCTAAAAGCCCACTTAAGTGTATTTTGGCCCATATCTTATAATATGCCCAAAATCACTTAAGTGTATTTTGGACCATATCTTATAATATGCCCAAAATCACTTAAGTATTTGGTACCTTACCATATTTCGTCTCCCACTTAAGTGCACCGTACCTTACGGTGTTCCTTAGTTACTCTATCTCTCATCAATCCGTCCTTTGTGTGTGACCCTATAGGTTTTCGCGGCGTTGGCAATTATATTAAATCACGCATTTAACATAATAAACAGTGAGCGGTATCTAGCAACACATCACTGCTACCCAAGTCACGAAAATGTCATGTGATCTGACAAAACCTCCTGTGATAATAATTATGTGTATAATTACCCCTTTGCCCTTATGTCTATATTGAACACAAGATATAGACCGTGTCACCCTTGTCCAGTTCAATATTGGGCCCATAGACATTTATCCTGTTACGCAGGATGGGCAAATTCCATCTAGGACACTCATGTCCCTCAGCATGCTTTGTGGAGTACCCATCAACTGTCTTTATGGTTATCCAGTTACGGACAACGTTGGATCAGTAACAAAGCACTCGACTCTACATCTAGGATCCATAGTGGTTTCAGGTCGAAGAGTGGTATACACCATTATCACCATGAGAATAACTTATGACACTTTGCATAACTTTCTATATAGTATTCTCATAGCGGGTCAATCCGGTATAAATATTACTCCTAATATTCATACCTATGTTTAAGACTTGATAACTCTTTATCCATGATCCATGAGATGTGATCATCAGTCTACAAACATAATAGTCTTAATGCTTTAATGTTATCCCACTTCATATTAAAGCTCGACTACGGATACTTTAAGAATAATGTCCTTATGTTTAATGTGTTCTCATGATTAAGTCACACTTAATACATTAAACGGACTATCTATTCCAGGGACTTTATTAATCAACCATAATAAAGAAAATGCCTTTAAATAATTCGATACAAGTACCAAAAAGTATTGGCCTCTAGGGCTTACACCAACAAATATGTGTCCACAAAAGCAAAGAAATCGGAAACTACTGATAATCCCTATGAGCAATTCACTCCATAGGACCAAGACCCTGGGGACTCTCCTGGGGATAGAAAAGGGATAAAAATGCGCGAGCAGGTCACGACTCAAAGCTTGGGGAACAGAATTCCAAAGGGAATGAATTCAATGGAAAGACTCGAGCTGACTCGAAGATGCATGTATTGGGGAATATGCCAATACAGCAAAAACTATCCACAACGGATACTTCGGATAAAATCCGGATGAAAACAATCCACTAAGGGACTTCGCTGGGGATGCCTAGAAAGACTCTCCTGGGGAAGCAGCGAGATGAGGTATTACCGGTTACTGGGTAATAAGCTCAAAGAGACATGTGATCTGAACGCCAGGTATGAGGGCGAGAGATACAACATGCTCAGGAAGAGATGAATATCCAAGACCGGTATAAGGGTGAGAGATATCAAGACTTCAAAACATCTGAGGAAAACCAAAAAGGTATACTTTAACTCAGGGATTCTGACTCCACAGGGGACAAAAAGTCATAATAGGGAGCAGAGAGGAAGGAACACCAGGGATACCGGTTACAGGGCATATAATAGGTGACCAACCAAGGCGTGAATTGGGGAATATTCCCAAGACACTCATCATCCACAAGAGGGCTGAAAAGCAAACTCGATTACAGGACGGATATTCGACTCCACAAAGGGGATACGAATCTTACTCAACCGGGGAAGAACAAAAGCTTCGACCAAAGAATGCATGAGATACATCATCTATTACCGTCAGAACGTAGATAATATACTCGCATGGGCGATTATCCACAACCGGTTACTGGGTTAATAAAGGATAAATCGACCGAAAAGAAAAGGCATCGGGATACCGAAACTAGGTATATAATGATGACCAATTCAGGAGAGAAACAATCGTCACCAACAACACCAGGGTAGACGAGAGATGACCCGCTGGGGATAAATTGCGTAATCAGGGAAATTATCCAAGCAGATGAGGGGATATCATCACCGAATATTGGATGAAGATAACTGTCACCAATTAAAGATGAGCAAAAATAGTTACTCTACAAAAAGGGAGAAATAGGGTTTACAACTACCGGTATGAGGGTAGAGAACCACAGACTCTGCCGGGAATGATAATTACTAATTATTGAGCAATTATTCATTTACCACGGGGAAACAGGAAAAGAGTCTCAAGAGACCGATCTAGGATCAAACTAGATAGACACACCAAATCAAGACTTGTCCCGGTGAGGATATAACTCAATGGGGAAAACCATCCCAATATATGTGTTGGGAAGGAACAAAAACAATCGATATCCGCGAGGATATAACCCGGTGGGGAATATGGATGAAAGGATAGACGCTTTCTGCCTATGGAGCTGACTCTATATGGAGAGATCAGACACACACATCTGCTTGGGGAAATATATCACCAAATAGCAGGAGACAACAAACAACGATATATGGCAAAGAATGCAACATGAATATCTGAATGTTATAATTATGCATGTATGTGCGTGGTTTATGTATGATGTATGCTGACAAACAGACATATCTAACACAACTAGGTCCAGGAATCAACCACCCGGTACTACATCTCAAGAGAGAAAGCCAAGTCCCCTAAGGGCGACTGTCCTTGTAGGGGATGAACATCAGTCGTTCTAGCTGGGGACGAGAGTTATTACAGACAAGGTCCACCACACCAACAACTCTACTGAGGAATTTATCCGAGGAGATAAAGGACTTATTGGGATCAACCACCAAATACCGCTCTTGCCCAAAGAGATCCAAGCTGCTGAGGAAGAAAGATTGCTACTCTGCTGAAGGGAAGAGAGGTGACTCTCAACAAGCAATCCACTTGGTAGGATAAACCACAAAAGGTTCCGGAGGGAGGAGATACAGTCATGCCAGGAATATGGACAAAAATCTTACCCTGTTGGGGATCGTACCACC
Source organism: Lathyrus oleraceus (assembly GCF_024323335.1). Lineage (NCBI taxonomy): Eukaryota > Viridiplantae > Streptophyta > Magnoliopsida > Fabales > Fabaceae > Lathyrus > Lathyrus oleraceus. The sequence continues at coordinate 11,425,628 of NC_066580.1, forward strand.
CTTGGGAGAGCACTGAGGATCTCCTAAGTATCCTTTCGTCATTGTGAATGTTCACTCTGTTTAAAAACAAATTATAAAAAAATTTATTGTTTAAAACAATGATACTTTCTTAATCAAAACATGCAAAACATTTGTTGAATAGAAACAGATAAGAGTGCCAATAATTGGATAAAAGGCTCAAATTTATTTGATAGAATGGTGGTCTGCGAATGGCAAAACTCCATAGATCTTTACAAATTTGAAATTGGTGATATATATTGGAAAAGGGCTACATTGAACATAATGACCATTTCTCCACCAAGTCTGAATCCGATGTATTTGAAGCTTTGGTTGATAATGAGCAAGAATCTCTGACGGACGACAGTTGTAGAACAAGGTCTTATCAGGATGCAGTTACTTGCCAAATCCCTAATTTTTGCCTAGATTGCCCCAGGATGAGGTACTCAATCTAGCGGGATACATATATCATTATTATATTTTTTGTGTCTCTAACTTTTGCCTGGATCGCCCTTTCGGGTTTTCAATCCACCGAGACGCTCATTTTTGCCTAAGCCGCCCTTTCGGGTTTTCAACTTAGCGAGCTATTCAATTTTTATTTTTTTAGGCGAAGTATTTCTTGACTGCATCTAAATTCACAGGACGAGTGAAATCCTCCCCATCCATAGTTGTAAGTATCAAAGTACCGCCTGAAAAGGCTCTCTTAACAACATACGGACCCTCATAGTTTGGAGTCCACTTGCCCCTGGAATCTGGCGCGAAAGACAAGAATTTCTTGAGCACAAGGTCACCTTCTCGGAACACACGAGGCTTGACCTTCTTATCAAAAGCTTTCTTCATCCTTTGCTGATATAACTGACCATGGCACATGGCAGTCAATCTCTTCTCTTCTATCAAATTCAGCTGGTCATAACGACTTTGAACCCATTCAGCATCAATCAACTTGGCTTCCATCAAGACTCTCATTGATGGGATCTCCACCTCTACTGGGAGTACAACCTCCATGCCATAAACAAGAGAGAAAGGGGTTGCCCCTGTTGAAGTGCGGACAGATGTACGATATCCATGCAAAGCGAATGGCAACATCTCATGCCAATCTTTGTACGTAACAACCATCTTCTGGATAATTTTCTTAATGTTCTTATTAGTGGCTTCAACAACCCCATTCATCTTGGGTCTGTAAAGAGAAGAGTTATGATGCGCGATCTTGAACTCACTACACAGTTCTTTCATCATCTTGTTATTCAAGTTAGATCCATTATCAGTAATGATCTTATCTGGCCCACCATATCGTCATATGAGTTGATTCTTGATAAACTTCACGACCACCTGCCTGGTCACATTTGCATACGACGCCGCTTCAACCCACTTGGTGAAGTAATCAATTGCTACGAGAATAAATCTGTGTCCATTGGACGCTTTCGGCTCTATCATGTCAATTCCCCACATGGAGAAAGGCAATGGTGATGAAATCACATTCAAAAGTGTCGGGGGAATGTGAATCTTATCCGCGTAAATCTGACACTTATGGCATTTCTTCACATACTTGCAGCAGTCAGACTCCATTGTCAGCCAATAGTAGCCTGCTCTCAACATCTTTCTAGCCATGGCATGTCCATTGGAATGAGTACCAAATGAACCCTCATGGACCTCAGTCATCAACAGGTCTGCTTCGTGTCTATCCACGCATCTGAGCAAAACCATGTCGAAATTTCTCTTGTAAAGCACTTCGCCATTGAGGTAGAAACTGCCTGACAATCTCCTCAAAGTCTTCCTATCTTTCGCAGATGCCCCAGGCGGGTAAACCTGGTTCTGAAGGAAACACTTGATGTCATAATACCATGGCTTATCATCTTTTTCTTCTTCAACTGCAAATGCATGAGCTGGTCTATCCAGGCGCGTCACGGTGATATTGGGAACTTCATTCCAATATTTAACCACAATCATTGAAGCTAGCGTAGCAAGAGCATCTGCCATCCGATTCTCATCTCGAGGAATATGATGGAAGTCAACTTCAGTAAAGAACGTTGAAATCCTCCTCGCATAATCTCTGTAGGGAATGAGACCAGGATGATTCGTTTCCCATTCACCCTTAATCTGATTGACAACGAGGGCCGAATCACCATAAACATCAAGATGCTTGATCCTTAGATAAATGCATTCCTCCAATCCCATAATACAGGCCTCATATTCAGCCATATTATTCGTGCACTTGAAAGTTAGCCTTGCTGTAAAAGGAATATGTGTGCCCTGAGGCGTAATGATTACCGCCCCAATACCATTTCCATATTGATTTACTGCGCCATCAAATACCATACTCCATCTGGAACCAGACTCTGACCCTTCATCAAGTGTGGGTTCATCACAATCTTTCATTTTTAAATACAGAATCTCCTCATCTGGGAAGTCATACTGAACTGACTGATAGTCCTCAATCGGCTGGTGTGCCAAGTGGTTAGCCAAAATACTACCTTTAATAGCCTTTTGAGCTCGATACTCAATATCATATTCAGACAACAACATCTGCCAACGGGCAATCCTTCCAGTTAAAGCAGGCTTCTCAAATATATACTTGATTGGGTCCATTCTGGATATCAACCAAGTGGTATGATTCAACATATACTGACGCAAGCGCTTAGCGGCCCAAGCCAAAGCACAACATGTCTTCTCAAGCATTGAATATCGAGACTCACAATCGGTGAACTTCTTACTCAAGTAGTAGATGGCATACTCTTTCTTCCCGGATTCGTCTTGCTGACCAAGGACACAACCCATTGAATCTTCAAGAACGGTCAGGTGCATAATCAAAGGTCTCCCTTCCACGGGCGGAGACAGAATCGGAGGCTCAGACAGATACTCTTTAATACTATCAAAAGCTTTCTGGCAATCCTCGGTCCAATCATGAGACTGATCTTTCCGGAGGAGCTTGAATATTGGCGCACATGTGGCAGTCATGTGGGATATGAATCTGGAAATGTAATTCAAGCGGCCAAGGAAACCTCAGACTTGCTTCTCAGTTTTGGGCGTAGGCATCTCTCGTATTGCTTTGACCTTTGCAGGATACACCTCAATACCTTTCTCACTGACAATAAAGCCCAATAACTTGCCAGAACGGACTCCAAATGTACACTTGTTGGGATTCAGACGAAGCTTGTACTTCCTCAAGCGCTGAAAAAGCTTCAATAGGTGCTCTACATGTTCAACCTCCGATCTTGACTTAGCGATCATATCGTCAACGTACACCTCAATCTCCTTATGCATCATGTCATGGAACAAGGTAGTCATAGCTCGTTGATACGTGGCTCCGGCGTTCTTCAAACCGAAGGGCATCACTCGATAACAGAATGTTCCCCAAGGTGTGATGAATGTTGTCTTCTCCATATCCTCGGGTGCCACTTTAATCTGATTATATCCTGAAAATCCATCCATAAACGAGAAGACTTTGAATCTAGCTGTATTATCTACCAACATATCAATATGTGGTAGGGGGAAATCATCTTTCGGACTAGCTTTATTCAAGTCTCTATAGTCCACACACATCCGGACTTTTCCATCTTTCTTAGGCACGGGCACAATATTGGCCACCCATTGAGGATATGTAGAAGTCACCAGAAACCCCGCATCGATTTGCTTCTGAACTTCCTCTTTGATCTTCACTGCCATATCAGGATGAGTTCTTCTGAGTTTCTGCTTCACAGGCACGCACTCAGGCTTTAAAGGTAGGAAATGTTGCACAATATCAGTATCTAGACCAGGCATGTCTTCATATGACCAGGCAAAGACGTCAACATATTCTCGTAGCAACTTAATCAACCCCTTCTTAACAGATTCTTCCAGAAGTGCCCCAATCTTTACTTCTCGCACACAATCTTCAGACCCCAAGTTGACTGTTTCCAGATTCTCAAGATACGGCTGAATGATCTTCTCTTCATGCTCAAGTAGCCGGGTGATCTCATCAGGAATCTCTTCAACATCATCTTCCTCTGCCTCAAATACAGGGAATTCAAAGTTGGGAGATGGTGTTGGGTCATTATGTTCAATGGGTTTAGAAATCAACCTGCATAATGATTTTTGGATATGAAAAGCTTTCAGAAATCAAACAAGGCAAATCATTATGCATATGAAAAGATCGATTTTATTCTATTTTTTTTCTTTTTTAGGGTTTTATGTGATCACCAATTTCATGCGAAAAGCGAAAAGGGAAAATAAACGGAAAAACAAACATTTAACATGAATTTATTGAATGAAAATATCATTGTATTTATGCGCCAACAATGTCATCACTCCTCCTTTTGGCATGGGAGAAGGGTTTTTAGACAAAGTGATCATTACGTTGACTTATGGATAACTGTAGGAATATCCACAACGACCCAATTGTTGCAGACCCCTCCAGAGATGATGAAGTCGCCAGAATCCTTTGTATCTTCTTCTAAAACGGCGGCAGCCTCCTCATCTTGACTGTTGTGGATGAAACCTCCACTCTTGAATAACCCTTGCTTGTTGAAAGTACCAGAAGAAAAACCTATGCCAGCCCGGGACTCGTTGTCTTCTAAATCAATCATTTTTCCTAATGGTTGCGCCATGCTCAATAGCCAACTTTGCATCTTTGTAGGAAGCAAATGAAGGAGCTCTTTTCTCAATAGGCTCAGCAATAGATAACGCTTGGAAAGGAGTTCCAACTTCAACCTCGGCATTTATATAAGAGAAGGAAGACAAATGGATAACCAGGAGAGCCCTTTCTCCCCCTACTACCACCAGCTTCTTGTTTTTCACGAATTTCAATTTCTGGTGTAGGGTGGACGTCACGGCGCCTGCCTCGTGAATCCATGGTCTGCCTAAGAGACAACTATACGATGGGTGAATGTCCATAACCTGGAAGGTAATCTGAAAATCACTTGGTCCGATCTTGATTGGGAGATCAACTTCCCCAATCACAGTTTTGCGCGACCCATCGAAGGCTTTCACAAAAACTCCACTCTGCCTCATGGGAGGCCCTTGTAATGGCAGTCTTGAGAGAGTGGACTTTGGCAATACGTTCAATGATGACCCAGTGTCCACCAGTACATTGGACATGGCGTCGTCTCTACAATCCATAGATATATGTAATGCCAAGTTGTGGTTGATCACACTAAAATTTACGTATTTTCGACTCCGATTTCACATGCATTCTAGTTGTTTTATTATCATTTTATTGTGTTATTGCTATGTTTTCCTTTGTTTTCAGGTTTTTACTTTAATCGGAGCCCCGATCGAGAAAAGGAGTGAAAAAGGGCTAAAAACCCTAAAATTCAGCATTTTGTGCTTATGGCCTACCCCATGGCGGGAGCCACAGACCAAGCCATGACGTGTCCAAGTCCAACTTCCTCAACTCCCACGTTTCCCCACTTCATCCACTAAGGCGTCCCACTTTGTTCTTGTGGCGGGCGCCATAGCCTTGTGGCGGGCGCCACAAGAAGGAAACCGTTTCCTCTATTTTCAAGTTGAAGGGCATCCAAGTAAATTCCACCTTTTTTATTTGCTTATAAATAGAAACGCGAATTCAATTTTACAATCATCCAAACTTAGAGCAGAGGCAAACTCAGAAGCAAATTTGTTTCACTTAGGCATATATTCAGTATTTTATAGTGGTAATCGCTTCGCATTGGAGAGTTACCACAATTGTGTAATCAAGTCTGTGATAGAGTCTGTAATCGAGTTTGGAGCACTTTGGAAGGAAGTTAATCCTGCCGCCATTTTCTTTTCCGCATTGCAATTTACTCAGCCCTCCGATTGGAGCAGGTTTTTATTACTCGCCTTTACTTTATTTATTTCCCGCACTCGCTTTACTTTATTTATTTCCCGCACTCGCTTTACTTTATTTATTTCCCGTACTCGCTTTTACTTTTTTATTTCCCGCACTCGCTTTTACTTTATTTATTTCCCGCACTCACTTTTACTTTATTTATTTCCCGCACTCGCTTTTACTTTATTTATTTCCTCGCACTCGCTTTAAATTATTTACTTTCCGCACTCGCACTACTTTTATTTACTTTCCGCACTCGCACTACTTTTATTTATTTTAATGCACTTTTACTTTACCATGTCTAGCTAAATTTATAAGGCTAGAATGTAAGGATCGTAATTAAACCAGTAATCCGTACAATTGTTCGTAGAAACACTTAAAGGGCTATTTTAACTTTCAACCTAAGTTTTCCCGCACTTCAATTCCGTTGGGTAAGATCGAAAGCCGTCCAACGTCTTTATAAACTTAATTGTTTTTAACTATTTCAAAAACAACGAAAGCGCTTTGTTTAGTTCATTAGGAGTTTTTAACATCAAGAAGAAAAGAGATTTTAAAACTATTTTCGGACGCGTTTATAAGTTTAGAGTCTGGTTCGTGAGAACCTCTTTTGGTTAAGAAATCCAGGTTATAATACTTTTCAACTTAGTCAAGATACTATATTTCTTAAAAATAGGTTTACTACTCTAACGCAATGCGCGCCTTTTTATAAGTGACAATAAGAGGGTTTGATTAGGGAGTACAACTCGGTTCTGAATACGCGAAAGCGACAGTTCCTATTAAATTAGTTCTTTTCAAAGTAGGAAACATTGCCCATAAGTAGTTCTATTAGCAAGTACTTGGGTTATCATTTAATTATGTGAATTACATTCGACCCTGTCTTTATTAATTAAATTTATTTTAAAAAAACTTTACTTTTCAATTGCACACTACAAAAACACCTATTTTAATTGCCTTTGATAAACACCATAACAATAGATAACAATAGATTGACACTTGGTCTCTGTGGTTCGATAATCTTTTATATTACTCTGACGCGTTCGTACACTTGCGAACACCGCATCAAGTTTTCCAACGCATCAAGTTTTTGGCGCCGTTGCCGGGGACCAATTTCGTCAAATTTCATTTTCCTGTTGTTATATCGTTTAGACTAAGGTTATTTCCCGCCGGTCGATGCGAATAACTCGCAGCACCGGAAGTTTAAGCTTAGTATACCCTCTGGCGGAACCTGAACGTTACGCTCGCGCACATTTATTCTTTCATAGAATTAAGAGAGCTATGGCCAAAGATCAAAACCAAAGACCTCTTAAGGACTTCGCTCAACCATCTAATGAAGAACCTAGTTCTAGTATAGTAAACCCAATCATTCCAACAATTATTATTTTGAACTTAAACCATCCCTGTTACAACTAGTGCAACAGAGACAATTCGCGGGTCTCGCTACCGAGAACCCTAACCAACATTTAAAAATATTTCTTCAATTAGCAAATACTTTTAAAACCAATGGAGCTTCTCCTGAGGCAATACGTTTAAGATTATTTCCTTTTTCCCTCAGAGATAAAGCTCTATCATGGTTAAATTCCCTTCCACCCAATTCCATTACGACTTGGGATAACCTTAGAAGAGTTTTTCTTGCTAGATATTTTCCCTCGAGTAAGACCTCCGTTCTTCGAAACCATATAACTAGATTTACCCAAAACCATGGAGAATCGCTGTTCGAAGCTTGGGAGAGATATAAAGAGTTGTTACGAGCATGTCCACATCATGGCTTAGAAAATTGGTTAATCATTCAAACCTTCTATAATGGACTTCATTATAACACAAAGATGACCATCGACGCTGCCGCAGGCGGTGCTCTGATGAACAAACCTTATCCTGAAGCTAGTGCCCTCATCGAAGACATGGCTCAAAACCATCAATCATGGGGAGTCGAACGAGCGACAGTTGAGAAGAAGGAAACCCAAGGAGGAGTGCATGAACTAAGCTCTATAGACATGATGCAAGCTAAAATGGACGCATTAGCCCTTAAAGTCGAGCATATGTGCATAAACCCGAATACTATAGCCGCAGTTTCGTCGGATTGTGAGATATGTGGAACCCAAGGACACCAATCTGCAGAATGCAGTCTATTAAACGAAACCCACTCTGAGCAAGTGAACTACACCCAAGGGAACCCATATTCGAATACCTATAACCATGGATGGAGGAATCACCCGAACTTCTCCTATAAAAACAATAACCCTATTCAAAATAATGCACCTCCGAGACCTAGTTATCAAGCCCCTAGATCAAATCAACCTATGCAACCTGTACCACCAAAACCGAGCCTTGAGAAAATTATGGAAAATTTTATCACCGCTCAAACCCAACAAAACAAGGAGTTCATGAATCAAAACATTCATGTTAACGAGTTGATTACTCAGTTAGGAACCAAGGTTGACCAAATAGTTACTCATACTAAGATGCTTGAAACCCAGATCTCTCAGGTAGCTTTAAACCAAGCCCCTCAGACTACACCTGGAGGACAATTCCCTGGACAACCTCAACAAAATCCGAGAGGACAAGCCAATGTCATTACCCTACGAAGTAGGAACGCTTTCGATGAGCCACCAAACCCAAGATTAAGTGAACCCGAAACTTCTAAGGAATGTACCAAACCCCTGGACGAAGTAAAGGAACCAGAGGAATCTGAAAACCAGGAAGGTCGAGATAAAGGAGAAGAACCTAAAGATAAAATTTACGTACCGCCTCCACCATATAAACCACCTATACCATATCCCCAAAGACTCAAACAAACCCAGATCAATAAACAGTATCAAAAATTTATTAAAATTATAGAAAAACTTCATGTAGAAATCCCTTTCACAGAAGCCATCACCCAAATACCTTCCTATGCAAAGTTTCTGAAAGACATCCTTACCAACAAACGTAGACTTGACGATCCGAAGCCTTTGGAATGTAATGCTATTTCCGAGGACAAATTAGCAAAGAAAGATAAAGATCCTGGAAATTTCTCCATTCCTTGCCTTTTGGGTAATCATGTCATCGAAAAAGCTTTTCTAGACTTAGGAGCTAGTGTGAGCTTAATGCCTTTAGCAGTTTGTGAGAGATTAAACTTAGGAGAATTATAACCCACTAAGATGTCACTTCAGTTAGCCGATAGATCTGTTAAATATCCGATAGGCATTTTAGAAGATGTTCCTGTTAGGATAGGTCAACTATTTATCCCTACTATTTTTTCGTCATGGACATCAAAGAGGACAATGATATACCAATTCTTCTAGGTAGACCATTCTTATCGACTGCAGGAGCCATAATAGATGTCAAGAAAGGAAAGTTGACATTTGAGGTAGGTGACGAGAAAATAGAATTTGTACTTTCGAAATTTCTTATGGCACCTGTGATGGGAGACTCGTGTTATGCCTTAGATATCATTGATGAATGTGTTAGAGAATTAGAACAAAAAGAAATTATAAAAACAATTAAGTTACCATCAACCCCCATAAAGGAAGATGATGACTTTAAAGAACCTTACATCGATGATAACCTTTACGAATGTTTATCCCTTACTCCAGATCCTATGCCATGCCCTAAGAAACCAACCTTAGAACTTAAGGAACTGCCTAAGAACCTGAGATACGAGTTCCTCGATGAAAAGATGAACCGCCCAGTTATAGTCAGTGCTACCTTGAGCCAAGAGGAAACAAACCAACTTTTAGACGTTTTACGAAGATATCCCTCAACCTTAGGATATAATATCTCTGACCTGAAAGGTATAAGCCCATCCGTATGCATGCATCGGATTTCGCTCGAAGAAGATTCAAAACCCTCTAGGGAGAATCAGAGAAGAATAAAACCTATAATGAGTGATGTTATTAAGAAGGAAGTTCTTAAGTTGCTTGAGGCAAGTATAATCTATCAGATCTCGGATAGTAAGTGGGTGAGCCCTGTGCATGTAGTACCTAAAAAGGGAGGCATCACAGTCGTGCAAAACGATAAAGGCGAACATGTAGCAAAACGTTTAGAAGGAGGATGACAGATGTGTATAGATTATAGAAAATTAAATAAAGCAACTAGGAAGGACCATTTCCCTTTACCATTCATAGACCAGATGTTGGAGCGTCTAGCCAGACACTCTTACTTCTGCTATCTAGATGGATACTCTGGATTCTTCCAAATACCTATTCACCCCGAAGATCAAGAAAAAACTACCTTTACATGCCCCTATAGAACTTTTGCCTACAGACGAATGCCGTTCGGCCTCTGTAACGCCCCAGTTACTTTCCAATGCTGCATGATGTCAATATTCGCAGATTACCTAGATGGTATCATGGAAGTGTTTATGGACGATTTCTCGGTTTGCGGATTCGATTTTCACAATTGTCTTGCTAACCTTGAGAAAATCCTGGAAAGATGCGTGGAGGTGAACCTCGTGCTAAATTGGGAAAAATGTCATTTCATGGTGACCGAAGGAATAGTTTTAGGACATATAGTTTCCGAAAAAGGTATAGAGGTAGATAAAGCTAAAATAGAAGTTATAGAAAACCTAAAACCCCCAAAAACCATCCGAGAAGTCCGAAGCTTTCTTGGACACGCTGGATTCTACCGGCGTTTTATTAAGGACTTCTCCAAAATAACTAAACCGTTAACCGGACTTTTAATGAAAGATGCTGAATTCGTTTTTGACGAAAAATGTAATGACGTATTTAATCTTTTAAAGCAAGCATTAATCTCTGCACCCATTATGAAACCGCCCGATTGGTCGGAACCTTTTGAAATAATGTGCGATGCTAGTGATTATGCAGTTGGAGCCGTTCTAGGACAAAGAAAAGATAAAAAATTACATGCTATTTATTATGCCAGTAGAACCCTAGATGCTGCCCAGCTTAATTACGCAACAACTGAAAAAGAATTACTCGCTGTAGTTTTCGCTATAGACAAATTTAGATCTTATCTAGTAGGAGCAAAAATTATTGTTTACACCGATCATGCTGCCATTCGTTACCTATTAAGTAAAAAAGATGCCAAGCCCAGGTTACTCCGATGGATTCCATTACTACAAGAATTTGATTTAGATATAAGAGATAAAAAAAGGCACTGAAAATGTAGTGGCCGATCACCTTTCTAGGCTAGAACATCTAAAACCTGAACTAGTACCCATAAACGATGATTTCGCCTATGATAGACTGATAGCTAAAGTAGAAACCATTGAAGATAATAACCTAGATCCTTTTGAGCAATCCCAAAATTCCTTAGCAATAAGTAGCGTACCCTGGTATGCAGATTTCGTTAATTACCTAGCTGCTGATATAGTACCCCCTGATCTTGACTACCACCGCAAGAAGAAATTCTTCCACGATGTGAGAAACTTCTATTGGGACAAACCGCTCCTTTTCAAAAGGGGTAAAGATGGCATCTTTCGCCGTTGCGTTCCAGAAGAAGAGGTAAATAATATTATAGAGCATTGTCATTCTGCACCTTATAGTGGACATGCGAGCACCTCTAAGACATACGCCAAGATTCTTCAAGCTGGCCTATTCTGGCCTACCATGTGGAGTGATGTCTATGCTTTCATTGTCAAGTGTGATAGATGCCAACGCACTGGAAACATTTCAAGACGTGATGAAATGCCTCTAAGAAACATTCAAGAAGTAGAACTCTTTGACGTATGGGGTATAGATTTCATGGGACCTTTTCCACCATCCTTAGGAAATAGGTATATCTTAGTAGCTGTAGACTATGTGTCTAAGTGGATTGAAGCTATAGCTGCACCCACAAACGACACTAAGGTAGTAATCAAACTATTTAAAAACTATATATTCCCTAGATTTGGAACACCACGTTTAGTCATAAGCGATGGAGGATCACACTTTATATCGAGAATATTTGACAAACTTTTAAGAAAATATGGAGTTAGGCATAGAGTAGCAACACCATACCACCCACAAACTAGTGGCCAAGTAGAAGTATCTAATAGGGAGATAAAACAGATCCTAGAGAAAACTGTTTCTTTTTCTAGGAGAGACTGGTCTCAGAAGCTTCAAGAAGCATTATGGGCCTATAGAACCGCTTTCAAAACCCCTATAGGAACTACTCCTTATCAACTAGTTTATGGAAAATCATGTCACTTACCATTCGAGTTAGAGCATAAGGCCTATTGGGCCATTAAAACTTTGAATTTAGACTACTTAGCTGCTGGAGAAAAGCGTACCCTAGACATTCATAAATTAGAAGAACTTAGGCAATCTGCCTACGAGAATGCGAAAATATATAAAGAGAGGACAAAAGCCTATCACGACAAAAGAATAGTAAAGAAAAACTTCAATGTAGGTGATTCTGTTCTCCTTTTTAACACTAGGTTATGACTCTTCCCTGGAAAGCTACGTTCAAGATGGACTGGTCCCTTTGAAGTATCCAAGATTCTGAGATCCGGAGCCGTAGAAATCAAGAATGATACCTGTAGTCCATTCATTGTAAATGGACAAAGACTGAAGCTCTATGAAGGAGGAGACATTCCAGCATACTACTCGAGCCACACCCTGATTGATCCACCGATTCATACTACTACAGGTGTATAAATTCTAATCGTCAAGCTAATGACGTTAAACAAGCGCTGCGTGGGAGGCAACCCATGGTTTCTTTTCATTTTACTTTTTTTTTCCGCATTTATTTACATTTATTTTTATTTTTATTTTATCTTATTTTGCATTGAGACTAAAGTTTGAATGGTTTGTATTTTCAGGATCACTTTCCTAACTTTTACAGGATACAGGGTTTTGATGACATGCATGTTGCCTATAGAGACAATGCTCAGAGGGAGCGCTACATTGCTTTATACCAGCGCCCTATGGCACCCACACGTTACCCTGACCAGCATTGTATGGAGGCACTGGGTATCGAGCCTAGTATCCGATTCCTTAGCCACCAGCTCCACTGGGACGAATTTGCTGATGACTTGAGTAACACATATAGGAACCTGACTTTGGAGTTCCTGAGTTCATTCGACTACGACCCATATTCTGGACTAGATGGGTATGCTGCTTTCAGGCTCTTTGGAGTTGAATATTCCTTCAGCCAAAAAGAGTTCGGTGACTTATTGGGCTTCCAGACCACTCCTGATGCTATCCCGGAGACACCTTTGGGATATTTCCTGGGTAAGGAAGTGGAGAAGTTTTGGAGTGATATATCAGGTGGCGGAAGCCAGGATCCATCTACACAGTTATCTTATGTCATACATAACCCAACCTTCAGATATTTTCAGATGATATTAGCACATTCCTTCTTGGGAAGACAAGATGCAGAGACACTACTGAGTGAAGAAGAGATCTTCCTATTATTTTGCGCATCCCAGTCTCGCCCAGTAGCATGTGGGAACTTTTTATTGAATAATCTCAGCGGTATCTCTAGATCCACCGAAGGAGTCATCCATGTTGGTGGAATCATCACACAGATTGCTGTCGCTTTAGGTCTGTCTCGCAAGTTGTTGCATCTTCGGACCTACTGTGGATATACTACCATGGACACCGATTTCTGTTTGACCGGAGGATTGATGAGGAGAGCCTCTTTCCACCCATGTCAGTTCCGACTGCTAGTCGACAGCGAGGCCATCCATTACTTCACATTGCCAGACCCTATGATGACCAGTGTGCATGATCCAGCGAATTGGAGTTATGCTCTAGAGGGCCAGGGAGAGACCGTCGAGGAGCCGAGATCGCCCCCAGTTGCTGAATACACACCTGCACCACCATCTCCTAGAATCACTGTTCTCTCTAATAATCATTCATTGCAGACACCCGACATACGCACCCAGATTGCTGAGTGCCGTAGAGAGATTGCAGAGCTTAGACAGGAAGTGGCGGACCTAACTTTACAGATAGGAGTGTCTGATCTCACCCATGCTACTGAAGCTGATTGTCTATATCAGGAGATCGCAGAGCTCAGGCAGGAGATAGCCGTGCTCCGTGGATCCACTCACGCAGACGACACCCCTAATACCTGATTTCACCATTTCATTTCACTTTATTTCTCTTTTATATATTTATCGTATTTGCATTACTCATTTTATATTATCGCATTTGGATATTATATAAACTACTACTATACATTAGTATTTCTATTTTTATCTATATATGTTTTATATTTATTTTAATTACATTTTATTTTTTTCAGTTATTTCTTTATTTATTTATATTTAATTTATGTTTTTGTTTTTGTTTCAGTTTCACTTTTTATTTTCGTTTTTACTTTTATAAAATTATGCAAGTCAAAGAAACTAGGAGAATCGCAAGACAAATGCTATCCAGACCCCTCAAAGCCAAAAGACAAGCGAAGCCCAAACCAAAGGACCAAAATCTGGCCTAGCCAGATTTTGCCTTGTGGCGCCCGCCATAGGACTTGTGGCGCCCGCCCGCCACAGCGTCTGTAAATGGTCGGGGCAGACCACTTTTCTTCACCATTTTTGCAACTTACAACCTCCAAAACCCATTTTTTTCACCCTGGAAAAAAGCCCTTGAACCCACAAAAAGCTCATACTTTCCTAACCATCATACCACACAAATCATTAATCCACTTTCCATTTTCGATTTCATCCGCCGAATTTTGTAAAAATCCAACCTTTTCACCAACCACTTCATCTTCTTCATCCACTTTTCAAGAGCATTCAAATGGAGTTCAACGGATTCATTCTTCGAGGAGGGAAACCGGGGGAGAGACAAAGGAAAATCATTGAACGGTTGCAAAATCGGGAAATTCTCCCGACAAGGTATGTTGACAAAAATTGTCTCTATACTTTAGGTATCTACCATAGCGTTTTTCATTTATTAGAAATCTTAGGTTTGCATAATTTCTTTATCAACAAAGAACCCACCTATGAGCGGCTGACAATCGAATTTTTAAGTTCCTTAATTTATATTGTCAACCCTAACACTGCTAGCACAGTCGGTACTGTCCAATTTAGAATGTTTGCTGTTGAATACCAATTCAGTACTGATGAACTAGCCAGTCTGTTAGGGATCCCTCATGGGGAAGTTGCTATTTGTGAGGCCCCTTTGGATTCCGAATGGTCTGTTGAGGTATTTTCCTTCTGGGAGCGTTTATCAAACACTTCTATTAACTCTTTTGAAGGAGTTCTTGCCTCAACTATCCATAACCCGACCATCAGAGTTTTTAGATATCTGTTGGAATGCACTATTTTTGGCCGGGAGAATCCAAATAAGGTTAATGCCAGAGAGCTTCTATATTTGCAAGGAAGCCTCACAAATAGGAGAATTAATTCGGTTCCGTTCATGCTCGCCCATATGATTTTAACTCTGAATAAGGCGGGACCGATTTCTTTTGGTGGATTGATTACGTCTATTGCTCGGGCACTTAACCTGAACAATGAGATGGCTACCCTATACGCCTTACCTCCTCGCACAATTAACTTAAAATTTCTGAGAGACATGAAATTGTGCCGCTCAAGGAGAAAAGGAGGTTATACACTTATGATTCATGGTGTAGCCATCCCATCTATTATTCTACCTTGCACTAGACGTACAGATATACGCGATGAGAGGAATTGGACCTACGATTTAGATGCTCCACCTGTTTTGGGTCCTCTTCCTCCTAACATTCCTGATGAGGCGGGACCAGACACTGATGACGAATATGATCGGAGAGAGATCTCTCGTACCACATGTGTCCCCCCATCATCCTTCACCACCACACACCGCACCATCTTCTTCTTCTGCAGGTACCACTCCTGGCTTCTATATTACAGAGGAGATGTGGCGTGACCACCTGGTTAGAGAGAAAAGGCGTGACGACCTACTCTCTACCCTCTAGCAACAAATGACGGATAATATGAACTTCATGCAACAATCACAGCGAAGGACAGACAGGTCCTACGACACTGTCCTACAGTCCCTGCAAGTGATCATCGATACACAAGCCCGTCAACAACAATACCACCAGAGACACGTGGCACTAATTGAAGCCACCCAAGGTTCCATTATCGGTAACCTTCGAGAGGTGAGGACCGCTCAGAATGCGCTGCAGGCGAGGATGGCGAGGGCACTAGTGGTCAGTAATAGGTTGCCAGGTAACTCTTCCTTATCTTATTTCGAAACATTGGGGACAATGTTCGATTTAAGTGTGGGAGGAGACTCTATCATCTTTTCTTTATTGTTTTTCTCGCTTTTCCTTTATCGTTTTTCTTTGCTGTTTTTAGATAGTTTACTTCCTTTTAGTTGTTTATTTTGCTTTTTAGTATAATGCATGAGTCTGACGAGTCACCAAATACAGTAGATCTTTAGTACAATCTAGTCTCCCCATACCTTTAGCCCCACCAAATTTTTTTTGCAAAAGAAAATAGTGTTATTTCGAAAGTTTTCAGGTTTTAAGGACATGTTTTGAGTAAGGATGCGGTGACTTGGGAGAACTTTGCGAAACATCAGTATCTGTTTTAGCACCATAAGCTTCGTAAATATAGGAATCATTCCCGAAACCCCATATACCATGGCCTTAATCATCATTTCCGTATGAGTCCTTAGTAGTTTATCTCAGCAGTCAGCTCCGGCCTACGCATCCTCTACGTAGGAGACCGATGCAAATAAGTGAATGATCCAAAAAAAAAAACAAAAAAAAAAGAAAGCAAAAGGCAACTCCGGTATAGGTGACCCTCACAAAGTCATTTAAACCAAAGAATTATAAAGAATTGCTACAAAAAGAAAAAGAAAAAAAGAAAAGCAGTACCCACTGCTAGTTGGTTCAGAGGTATCTGGCACTGAACTCGGTAGGGCAGATTACGATCCGATCCCCCACAACTACAGTTGGGTCCAATAAAAGGGTTTACGCATGTTTATGTGCCAGAAACCCCAAGCTCTGATCATAATCACTAACAGGCCACTCTACTATGAAGTATGTAAGGATAACGGGCTTAATGTGATTGCGCCTGAATGAAAAGGACACAAAAGAGATGAAGAGGCAGGCCTAGGTATTGTGGGATAATATGGGTTGGTTAATATAGGAATGAAGTTTATGTCCGTACTTGCGGATTAGTGTCATCATGATACCCTTAGTTCACTCAGTTAGTACCTATCACTGCATCCCGACTTGAACTCGAAATTTTTACCTGAAGCACTCGTTTTCACAAATTTTCTTTTATGATCTTTTCAATGTTTTGCTTGAGGACAAGCAAAGGTTTAAGTGTGGGAGAGTTTGATCACACTAAAATTTACGTATTTTCGACTCCGATTTCACATGCATTCTAGTTGTTTTATTATCATTTTATTGTGTTTTTGCTATGTTTTCCTTTGTTTTCATGTTTTTACTTTAATCGGAGCCCCGATCGAGAAAAGGAGTGAAAAAGGGCTAAAAACCCTAAAATTCAGCATTTTGTGCTTATGGCCTACACCATGGCGGGCGCCACAGACCAAGCCATGACGTGTCCAAGTCCAACTTCCTCAACTCCCACGTTTCCCCACTTCATCCACTAAGGCGCCCCACTTTGTGCTTGTGGCGGGCGCCATAGCCTTGTGGCGGGCGCCACAAGAAGGAAACAGTTTCCTCTATTTTCAAGTTGAAGGGCATCCAAGTAAATTCCACCTTTTTTATTTGCTTATAAATAGAAACGCGAATTCAGTTTTACAATCATCCAAACTTAGAGCAGAGGCAAACTCAGAAGCAAATTTGTTTCACTTAGGCATATATTCAGTATTTTATAGTGGTAATCGCTTCGCATTGGAGAGTTACCACAATTGTGTAATCAAGTCTGTGATAGAGTCTGTAATCGAGTTTGGAGCACTTTGGAAGGAAGTTAATCCTGCCGCCATTTTCTTTTCCGCATTGCAATTTACTCAGCCCTCCGATTGGAGCAGGTTTTTATTACTCGCCTTTACTTTATTTATTTCCCGCACTCGCTTTACTTTATTTATTTCCGGCACTCGCTTTACTTTATTTATTTCCCGCACTCGCTTTTACTTTATTTATTTCCCGCACTCGCTTTTACTTTATTTATTTCCCGCACTCGCTTTTACTTTATTTATTTCCCGCACTCGCTTTTACTTTATTTATTTCCTCGCACTCGCTTTAAATTATTTACTTTCCGCACTCACACTACTTTTATTTACTTTCCGCACTCGCACTACTTTTATTTATTTTAATGCACTTTTACTATGTCTAGCTAAATTTATAAGGCTAGAATGTAAGGATCGTAATTAAACCAGTAATCCGTACAATTGTTCGTAGAAACACTTAAAGGGCTATTTTAACTTTCAACTTAAGTTTTCCCGCACTTCAATTCCGTTGGGTAAGATCGAAAGCCGTCCAACGTCTTTATAAACTTAATTGCTTTTAACTATTTCAAAAACAGCGAAAGCGATTTGTTTAGTTCATTAGGAGTTTTTAACATCAAGAAGAAAAGAGATTTTAAAACTATTTTCGGACGCATTTATAAGTTTAGAGTCTGGTTCGTGAGAACCTTTTTTGGTTAAGAAATCCAGGTTATAATACTTTTCAACTTAGTCAAGATACTATATTTCTTAAAAATAGGTTTACTACTCTAACGCAATGCGCGCCTTTTTATAAGTGACAATAAAAGGGTTTGATTAGGGAGTACAACTCGGTTCTGAATACGCGAAAGCGACAGTTCCTGTTAAATTAGTTCTTTTCAAAGTAGGAAACGTTGCCCATAAGTAGTTCTATTAGCAAGTACTTGGATTATCATTTAATTATGTGAATTACATTCGACTCTGTCTTTATTAATTAAATTTATTTTAAAAAAACTTTACTTTTCAATTGCACACTACAAAAACACCTATTTTAATTGCCTTTGATAAACACCATAACAGTAGATAACGATAGATTGACACTTGGTCTCTGTGGTTCGATAATCTTTTATATTACTCTGACGCGTTCGTACACTTACGAACACTGCATCAAGTTTTCCAACGCATCAGTGGTCTCTTCCCTCCTCAGGGAGATCAGAGTCACAAAAGCTCAGGTTGTTACAAGCAGTAATGTT
The DNA here is from genome assembly GCF_024323335.1 of Lathyrus oleraceus. Lineage (NCBI taxonomy): Eukaryota > Viridiplantae > Streptophyta > Magnoliopsida > Fabales > Fabaceae > Lathyrus > Lathyrus oleraceus. The sequence continues at coordinate 11,444,404 of NC_066580.1, forward strand.
TGCAACAATGCTATCGAATTGCTCCAAAGTGACATCGTGATCTACATATGCCACATCCAAAACCTTCTGCAGAGCCTCTCGGTGTGGTTCTGAATTCAGGAGTAATGATAACACAGATATTTTGGATGGCGTTTGTAGAAGTTGGTCTACAACATTGTACTCTCTCTTCTTGATGAGCCTTAGCATCTCATCACAGTCTTCTTTCGCATTGCCGCTAGGGCCAACAGAAGTAGGAGCTTTTAGCACAGAAGAGGGATTAACAGCAAGTGCCGGATTAGGAGAATTCACAACGTTCCCAATCGGGCGTTCAACAAAATCAGCATTAATTTGAGGCTTCGGCGGTGCTAAAAATACATGGCCACTACGGGTCAAACTGCTAACATCGGCAATATTAACAACAGAAGAAGAGGGCAAGGAAACCTCTTTCCCATTCTCTACTGCTACGGCGTTGTAGCGATAGGGAACTGCCTTTTCAGAAGAGTAAGGCACAGGACCAACAGGCTTAATGATCAGAGCGGGAGAAGCCTTCTGCTTGCTACCATTGTACTTGATGATAACAGGCTCGGGTATCCGGAACACTGGGGAGATCACATTGACCTCAGGCTCATTTTCATCAACATTCCTGTTTTGAAGGATCTCAATGACTCCTTCGTCCAGCATTTCCTGAACATCCTTGCGCACCTGGCAGCAACCCAATCGGTTAACAGAGCAGACTCGACATCTATCATGGTCATGCTCATAATGACTGTAGTTATATAACAAATGGTGTGTCTCGACCAACGATTGTTGAATATGACTGACATATTTGACCTTGTATTTGCCATGGCAACCCTGGACCATGTTGACAGACTTCCCATGCTCGGGAAATGGGTTCTTCTTCACATTAGGGCCTACGTCCTCAAAACATAGAATACCACACCTCACAAGGTCTTGAACCTTGGTCTTCAAAGGGTAACAATTCTCCACGTCGTGGCCGGGAGCACCAGAATGGTAAACACAATGTAACTCGGGCTTATACCACCACTAGGGGTTAGCAGGTATAGCCGATGGGTCTCTCGGAGTAATCAGTTTCCTCTCTATCAAAGAGGGATATAATTCTGCGTACGTCATTGGAATAGGATCAAAGGTGACCCTTTTCCTCTCGTAACTCGTGTTGGTTTGATTACTGTTTCGAGGCTGGTAGGCCTGCTGTTGTGGACTGGGCTATTGTGGCTGATATTGCTGAGGTGGTTGCTGATTGTTGTCGTGATGCTGGTACTGTTGATTATCTCTAAAGACAGGTGCTATATGAGCCACCTGGTGCTGGTTACTGGCGGGACGCACAGTCTTCCTCCTCACAGAGGGTCTTCTTGGTTTCTCATGGGAGGTCACATCATGTGCCTCTCCATTTTTCTTCTTTGCAAACGCCCCATAACGTTTGGCAGAAGAGCCTTCTTCTTTGGTTAGACGTCCTTCTCTGACCCCTTCTTCTAGACGCATCCCCATATTTACCATCTCGGTGAAGTCAGAAGGAGCACTAGCAATCATCCGATCATAATAAAAAGAACTTAAAGTCTTCAAAAAGATCTTAGTCATCTCTTTCTCTTCTAGCGGAGGCACGATCTGTGCTGCCACCTCTCGCCACCTCTGGGCGTACTCCTTAAATGTTTCTTTATCCTTCTGGGACATGGCTCTCAATTGATCTCTATCGGGAGCCATATCCACGTTGTACTTGTATTGCTTGACGAAGGCTTCGCCGAGATCATTGAAGGATCGGATGTTCGCGCCGTCTAAACCCATGTACCAACGCAAAGCGGCACCGGACAGACTGTCCTGAAAGTAGTGGATGAGTAGTTGGTCATTATTGGTTTGAGTTGACATCTTCCTGGCATACATGACCAGGTGGCTGAGAGGACAAGTATTTTCTTTGTACTTTTCAAAATCAGGGACCTTGAATTTCACAGGGATCTTCACATTTGGAACCAAGCAGAGTTCGGCAGCAGACTTGCCGAAAAGATCCTTCCCTCTGAGAGTTTTCAATTCCTTGCGAAGCTCAAGAAATTGATCGTTCATAGCATCCATCTTCTCATAAACATCTGGACCCTCAGACGGCTCAGAATGATAGATGGTGTCGTCTACCCTGGGCAAAGTATGCACGACAGGAGGAGGAACGGCAAGGATCGGGCTAGATGCCGGCAGAGAAGCAAAGGTGGGAACAGGACCCTCAGGCATGAAATTGGGAGGCATCCCCCACGGGAACCCGGTTGGCATGGCTGTTGGAACAAAATATGCACTGGCCGCGGGCACAGTAGAGGAGACAATCTCGGAGATAACTGTCCTCTGGGGAGGAGTTGAAGGTGTCAGAGAGGACTGGCTCTGGGCAGCCATGAGTGACTCCATTAGGGCAGTCAATCTGGCAACTTCCTCTTTCAGCTCGCGGTTCTCTTGCTCTAAGTGATCCATCAGTCTTGAAATGTTGGCTCTAGTGTAGTACCGGTGAGTCAGCTTGTCTTCAAAATAAATGAAGGACACAGAGTTAGACCATAGGGCAAGGGACCGGAAACAAAACCTGCTTATGCATATGATGCATACAATGCTTGTGCATATGATTTATTTTTTATTTCAAAGGAACTTTAGAGTTTTATTTGCAAATTTTGGAAATATTAAGCATTTTATCACATATGGAAATATCTCATCAAATAATATCAGGAAAAAGAAGTGCAGCATCGTCAATCATATACAAGAGAAAAGGAACATAATCGTCCTATGGATCCCTAGAAATAATCATCTAAAGCTCGGGACACAGGAAGATAAGATGCGCGAAGCCTCTTCACCTCTCTCTCATAGGTTGCCTCCATATCCGCCTTCTCTTTGGCGAGTCGATCATACTTCCTCTTCCAGAACTTAGAAGACTGAGGAAGTAGAGAAGTCCATACATCATCAGGGTCATCAATAACCTGATGCTCAAGAAACTCAATCAACGCATCCTTCTCCTTAATCTGCTGAAGCAACTCTTCACGTTCACGGATCCAGGCACGTGAACGGTCTTCGTCTCTCAACTCCTCTACTCCTTGATTAGGGAGGGTTGAAGGCCCAACCATAATCATAGGTGTAGGTCTCGGATACTCGTAAGGTATGAGATACTCAGACGCCCTTTTCCTAACCCAAACAGTGTAAGGCTCCAAAGCGATGCAATTCTTAGGACCCAACTCTTTCCTTCCTTTCCCATGAATCTTGTGCCATGCGCGAACCATTCTGCCCTTCAAGCCTTGGGGATCTTTACCATCCTGAAAGAATACACCCTCTAACAGAATGTTATTGGGTTTATCCTTTAAGGGGAACCCAAGTTGACGACGTGCCAAAACAGGATTGTAGTTAATCCCACCACATGTACCAAGAAGAGGCACATTGGAGAATTCACCACAAGAGTCGATAATCTGCATACCATCATACACACGGTTATACCAAGAGATATCATCATTAGTGAGAGACATAAGTCTCGTGGACCACCGTAGACATTCCTTGTTCTCCTTGAAAGCGACCGTATGAGGTAAGTGAGAAATAAACCACTTATACAACAGAGGCAAACAACACACAAAGGCGCCACCACCCTTTGCATTCCTCATGCGCAAAGAGAAATAGGTATCGCCTAACAGAGTCGGAACGGGATTAAGAGTAGAGAAAATCCTAATAGCGTTCACATCCACAAACTTGTCGATGTTGGGGAATAACACTAGCCCATAGATGAGAAGTACAAATACGACCTCAAAGGCGTCCTCACTCATGGCCTTCCCATACATAGTAGCTTGAGCAATGAAGAACTCAGAAGGGAGACCTTGAATTCCCCCTTTGGTAGTCATGTGAGCATCAACCAGAGATTCATCTATGTGTAACATGTCTACTATCTCTTGAGAAGTAGGAACCCTTTCCAAGCCACTGAACGGCAACTGATCCAGGACAGGTATACCCACAAGATAAGCATACTCCTCAAGTGTAGGCAAAAGCTGAAAATCCGGAGACGTGAAGCAATGGTAGAAAGGATCGTAAAACTGCACCAATACACTCATCAATCCTTCATCCACCTGAGTGGTCAGAAGAGGAAAAAGCTTCCCGAAACGAGCCTTGAAACCCACGGGATCTAATACATAAGATGTCAAATTCCTTAACTCTTTCAAGTCTGGTTGTCTGAAGCTGTACTTCTTTGTATTCCTTCTTTGTCTTTCCATGTCTGAAAATTTTGCAAATAGACCTCTTAAGTTCCTTGAAAATTTTCTCATTATTTTGATGATATGAATGCAAATGGGTGCATGAATGCATGAATGCAACAATCACACTCAAGGATCAAGCAAAGCACACCAAACAAAGGTCATGGGATGGATCATGTTATCCTTAATATCAACCATCCATTTTGGTGGATTATGGTTTACACCTTATCAACACCCAAGATCCATTGATATTAAGGATACCTGAACGGATCAACCATGAATCAAGGGTTTGTTGCAAGTCACGAGCATGGAGTTTAGGTTAAGAACCGCCCAAAGGGAGTGTACTAAGGTTTAAACCTGCCAAACATGTTCCACAAAAGGTTCCCATAGTCATCATCCCATCTTTTGGATATTATCGGATAAACGACTACTCGTATTCCAAAAATATCCTCAAGAGAGACTCTTATGAGTGTAGCATCGCGTAACAATCGTATCAAATCTTACACTTGAACAACTTTCGCACTACATCCTAAAAATAGGCCAAGATGGGTTTGGTAAACTAAGGTCCTTGGCTTCTAAGGTCTATATTGGAAAGAGTAATGTCTAACCACAACTACTTGTGTGACATTATTGATCCCAACATGACCTCCACCAAGTGAATGGGCTTACAAGTCGACTTACTAAGGAATAACTCCACACAAGTCGACAAGACTATGCCATTCTCCTATCCTAAGTGCACTCGAGTTCGGGTATAGAACTCATCTCACAAAGATCACCAAGCACACAAGGAATTAATATTCAAGCAAATCAATCATTACACACAATACAGTAATCCCAAATTGCACAAAAATATGTCACAAAAAAAATATACAATACAATACAACAAATATGAAAAGTAGACAAAACCCACTAGGCGGATAAATTCCCCAGCAGAGTCGCCACTTTTCTGTAGCGGGGTATTCGTTACCATTAGAGATATTGACTAAATCCAAGGTAAATCATACAAGTCGAGTCACCACCGCACTTCTATTTATCCAAAGGAATGGTTAGAAAGCGAACAAAAACCTAAAAGTTTTATCGAATCAAAAACTAGTAAAATGTTAGAGATCTGGGTAAGGGGGTTGGTTATGCAATGGGAAGGTGTTAGGCCCCCAAAGCATCCTAGGTACTCCTAGGGAGCCCTTTTCACATTTATTGCAAAGGTTGTTGTTTTGTGAAAATTTATTTGTGCAAACATGATTGAAGGGATGAGAAAAGCGTGCATGTTTATCTAATGTACTACTTACTAAAGGAAGGGTCAAAAGGAGATGACTCGCACGGATGTCGCATCCACTACATACGTATCTCACTGAGAATCAGAGTCTTTGTAGCTCGGCTACCTATGGGTTAAAGAGGAGTGTGCTCGCTAAGACATCGCGTCTTATGCCTACATATCTCATCTGGGATGAAAATCAGAGCAAAACGTAGTTCGACTAACTATGGGGTAAAGGTTGAACGACGTTACTATGCAATCTACCGGATGCTCGACCTTTGGAGACTTACTCGCCTGTAGTAGAAGGAGTAAACGTGTTCTTAGGAGAAGAAAAATCAATGAGTTGGGGTTTTAGGGATGCTCATGCAGAAAGGCAGTCCTAGATGAAGGAACCGCGCTACCTTAATTGACATGCCACGAGAGGCTATACGAAACCTAAGAAAGCAGTAAAATGTGGGAAAAGTAAAGGGATCGAGAGGTCTACCGCACGGATAAAGATCCGAAGTAACAATAATTAATGAAACAAGAAACCCGAAGACCTTTCCAAGCTAACACCATCAAAGAAAGTGAGTCAGTACAGGCAATCGGAATAAACCTCCAGGGGGTATCCCATAAATAAAATGGAATACCACGCATGCTATCCCTGCAAGAGTATGTGAGCCCTCACAAAAACTCAACAAACGGGTTAGAGTAACAGGATGGAATAAGGAGAAAACAATGCCATAAAACAGGTTAGAGCAAACAGAAAAAATCAAATGCTGTTGCGATCGCCGCTGTATCGCCTAGCGAAAGCTTAGCGAAGCTTCGCTAAAGGCTCACCTAGCGAAGCGGGTAGCGAAGGCCTGTGGGTTTTGGGTTCTTCATTGATAACGGTCCGATCTCGGTAACCCAAACCCTATGGTATCCATCAGAAACGAAACGATTAAACATTCAAGGTATTGGTTTTATACATTCATGCATATCTGAACCCGTGGGCAAAAACCTAACGATACCTCATACATTTAGATGATTCAAATTAAGAGCATAAAATTACGGGAATAAGGCCAACCTGATTGGAGAGATCGATTAAACTCGAATGGCACGACTGGGTTTGCAGAGTGATTTCAGGGTTTATATGAGATAGAGCCGATTCTGTGCAGATCAGTTCTCTTCAGTGTCTGGAGGTTGCTCCGAGTTCTCTGTCAGGTAACCTCTCTCTCTGATAATCCAGGGTTTGTAATAGTCTCCAGTCTCCAGTCCCTTTTTCTCAAATGAAGCTCTGGTATTTATAACCTGATTTTGGTGACTTGATGGGCTTCAAAATCAAGCCCAACATTTTCTGTTATTTTCTGAAATGCGCGCGCTTCGCCTAGCGAAGGATCTGCTCGCCTAGCGAGCATGACAGTTCAGTTCGCTTAGCGAACCCTGCTGCTCGCCTAGCGAGCATGACAGCTCAGAGACAAATTTTTGCTCCTTCAAGATTAGCGTTCTGAATGATGAATAGGCCCCATTTGAACCTGTTGGGTGATACTCAAGCTCCAAACAAAAGATGTTAGTGACACATTTTTGTGCTTTTGGTTAGTAAACAAAGGTAAGAGAAACAACGACATATAATTCAAGCATGCTTGGTGATCTCAAACCAATCACAAAGAGTCCCACCCAAAGGCAAAGGGAACCAAGATGCTAAAGATCCTTGAGGCCATGCAAATGCAATGTTATGATGCCATGGGGGATCTTAGGGCCAAAATTGGGGTCTTACAGAGAGGAAATGACATTTAATAGTGTCGAAGGAAGATGAATCTTATATGCATAAATTTGACACTTATGGCATTTCTTCACAAACTTGCAATAATCAGATTCCATTGTCAGCCAATAGTAACCTACTCTCAACATCTTCTTTGCCATATCATATCCATTGGAATGAGTACCAAAGGAACCTTCATGGACTTCAGTTATCAATAAGTCTGCTTCGTGTCTATCCACGCATCTGAGCAAAACCATATCGAAGTTTCTCTTGTAAAGCACATCACCATTCAAGTAGAAGTTGCCAGGTAATCTCCTCAAAGTCTTCTTATCTTTCAAAGATGTCCCAGGCGGGTAAATCTGACTTTGGAGGAAACATTTGATATCAAAATACCAAGGCTTTTCATCTTTTAGTTCTTCGAGAGCTGGCCTATCAAGATGCATTACAGTCAAATTGGGAACTTCATTCCAAAATTTCACCACAATCATGGAAGCCAACGTTGCAAGAGCATATGCCATCCGGTTTTCATCTCGAGGGATATGATGAAATTTAACCTTTGTCAAGAAAGTAGAAATCCTTCTCGCATAATCTCTATATGGTATCAAACTGGGTTGTTTCGTCTCCCATTCACCTTTGATCTGATTCACAACCAAAGTTGAATCTCCATAGACATCAAGATATTTGATTCTGAGATCAATGGCCTCTTCAAGCCCCATAATGCAAGCTTCATATTCAGCCATATTGTTCATACATTTGAAGGTCAATCTAGCTGTAAACGGAAAATAAGTGCCTTGAGGAGTAATAATCACTGCCCTAATGCCATTACCATACGAATTAACAGCTCCATCAAATACCATTCCCCAATGGGAACCAGGTTCTGGACCTTCTTCAAGCAATGGTTCATCACAATCTTTCATCTTCAAGTACAAAATGTCTTCATCAGGAAAATCATATTGCACTGACTGATAATCTTCAATCGGTTGGTGAGCCAAATGGTCAGCCAAGATGCTACCCTTAATGGCTTTTTGAGATTGGTATTCAATATCATACTCGGATAACAACATCTGCCAACGAGCAATTATACCAGTTAAAGAAGGCTTCTCAAAGATATACTTGATTGGATCCATTTTGGATATCAACCAAGTAGTATAATTCAACATATACTGGCGCAGACGCTTAGGAACCCAAGCCAATGCGCATCAAGTCTTTTCAAGCATAGAATACTGAGTCTCACAGTCGATGAACTTCTTACTAAGGTACTAAATTGCATATTCTTTCTTCCCAGATCCATCTTGATGACCAAGAACACAACCCATACTCTCATCAAGCACAGTCAAATACATAATCAACGACCTTCCTTCAATCAATGGATATAGAATCAGAGGCTCAAGAAGATACTCTTTGATATTGTGAAAATATTTCTGGCAATCCTTGGTCCAATCACCAGATAGATCTTTTTGAAGAAGCTTGAATATAGGCGTACATGTGGCAGTCATATGCGATATAAATCTCGAGATATAATTTAAGCGGTCGAGAAAACCTCTGACTTGCTTCTCGATTTTGGGCGCAGACATTTCTTGTATTGCTTTGACCTTGGCAGGATCAACTTCAATACCCTTCTCACTGACAATAAAGCCCAACAACTTACCAGAATGAACACCAAAAGTACACTTGTTGGGATTCAAGCGGAGTTTGTACTTCCTCACACGCTGGAATAATTTCAACAAATGCTCAACATGTTCTTCTTCATCACTTGATTTAGAAATCATATCATCAACATAAATCTCAATCTCTTTATGCATCATATCATGAAAAAGAGTGGTCATAGATCTCTGGTACGTTGCACCAACATTTTTTTAAATCAAAAGGCATCACTCTATAACAGAATGTTCCCCAGGGTGTAATGAATATGGTCTTCTCCATATCTTCGGGTGCCATCTTGATCTGATTATAACCGAAAAATATGTCCATAAATGAAAAGACTTTGAATTTAGATGTATTGTCTACCAACATGTCAATGTGTGCGAGAGGGAAATCATCTTTCAGAATAGCTTTGTTCAAATCTCTATAATCAACACACATGTAGACTTTTCCATCTTTCTTAGGAACAAGAATAATGTTGGCCACCCATTGCGGATACTCGGAGGTAAGAAGAAAACCAACATCAATTTGCTTTTGCACTTCCTCTTTGATCCTAACGGCCATATCAGGATGAGTTCTCCTCAACTTCTGCTTGACCGGCGGGCATTCCGGCTTCAACGGAAATCTATGCTCCACAATCTCAGAATCTAAACCAAGCATGCCTTGATAGGACCAAGCAAACACATCAGAATACTCTCGAAGAAGATCAATCAACCCCTTCTTAGCATCTGGACATAGTTGAGAACCAATCTTGACTTCCTTCAGATCATCTTCGGAACCCAAGTTGACTAGTTCAATCTGCTCTTCGAACGACTGGATGGTTTTTTTCTTATGCTCAAGTAAACGAGATAATTCGTCAGATACTTCTTCATCATCAGTTTCTTCCTCAGCCTCAAACACAGGGAATTCAAAGTTTGGAGAGGGAGTAGGATCATTGTATTCAATGGGTTTGAGAACCAACCTGCATAATGATTTGATATTTTAATTTTAGAGAAGTGAATTATGACCAAATATTATGCAGATTGAATATTATTATTTATTTATGTTTTTTTGTGATTACCATTTTCAAAAAAGCAAAAAGTAAAAATAAAACATCATAGATGTGGATGAATAAAATTGCATTTTATTGATGATAATTGAAATGCCCAACAATGTTCACTTCCCCCTTAGGCATAGGAGAAGGATTTTTATTGAAAATGAAAAACAAATTACTTAGAGCGATGGATAACAATAGGAATATCAACAACAACCCAATTGTTGCAAATCTGGCCATGCGTCACAAAGTTGGCGCAAGCTTCATCTTCATCGTTGATGTCTTCAATCACAGCAGCCGAGTGTTGATCATTACCATGAATAAACCCTCCACTGCGGAAACTCGGTTGCACATCTTCAGCTTTGACGTTGAACAACCTTGGTTGAAATCCCAATCCGGCCCTATTCTTGTTCTCAACAATCTCTATTATATGACCCCATTGATCAATGCTGCCAACCTCAATAACCTTTTGCGCATATTTTAAAGAAGACACGGGTGCTCCAATTTTCTTGTCCTCAGCAATAGACAAGGCTTGGAACGGCGTTCCAACCTCCTCCTCAGCAAAACATATGTAAAAGATGACAAATGGCTCACCATTAATGCTTTCTCTCCACCAACAAGGACAAGCTTGCCGTTCTTCACAAATTTAAGCTTCTGGTGTAGAGTAGACGTCACTGCTCCAGCCTCATGAATCCATGGCCTTCCCAACAAGCAGCTATAGGCCGGGTTGATATCCATCACTTGAAAAGTAATTTGGAAATCATTCGGACCTATCTTAACTGGAAGGTCCACTTCACCAATGACAGTTTTACGGGAACCATCAAACGCTTTGACAATACGCCACTATACCTCATCGGGGCGCCTTGATAAGAAAGTTTGGACAGAGTTGACTTTGTAAGGACATTCAGAGACGAACCTGTATCGACCAATACATTGGATAACGCGTCCTCCTTGTAGTTCATAGAAATATGGAGCGCTAGATTATGATTTCTACCTTCCTTAGAAAGCTCTTCATCACAAAAACTCAAATTATTGCGAGAAGTGATGTTAGCAACAATGTGGTCAAACTGATCCACAGTAACATCGTGCTCAACATAGGCTTGTTCAAGCACTTTCTGCAACGCCTCTCTATGCGCTTAAGAATTCATCAATAGTGACAACACAAAGATCTTTGACGGGGTTTGGATCAGCTGCTCCACCACATTAAACTCACTTCTCTTTATCATACGCAATACCTCATCATCATCATTAGCCTTAAGTATCCTGGATTTACCAGACTGACACACTGGAGCAATACCTCATCTCCACCCTCTTACTGGATGCAGCGTCCTCTATCTCTTTTGGAAAGACCGAACCGAAAACACGACCACTACGGATCACCTTTGCAATATCAACTATATTTACCATAAAATCTACTATTGGTAAAGGAACCTCTTGACCATTCTCCACCATTGTGGCATTATACTAATAAGACACAATTTTATCGGATGCATACGGAACATGGCCCGCTAACCGTATTACCAACGGTGATACTGATCTATTAACACTGTTGTTGTTGCTGTTGTCGAACTGTATAACTACCCACTCAGGGGTCTTAAACACCGACACAATTATATTCACATCATTTACCTCTCTTGACTGACAAATCTGGATAAGACCTTCATCCATCATCCTCTGAATATCCCTCTTGACAATAACACATCCTCGAGGGTTCACGTTGCATATCACACAACCATCATGGTCATGCTCACAATCACTGATCAAACAAATATCTTTATGGATTGCCACCAAAGATTGTCTGATATGGAAAACATCATACACTTTATACTCCTCAGGATAACTATCTACCATATTGACTGAAGCATTACCATAAGCAGGCAACATATTAGCTTTTACATTAGGCGCTCGGTCCTCAAAGGACACCATCCCACTCTTCACAAGATTTTGTACTTCATACTTCAACGGGTAGCAGTTTTCTATGTCATGGCCAGGGGCTCCTTGATGAAAGGCACAACGAAGTTCAGGTTTGAACCACCATGGAAGTGGCTCGGGAATTTGTGGAGGATTTCTTGGTTGGATGAGGTTCTTGAGAACCAAAGATGGGTACAATTCTGCATAGGACATAGGAATAGGGTCAAAGGAGACCTTCTTCCTCTATAAATTTTGTTGGTTATTATTATTGTTGTTGTTGAAGTTGGTTATTTGTTGCGATTGTTATTGGCGTTGTTGTTGTTGAATCAGAATAGATTGATTGTTGGAATTATTGGAAAATATAGGAATCACTGAAGAAACTTGACCCTGATGTTGACGAGGTTGAGAACTTTTTCCTGACATGAGGCCTCCTCTGCCTCCCTACAGATACTGAATTAGTTTCCCCCTCCTTCCTCTTAGAGAAACTACTCCCATACTTCTTATTGGACGATGCTTCTTCCTTAGACAGACGTCCTTCACAGACTCATCTAACCTTATCCCCATATTTACCATTTTAGTAAAGTCATTGGGGGCACTGGAAATCATACGTTCGTAATAAAACAAACTCAGGGTCTTCAAGAAAATCTTCATCATCTCTTTTTCTTCCAAGGGTGGGCTAATCTAGGCAGCAAGCTCCCTCCACCTCTGAGCATACTCCTTGAATGTCTCCTTATCCTTCTGAGACATAGACCTCAGCTGGTCTCTATCAGGCGCCATATCCATATTATACTTGTACTGCTTGACAAAAGCTTCACCTAAATCATTGAAAATACAGACACTTACACTGTCCAACCCCATATACCATCTCAAAGGAGCACCAGTCAGGCTGTCTTGGAAGTAGTGAATCAGTAACTGATCATTATTGGTTTGAGTTGACATATTTCTGGCGTACATCACAAGGTGACTCAGCAGACAAGTATTTCCCTTATACTTTTCAAAGTCGGGGACTTTGAACTTCATCGGGATCTTCACATTAGGCACTAGGCAGAGCTCAGCAACACTCTTCCCAAACAAATCCTTTCCTCTTAGAGTCTTCAACTCTTTTTGCAGCTCAAGGAACTGATCCTTCATTTCATCCATCTTCTCATATACATCTGGGCCCTCAGATGGCTCATAATGGTAGATGATGTCCTTAACACAAGGTAAAGTATGAAAAACTGGAGGTGACATTGTCATCACCGGGCTAGATGCCGACAGAGAAACATAAGTGGGTGCATACCCTTCAGGCATAAAATTGGATGGCATTCCCTAAGGGAATCCAACAGGCATTGAAGGACCGGATTGGATGGCAGAAATAGGAGCAGTTAAGGTAGCAACCTCAGAAATAACAGTCCTCTAGGGAGGAGTTGCAGGAGTTGGTGAAGAATTATTTTGAGCAGCAAGAACAAACTCCATCATAGCAGTTAACCGTGCAATTTCATCCTTCAACTCTCTATTCTCTTGCTCTAAGTGCTCCATGATCTTCGGTTGATTAACGCGAGTGTTGCATCGATGAGTCAGCTTGGCTGAAGCACAAAAGAATAACTGATAAGACATATGGCAGAAGAAAACCTGCCAAGATTAGAACGCTGGACCAAGATCATATAGTTTGAACCTTGCCAACACATCACCAAAGCCCTAGCTCCGGTCATATTCTCCGGTGAGGACCACCGGACTGGTCCAACCTAAAATTCATGAAAAATGAAAAACAAGGACACTATTTTGAAGAGAAAATGCTCAGGATCACGAATCTGGCCTCAATTTTCTCCAATTCCAAGTATATAAAAAGATACAGGGATTTGAATTTTGAGGATCATGAATTGAGTTGCTTCAGTTTGATCTCAAAGAAACTCAATCTTTTTTCCTACATTGGTAGGACTTAAGCCAACCAAAAATCACAAAGAGTAATAAAGAATTAAGAGAGAATCAAAGAGATGAAGTTTCTGAATTTTAACCTTTGAGTAACTTCAAATCAGCTTGATCTTGATCTAGATTTGCTTGATTCTTCCTCCTCTTGCTTGCAGTGATCAATTGAGATGGAAAAGAAAATGAATTATTGGAGTTTGAACTTCAAAATAGAAGGTGAAATTCAAACTCAATTTCAATGAAATCCTCAAGAAAATCTATGGAGTGGGGGATCTGAGTTCTCTTGGAAAAGCTTGGGCAAGGTGTTGTTGCATTTATGAGCTCATGGCACTTGTATTTATAGGCTTACTCAATGCTTGTTGCACACTTTAATTCAAAATCCAAAAATATCAATGATCTCATGCATGCTTGCATGGGCGTGTACAAAGCCCAATCAATGATGTCAAAGGGTCCAAACTTAATTCCAAATGATGCTGAAACGAAATCAAGGGATCATGCAATGTTGAAATGAAAATTGGTCACGAATCTTTCCAAATGGGGCCATGCATTACAACCATGCACAAGTCCCTCAATTTTGATCCAAATGAGATGATTTTGGACTTTTTGGAATGGTGAGGTCAAGGGGAACAACTTTAATGTTGAACAAGTTTCCATTTGAAGCTTGGATAATGATGAATTTTGAGGTGGAAGTTTGTAAAATCAAACATATTTGAATAAATTTTTCTATGGACTTCAAATGAAAAATGTTCCTTCATAATTTTTTAGCTCTTTCACACCTGTTAAATGTGGTCACCAATTTGACCTCATTTGGATTTGGCATGAAGGAGTTATGCATTTTAGAAGTTGAAGAAAATCACTTGTTCAATGGTAATTGCCCAAAATGACCTATGATGTTTCCTCTTGTCACATGCATTTGAAAGTTGAATTTGAACTTAATCCAAACATAAAAATTGAATATGACATCTTGAATTTGATCATGAAACTTGAATGGATTTCATTTCATAAATATTGAGCAAGTTATGGTCCTTGGAAGTTGACCTCCTAACTAGGGTTTAGACAAAATGACATATAATCGTTCACCATAAAAATGACTTTACAAGCAAAACTAGCTCTTGACTTAAACATGAAAGTTGTTTGTAATTTCATAAGGAGTAACTTTTCTCTTGGAATCATTTTCATATGACAAAAATTGTAGGAGATAGGGTATAGGGAACCCCAGTTTTGACCAGTTGACTTTCTCTTGTCAACCACCATGAACCACCTTGATAACTTGACATTATCTTGATCTTTGGGACTCATGGAGGATCATATATTTGTATGAATATGTAATATGCCTTGAAATGTTTGATCAAATTTTGAAGAAACTTCTTGAAGAAGTCACACAAGATACCTAGATGAATTAGGGCTTCCAAGTCAAACAAGCTTCAAACTCTTGATGATTTCTTGATCAAAATGATATGTGAAGACCATGGGGATCCATATATGATGTCTAGAATCAATGTGAACCATCTCTTAATTGACATCCTTGCATTGAGGGTCTCAAACCCTAGATATGAGCTTGATGAAGCATAGGTGAGCACACACATTACCTACAAAAGAGTTAAACTATACAATTGACATATTTTTGGAATTTTGGTTAGTAAATAATGAAAAACAAAGTATGATACAATAAAATATGCTTGGTGACCTCTCCCAATTCAAACCCAATGAATGAGGGGTAAGGAGGATGCCAAGGTGTGATCCCAAAGCTTATGCATATGATGAGATAGCATGAGGGATCTTAGGGTCAAAATTGGGGTCTTATAGAAGGCAATGAGTTTGTTAGCAACGACAAATGGAATGAGAATTTGGCATTGCTATATTTTCACCACAACCTCATCATTGGAGGTGGGTTGAGGAATAGGTTTCATGCTTTCTACTTCAGTAAGCTGAAACGTAGTATGATTGTTGCCAGTATTGAAGGTTGCTACGTTCTTGGTGTGAGTAGAGGAAGCCATTACAGTGAAAGAAGGGGAAATGAGGAAAGTAATATCACTTTAAGGAATTGCAGAATAATGCACAAATGAAGAAGCAGAAAGAAAAATGTTGAACATGAAAAAATGGTATTTATAGGCAAACTTAATGGCAACCAAGGGTTAGTCGATTGATGACAGTTATCCGAATACGTGGTAGTGGGAAAGTCAGTAGCGTTAGTTGAAAGCCCACGACTTAAGAAGTGGCTTCTAATAATGACATTTTTCTGGGAAATCATGGCACAGGAAAACCATCATTTTGTCGAGCATCATTAACGATTAGACATCCAACAAAAATTTGAAAAGTCAAAAAGCTAAGTTTCTCGGTCGAAACGTCTCTCGGCCGAAACTGGCCTTTAGGGGGGGAATTTGTTAGCTGGAAAATTTTGACCAAGCCGAAGGGAGAAATCATGATAGCAAAGATGCGGTCGAAAGCGGTTTGATGGTCAGGTAGAACCTAAGTCAGGTCGAAGTGAAGTCGATAGAGGGGGTGATCCCGTCGAAGTCGAAGTGAAATGTGCAATGATGGATACGGATCGTTGGAAGAAGAACGTGGGAAGTTACTAGAGACATGGGTCGACAGGCTCTAACACGTGGCGTATCATGAATGGATCACAACCTCATAACAATTATTATTTATTACTATTTAAGTAGATGTGATTTTCATTTCTGAAGGTGGCATTTGTAACATTGCAACAGGAAAACACTTGAAGTATCAAGCGTATAAGAGAAAAGAGTTAAGTTCCTGCAAAATGTACACCTGCTTCCACATTTATTTTTAAACCATTTAACTTATCAAGTTATTTCATTTGTTTTGTTCATTTTCAACTTTATCTTGATTTTAACCTTTTTACTTTTACTGCACCTTTCATTGCAAACATTTACTTATTGTTTTATTGTTCCAAACACTTTACCAACAAACACACCATATACTCAACATATATTAGTCTAGGACTTTGTAGCCGGTCCTGCAAGTAAACCTCGATAGGAAGGCTAGAGATTGTTGCGAACATGATGTCAACTAGAAGTTCCACGAGGATAATATTCTTTTTAGAGAAATGCCACTGTTTTAACTGAGGATTAATTTGTCGGAAGGATATCAGTCATGAGGTAGATATTTGTATTGATAAGGTTTTTGGAAAAAGGTTGCTTGGGTTACAAGGCTTTATGATGATGTCATGCGAACGTGATGATATCAGAGTGACACGACTTGATTAATGCATGACAATAATCTATGCGATGATGATATGCATGCTTTGCTATTAGAGAGAAGCAACGTGATTTATGCATGATAATGATTTATGCATGGTTCACTAAATGCTCATGTAGTGGGGGATGTAAGTTTTGAGGCTAGGACAAGGGTTATAAAGACATGAAGTAAGTTTTCCCCGGGCTAGCTGA
The DNA here is from genome assembly GCF_024323335.1 of Lathyrus oleraceus. Taxonomy (NCBI): domain Eukaryota; kingdom Viridiplantae; phylum Streptophyta; class Magnoliopsida; order Fabales; family Fabaceae; genus Lathyrus; species Lathyrus oleraceus. Next base: position 11,461,466 of record NC_066580.1, read on the forward strand.
TCTTTGAGGGAATGCCTATGGTAGGACCATATGCTATAGCTCATCATTGCAACCTCATTGATGCTAGGTATTGTTTTGTGGATTAAAATTATTTACTAAAAAAATGGTAATTTTAATGTTATGCTCATGCAAGTTTTGAGATAAAAATCATTATTTAAAGTGTGAAAGATGATGTCTTAACTTGATATCAATACAAATGTCTTTAGCAAATCTCTGGGAATTAGGTTTACACAACCTTGTTATGGTATGCCTTTGCTTAAATTAGATCTTTTGCATGTTGTAATGTAGTCGGGTTCATAGTTTGAGAAAAAAGGATATAAGACTCAAAATTTGATTTTAGCCAACCCCAGTCAACTTGATGCTCTCTAGTCCTACATTTAGCTAACTCATCAGATGCATTTAGTTTCCAATTTTTTTGTTGAAGTTTTTTGGAATCAATGAGTTTTTTCTTTCGTTCACTTGAGTGACAATCACCCTTTTTATTGGTAGTCACAATGTTTTGTTCTTGCTTTCCTTTTTTGCTGAAGATTTTTTGATTATTTTATTATCCCTAATTTTTCCTGGATTGATTTCTCGAGTTTGCAGTCCACCGGGATGCCCTAATTTTTGCCTAAGTCATTATTTTTGTTTTGAATTAGCGGGCTTTTTCTTCTTTTTTTTTTTTTTTTTTTTTTTTTTGCTTTTGTGACTACCGTGATATTGGTTATTGGGAGGCAACCATTACAAACTTTTGGATTCTCAACCTCTTCGACATTGGATGATGCATAAAATTTGATTGATCCCCTGATGGGATGTTCTTTTTGGAATTTGAATGCATAACTGAATTAAATGACAAGTACCCTGCCCCTAGTTAAGATTAAAGGGTTTTTTCGTGTAGAAAGAAACTCCTACTCCTAGGCTCAAAGGGGTTGACGAGGGATTATCTTCCTTTTATCACCAGTCTTTAGGAGGTAAAATAATGCCTTACATCATCAACAATGTTTTATTCAAAAGCATACTGTCATCATTTTTGGGTATTTGTTCTTCATCATTTTCCATTTGATCCTTTCTTAAGTGAAGTAGAGAAGTCTTGATATCGTTTTTACATTTTTTTAAAAAAAGAAAACAGTGAATTAAGTGTGGAGTGAATACAAATGGATTGACTAAAAAAATACATGCTCATTTTATTAATATCACCATTGTGAGTAACAAAATTAAAAGCAAACAATACTTTTATAGAAAGAAAGTGAAAATGAAAAAGCTAAAGATGGCCTACCGATGATCATTCTTGAGGATGACCTGCCATGTCTTCTCTGTAAAGCATAACAACTTCTGACCAATGAGCTTTTGAACTCTGTTCTTGAAAACAAAACAAGCTTATGTGGAATGCCCTATGTATCCTGCATGGTATCCGCATGTTGCATTAAGATTATGCTTAGGATGATAGGGAAACCTATCAGGCTTGGTCACCTTGGGCATAATTTCTCCAGCATGAATCAGAATAGGAAGTAGATGCGTATAAGACATTGGAATCGGATCAAATCAAGGATGTCTCCTTTATTGATCATTGTTCCCTTTGATGATTTGCTTCTACTTCAGTTTCTACATACCTTGAGCGGGCTTCTGATTTGGTAGGAGATGTTGCTCTTGGGGATAAACCGGAAGACTGCTTGCAGTTACGTCCTGGATTTTACCTGTCTTCAGTCCATTCTTAGCTTGTTCACCAATCACAACTTGATTTGAGAAGTCTGTTGTCATACTATCTAGGAATAGTTCCAAGATCATGTCAACCCTGCCTTGGGCGAGACATAAGATTTCCTTGCACATTGTGTTCCCATGCTCCACCTTTTCCATGATTCCTCGGTGGATTGTTTTGAATCAAATATAATTGTCGGGGAATCATCGTCTTCTGGATGAGGAAGGGCGTGGGTGAGCTTTTTCTTGATTTGTATGCAATTAATGCAAATGAATGTATGCATATGTTGTTTATGGGGATGGAATTCAAATAGATATGAAACATTGATTGATTCAAAGGTTTGATTGAAACAATAATTTAGGTTCAAAAGTTTGGTACCTGAACAGTGATGTAATAATGGTATACAATAATGTAGGTTAAAGGTTCAACATGCTCTGGATAGTCTGTAAACAATTCTCAAAGCAAGTTCAAAGGTTCGACGCATTCATGATAATCGAGGTATGTAGGGTCTTGGTTTCCTGCAAAAAAACTATATCCCCTCACAGGTAGGTTCTAAGGCTTTATAAAGGTTCTCAGAGTCACGAATCCTAGGATGAGAATACTATTATCTTTGCAAAATGACTTGAGGGTAATGATAGTCTCAAGAGGATCTAATCTAAGTGAGATCAATCCTCGACTTCAAAAGCCACTGGTTTATTAAAGGTCCCTAGAGTCACAGATCCCTCCTGAAAGCATTATCGTCGTCGTAAAACAACTTACGAGCCAATAATACTTCCTGAGGAATCTACTCTAGGCGGGGCCTTCGTGCCAACTCATTAAGACAACTATGTCCGATAAGTCAATACTACACAACAACCATTTTATCTTAGGTGTTCTCTCAAAGCCTGAGCAGTAGGCTTATCACTCAATAGTATAATGAAGCCCATCTCACAATAGAGAAAACAACAAATATATCCAGAATATAATATTTGAAAGCAATAAAGATGCAATAAAGTAAAATAAATATAAAGCAAGTAAATTGATAAAGATAAACACCCAAACAAGAAAAGGAAACAAATAAGACTAGACTTGACTTGCTTAAGGACTCCACAACAAAGTCGCCAGCTTGCCGGGGAGTCCCAACAAGTTATCCCTAGCATAGTTGCTAGTTGTCGCGCCACAAAAATATAGAGTCACCACCAAACTTTATTTATTCCCGAAGGAAATGGAACATATCAATAAAATCCCTAAAAGATGGTCGTCTCAACCAAGAGCAGATTTGGGAGTTGATTATAAAAGGGGAAGGTATTAGCACCCCTCACATCCGTTGTACTCAACGGGAACCATTTTGCTTGTTTTATGTGCGTATGTGTGTTATTATCTGAAGGATACTTGTGAAAGAGGAAAAATAAGTTTATTATAAGTGTGCTTGCCAAGAATTAAGACCCTCATGCCTACGTATCCTCATAGTGCAATAAAGAAATTAGAGCTCCGTAGTTTATGGTAGAAAATACGAATGTGTTGGTTGTTTTTAGTGGACGATGCTAATGTTCGCATTCTAGCAGTTAAACGTTGCTTGTATGGTCGCGCATGGGAGACCTTAGCGTTTGTTTGTTTGGGGTAGAATGAATGTGCTTGAATTGTATTCTAGTAGTTAAATGTAGTTTGTATTCTCACACATGGAAGGCTTAAGCGTCATTTGTATTGTGGTAGAATGGAAATAACATGTCCTTTGTGAAAGGTTCTTTAATTTCATAAGGCAGAAAATTGTGTTTGATTGGTTGTGATTGATTTTAGAGTAGGAGACAAGTATCAAACCACAAGTTAAGTACGACCGATAGTCCGAGTACTTGGGGGGTGAGAGGACAAGTGCATCCTAACCTTTCTTTTTCATCCTAAAAGTTTTTTGTTTATGAAATTTGTGAGGCGAGTTTAATCGTTGGTACTTAGAGGGAGACAAGCATCTAACCATATGCTAAGTACGACCGGCAATTAGAATACTCGGGAGCTGAAAGGACAATTGTATCCTTACCTCTCTTTTTCGCCCCATAAGGACCGAATTAAACTCGTTTATTTAAAGTATTTTGAATGGAAGACAAGAATTGGACCACAAGTTAAGCACGACCTACAACCCAAATACTTGAGAAATGGTGTGTACAAGTACGTACATCCTCATTCCTTTTCATCCAGTTTATTGCAAAAACATTTTGAAAATGAGTTGACTTTGGATCAAGTGTTTGATGTTGAATATCAAAATTGTGTGAATTAAATGAAAGAGGTGCATGACGTTGGATCAAGCACTAGCGTCTCATTCAATTAAGTTTGATTTGGAAAAACACTTGACGTTGGATCAAGTTTAATTTTGTTCTTATGGAAAAAGTATTTTTTAGATTGCTTTTGATTATTTTTGCGTTAATGGACGAATGATTGATCTAAAGGATCAAGTATGAGATCAAGTAAAAGATCTAATCCAATTTAAGTGATCAAGGAGTTTGTGATCACTAAAATGGATGAAGATCTAAGGGAACATGCAATTATTCATGAGAAGTTACCTAAAAGGTCTAATTCACAATATGTAATTAATTAATCAAACTTAAATTGATTAACTAATCAACAAGAATAAATGATCATGCTAACAAGCACACCATCAGCACATGAAATATGAAAAATAGACCAAGGCATTAAGAATTAAAAATAAGCATGTCACCTATAATTTCTAAGCAAACATGAAATGAAATTAAAAAGAAATTAGCAATTAAACTCAATTAAAAGTTGATCCTAATTAATTAAAATTAGAATTAATGTCTAAGAAAATTAAATTTAGATCCTAAGAATTAAATCTAATGAATCATGTATTAAAAATGCCTATTTTAATGTTAGAAAATAAACGATTAAAAGAAATTTAATCAAAAAATTAATTAAAAACAATAAAGTTGCCAGGGGTTATGAAATTGGAAAAAAGGGTGTGAACAGTAAAAATGGCACTGGCCCAGAGTCATTAGAAGACCCAAATATTCTATTTTGTTATTTATTCAGTATGAGGGGGTACAACCCATTTTCAGGGGCGCTGGAAGTGAAGGAGGAAAGGCCCATGTACATTTGAAGTCAACCTCTATTTTATCCTATTCATGTTTTATCTTATTAATTTTGACTTATATGGGGCACATGACCCGTAAGGACGTGTCACATGAGGCTGTCTATAAAAAGGAAAAGAAAAAGGAAAAAATCAGGGACACATGTCAACATACTGTGCGTTCTGGGTATCTTACTCATTTTTCTTCAATTGTTCATAGTTCTTGAATTTAATCTATTAAAATTATCAAATTAAATAAATAATATGAAAATTATATATCATCGGACTCAATTTTTTGCAAGGAATTTGAATATGCGATCGAATTTTACAAATGAGCCACGTAATTTGAAAAATCGAGAGAAAAGGTAAAAAATAAAGTGTGTAAAGAATAGACCGATTCACATCCGTTATAATGATTTGTGAGAAAATAATCGCATATTAAGAATAGTGATGAAAAATCACTTCTAATGATATATTCACATGTTATCAATAGTTAAGAATAAAAAAATCACTATTTTCAAGTTTATGTGTCTCATGCCAAAAAAGTGATTATTCTAATAAGAAATTTCAAAATAGTAGCTTAAATTAATCAACAAGCAAACATCAAATAACTCATGGAAAGAGTGTGGTAGATATGAAGGATTATTGTTGAAGTAATGTTTGCTCCGATTAGTGTTGAAAATTGGAATGTCGAAGATAAACCCAAAATACTTTAAGAATAAGCAAACTGCTTTAATCCAATTAACTTCCAAGCTTGATGATTATTCTTGATGATGAATGAATGTAGAAGATGAATCTTGAATGTAGAGTATTGATGAATAAGTTTAAATTGATGAACTTTGGATGATGATTGTTCTTGAATCTTGATGAACTTTAGATGATGATTGTTGATGAATCTTGATAAACTTTAGAGGATGTTGATGAATTATCAGTGTGAAGTTCTAAATAATGATGAAAATGAACTTTGGTGATGACGAGGGACTAAAGAAAGAGAGAGAATTTGAGAAGAAAAAATGGTGGAAAAAGAATGGTTAATTGTGAGTTTTTTCTAAGTTTGGTTCGTTAACCCCCAAAATTGTGAAAGATGCCATGTTTATATAGGTTTGGCAAGTGAATAAACACCTCTGGATTGTGGTCAAAGTAATGGATTTATCAATGGGTGAAAATTAATTTAGGCTTTAGTTGCGGGTCACTAATTTCAACCCTTGGATAATTGTTAAGAATGGTTAGGATTGAATGAAAAAATAGAAGTTAGAATTTGTGTTTGTTTGGTAGTTTTGTGTTAGTTTGGTAGTTAGGATAGTTAATGGTTAGTTGAATAATTGAATGATTGTGAGGAGTGAGGTAGTTAGAGAACAAAAGCGTTTGAGTTTAGCAAAAGTACCAAGTTGGAATGTAAGTTAAATGGTCACTAGTAATTAACTTGAATTTGAATGTTTTTTCCTTGGTTTTTCTACCACTTTTGGCTTAAATTTTTAGTGAATCATCCCATGATTTTAAGTTCTTTTAGGAAGTGATTTTGTGTTGAAAATAAGCACTTTTGAATGACGTAAACTCATGGATTAAATTATGAATTCTTGGGCTTGAAACAATTTTAGAAAGTGTTGAAAAATATGTCATGGAAGTGAAGTTTGATGGAAGATAAAATTTGTTGGAGATTAGCACTTGAAATAATCATGACACAAATTAATTATGATGAATCTCTTGACCAAATGTTTGTAGAATAGGTCTAAGAAAATCCAGGAGTCAAAACCGAGTCAATGGTCGGAAGTTGACCAAAAGTTAACGGTGGACCAAAAAGTCATCTGCTTGACCGGAAAGTCAATTGTACCAAAAAGATGTAGTTTTTTACCCTCTTTCCTTGCAATCCATTCTTTTGATTTGTATCTTAAGAAATATTCATTGCACCATGAATTTCCAGTAAATGATTCAAATCTTCTTTTAATTTCAACTTTGTCATTTCCTTTAAATTCAAGCAAGCTTTTGAATTAAGTGATGATCATTACAATCTCCCTGTTAACCATAAAAAGAGATGCTCCACACCACAAGTAATATGGAAAATAAAGCCGAATAATTACCAAATGGTATCCTCCTTAAAAATCCATTGATTACATTCATCATTATCGAACCTTTGGCCCACTGACGAATTATGCAAAATGTGATGAATAAAATGCTAAAATGAAGGATCTAATAGACAAATGCATGCAAATGAGCAAAACCACAAACCATGCAAATTGAATGAGAAGGTAGGGAAAGTTTTGGGGTATGACACTACTCCACCGCCTAAATCTATTTCTTCCAAGGGATCTTGGCCTGCATCTTTTTTTGTAGAATCAAGCGAGTCTTTTTCAAACCCAAAGGTTCATTGTCATGAATACAATCAAGCCTCCGAATTTCTAAAGCCATTGCTTGACCGAATTGGCCATCTTCGATTTTATTAAAATTTTCGATAATGGCTTCAAGATCCATATTCTACAATGCTTCAGCCTCAAGGGTCGAGTTTAGTCTATTTTTGGCCATATAAGCCAAAATTTGAGCCAAAGGGTTTGAATCAGTAGTAATTTTCATCGACCATGGTCCATCCAGTGGGTGAGAAACTTCATTCTTCGACAATTTGATTTCCTACTTATTCCTTGTCCTAGATGAAACCATGATTGGGGTGGAGGTTGAAGAAATATGTAGCATCTTTCTAAGGAGTGTAAACATCCTCTGCTACATAACATGGCAAGATCTTCGCCAAGTTTATGTCAAAGTGTTTCTTGCCAACCTTATTAAATTCAGCCATATAATAACTTTGGTCGGCCTCAATGTTCTCTACAATGTCGCCTTCACGCCAGATAGAAACGCTTTGGTGCAAAGTCGAAGAGACTGCACCTATTCGATGGATCCATTCATGTCCAAGTAACAAGTTATAGTTTTCATTAGGCACAATTACCATAAATAATGTTGGCCTAGTTTTAGAGCCAATTGAGAGTTCGACTTGGATCACCCCGAAGATGTGACTGGTCTTGCATTCATAATTTGACAGGACCATGTTGTGAGGTTGAACATCTGCATCTATCTTCCCCATCTTTTTAAATAATAAATACGACATCAAATTGAAAGTCGCTCCCCCATCAATGAAGACCTTGTTGACAACCATATTATCCATCTTTGCCCTTATGAACAAGGGTTTTAAATGATACATCATCCCAGCGCCTGGCTTCTCAAAATGGCTTGTTGTTCCTTGACAATGCCATTGTTCATAAGGTAGTAAAATATCGACTTATAATTTGTCCCTTCATCTTATATGTAATCCTCCTCCATCTTTGACACTTCCGACACATGGTCATATTCTACCGAGAGAACTGAGCCTATTCCACAGTTTATCAGAAGATCAATCTTCAGAGTCTTTGTCGAAATTGTCCTTTACCATCACATCATCTGGTTGAGGAGTATATTAAGGGGTTTTCTCCTTTGATTGAGGGGTGTACTCAGGAATTTCCTCCTCTGGTTTAGGGGTATATTTAGGAGACTTCGCCCTTGCCTTAGCACCATCCTTTCCCCAAATGTGAAACTCCCAAGGATAGTTTATGGTTGACTATTTTCTTGTCTTCATCACTCAGTTTCCTTATGTAAGGATTCTTCAGAGTGTTCAACTCAACCATATCACGTTTTACCATATGGGCTTCACACTCTGTCTCAAAGGATTCACGTTTAACCTTATTCTTTATTTGGTGATGCCTTCATTGCGTCCGTGGCATATGTTTATTTCCCTTGTAGTTTTGAGGGATTTTTATGGTTTGGCAACCCCACTTTTGGGTTAACCACTTTCCATTTTGGCTGATTTCCCCCCTCTAGTTCAGAGGTTTGACCCACTTTCCCTGGGGTACATTTGTAAGAGGGCGATAGGTTATTTGGTGAGGCTGTCGAAACTGCCTCTTGTATTCTTCATTTCTGGGAGGAACACCCCGTTTGTTGAAAGTGAACCTAGCAATCGAATTTCCTCCTTTGCTCTTCCTAGGATCATGCATTCTGGTTTCTTCCAGTTTCTTTTCTATTTCTTCGTTGAAAATATCTCTACACCTGAGGCATATCATTATTTTGGAGTCACTTAACTTGTAGCATTCCAAGAAGTCAATCAGTCCCTCTTCAGCCCGAGGGTACACCAATTTCATTTATGCATCAACGATTGCAGGAATCTGCCTAGCTTTATCGACATCCATGTCCAAGCTATCAATAGTTTCCACCATTAGGATCTCCACAGGTTAATCATAATGAGCCTCTTCAGTTTGAAGTGGATCAACATGCACTTGCATTGACGCTTTTGGCTTCTCGTCAAACTGCATTCTTCCTTCCTTCAATGCCTTTTGCACCAAATCCTTGAAAAACACACATTGAGAAGTTTTATAATCCAAAAAATTATGGTACTTACAAAAACCTCTCTCTTTTTATTTGTTCTAATGAGAGAGTTTTCAATCCCGGAGGCACTTTAATCTGCCCATTAGCAACTAATAAGTCAAATATTTCGTCACACTTAGTTATATCAAAAGTATATGTTTTTGTGACAAATTTATAATTCTTGTTGGGTTCAAGAGGATTCTTCTCATTTGAAGGCTTCAACAATTTAGATACGTAAGGAGGTCATGACTTAAGTTCAGCAACATCGACCTCACTCTCTTCGACATTGACCTCACTCTCTTCAACTTTTTCTTTTTTATGGTACTTATTCATTCTGGCTTTTTTCACATTTCAAGCGTCCGACCTGGAAAATCCTATCTGCTAGTTGTGCCATGTCCGTAAGGTATCAAGTGTCTAGTTTCTTCCTAATGGAATAATCTATTCCACCTGTAGCCATTTCGACTAACTCGTGTTCAGGGGCTTGTGTAAAGAACCTTGCTTTAAGAAGTCTGAACCTGTTCAAATAATCGTCATTTGACTCAAGAACTTTTCGCCTAACACTAGGCAACTCCTTAAGGCGTATCTTCGACTGGCCCATGTAAAATTGTTCATGGAACATTCTCTCTAATTGACTCCAAGTTTGTATGGAGTGATGTAAACCAACTGAATACATTTTTTTCACAAAATTTGGAAAATACTTCACTTTCAAATTCTCATTGTTTGGTATGTCTCCAGCCTCAGTTTGATATCTAGCGACATGTTCGACTGTTGATTCACTAGTGTCATCAGCGAACTTGGGGACTTTCCATCCCCTAGGGAGCTCATTTTATCAAACACATTATAACAAAGGGGATATAAAATTGGGTCTATGGAGTCCCACATTAAGGTCATTATGGTCCAAAATTTGTTTGACCATGTTAGCTATATTATTATGCCCCCAAAGTTGTTTTCTTGGACATGTCGAAGAACCTGGGCAACATCTTGATTTCTTTGGACCATTACAGGCCTAGGATTATATTGACCTATTTATTCTTGATCCACCCTATTTGGGGTGGGTTTTGGTGGTCAAAACCCTTGATTTTGGACTAAGTTTACTTGGGCCATCCTGTTTTCAGGTGTTTCTGTTGGTGTAAGCCCTAGAGGCCAATACTTTTGGTACTTGTATCGAATTATTTAAAGGCATTTTCTTTATTATGGTTGATTAATAAAGTCCCTAGAATAGATAGTCCGTTTAATGTATTAAGTGTGACTTAATCATGAGAACACATTAAACATAAGGGCACTATTCTTAAAGTATCCGTAGTCGAGCTTTAGTGTGAAGTGGGATAACATTAGAGCATTAAGACTATTATGTTTGTAGACTGATGATCACATCTCATGGATCATGGATAAAGAGTTATCAAGTCTTAAACATAGGTATGAATATTAGGAGTAATATTTATACCGGATTGACCCGCTATGAGAATACTATATAGAAAGTTATGCAAAGTGTCATAAGTTATTCTCATGGTGATAATAGTGTATACCACTCTTCGACCTGAAACCACTATGGATCCTAGATGTAGAGTCGAGTGCTTTATTGCTGATCCAACATTGTCCGTAACTGGATAACCATAAAGACAGTTGATGGGTACTCCACGAAGCATGCTGAGGAACATGAGTGTCCTAGATGGAATTTGCCAATCCTGCGTAACAGGATAAATGTCTATGGGCCCAATATTGAACTGGACAAGGGTGACACGGTCTATACCTTGTGTTCAATATAGACATAAGGGCAAAGGGGTAATTATACACATAATTATTATCACAGGAGGTTTTGTCAGATCACATGACATTTTCGTGACTTGGGTAGCAGTGATGTGTTGCTAGATACCGCTCACTGTTTATTATGTTAAATGCGTGATTTAATATAATTGCCAACGCCGCGAAAACCTATAGGGTCACACACAAAGGACGGATTGATGAGAGATAGAGTAACTAAGGAACACCGTAAGGTACGGTGCACTTAAGTGGGAGACGAAATATGGTAAGGTACCAAATACTTAAGTGATTTTGGGCATATTATAAGATATGGGCCAAAACACACTTAAGTGGGCTTTTTAGCTTGAAGCCCACACAAGTGGTTCTATAAATAGAACCCCTTGGGTAGAAGCATTGTCACTCCAATCCACTCAGACAGAAATTCAAGTAGAGACTTGGAATTTTGTTTCCCTCTTTCTCTCACTCAAAGCCTTCATTCATAACAGCTAGCACTGCGATTGAAGGAATCCGTTCGTGTGGACTGAGTAGAGACGTTGTCATCGTTCAACGTTCGTGATCGCCCCGTGGATCTGTATCAAAGGTTTTGATCATTATCAGAGATCTGCACCAAAGGTTTGAATCGCCACAAGAGGTAACGATTCTATCACTGATCATGCCCATTCGTAAGGATCACTAAATGGAGAAATTTTTAAATTCCGCTGCGCCTTGGATGGCAATTCTCCTTCAGTTTCAACCTACCTAACATTTGATATCTGAAGGGTTGGTCAAGCCTGAACTTGAGACGTGTCGAAAAAGTAGGCTACTCGACCTATTTGATTAGGCAACAATTCATAGGTTTGGTTTGTATTCGTAATCAATGTATTAAATATAGTTCCCATTTTCTGGGCCAAAGTATTAACCATTTGTAAGTTAATTTCAGCAATTTGTTGCCTCATAGCCATCATAGAAGTTATATTTTAAGATGACGTTACTTGAGGGATATAACATATCCCTCCTGGTCGAACCATATTGTTTATGGTTGAAACAGAAGCATTATGGGGATTATATGGTGGCCCGATGGCCATTGCATTGTCGCTATATGTCGACATATTAGTGTGAAGGCCAACCATCATCGAAGTTGGCATGCCATACGAGTAATCCCTATTATTCATTGGCATTGAAAAACCAAACAAAGGTCTTGCAACTGGAGGGTTGAAAATGGAATTCCCTAGTTGCAGTGGGGGTGTTATCCCATACAATAGTATTGGTGCAACCAGCGTTGACGATACCATCAAAATAGTTGTTTTAATTGGCGTTGAAATAAATGCCTCTTCAACCGCCGATCCGATTGGTTGTTCCACTAGATTTTGAGGTTTGCTCTATGAATTAGAATTATCCATAGAAGAACGCATCATTTTTGGTAAATATTTTCCACTTCTTAAACGCATATAAATATTCATAAAAATTCATGTACGCATAACACTTTTGTAAAAGAAAACTATAATATCTATAAAATATATGTTTTTTAGCACAAGTCCCAGTGGACATGCCAATTTGTTTACTATGAAATTTGGTAAACAAGCGCTAGTCTCTTATTGAAGGTTATTTACAGGATCAACCAGATAATCCTAGGACATAGTGCTAAAATATTTCTTATAGTTTTATGTAGAAAAGTGAAGGATTTCGACTTGGTCGAAATCTTTGAGAAAAAGTAATGTAAAAAGTAGATTGTTTGGAAATGTAAGTGATTTCGATAATGCTAAAAGGAAAAACTTTGTAAAAAGTGAGTGTAAAATGACAATGGAATTAATAGAGGAATCAAAGCAGATTCGCAAAGAAAATAAAATGAAGTAAAAGACTTTGCATTTGAATAGAAATGGTGTTTCAGAATTCATACATTTTGCTTAGTGAAACTTGTTTCTCTCTACGCTGGGTACTTTGAGTTTTTTGAGTTTTGTAGTGAAATCAAAAGAACACCCCAAATCCTGATGCTAGATCTCCTATTTATACAAGTGTAAAATAACTGTTTCGTGACGTTCTTCTTCTCAGCATTCACCATGTAGATTTCTGCATGATTTTTGCTTATGAAGTGTCTTCTAAGTGTCCCTTCAGATAAATCTGAGAAGTAGTTACTCGCTTTGAACTATTCTTCTTCGCGCCAAAACAACTACTGGCCGACGTGCCTTGCCGATGTCGAAATCTTGAGCAACACCGTCGTCAAAGTGTTGGACGAAAGCTTGAGCAACACTGTCGTCAAAGTGTTAGACGAAATCTTGAGCAACATTGTCATCAAAGTCCCAATCTTTATCACTCATCTTGAGACTTAAACTTCTTTAACTAACATAACATGTCGAAAATGTCCATTTAAACTCCCAACTTTTTCCAAATCTTCTCATTATGCTGATATTTTTTAGCTTGTCAAAAATCCAAGCTAACACTACTCAAAGTACCGATCTCGCTCAGCTTAAAGATCATCGAATAATGCCTTAATATTTACGCTCTCTTGTCGAAGATGGTTAAATAAGAAGATATGTTCCCGACCAACTGTCCCTAACGCCATAATGGGTGATGCCCAACGGGTATGGTAAGCTAATTTGACCAATTCCTATCACCAAGATTCCTTAGAGAGACCCTAGAAAAAAGTATAATCCTCATCGGAAGCTAAAGACTAAAATTACATATTCTTCCTTAGGATAAGACGAGCTAGCAACACAAGATTTGACTCCATTTGAGTGAAAGTTGTCCCTTCTACTATTCTAAGCCAAAGATATTTATAAGGAGGTCTCTCAACCTGAATATTTTCCAACATCGGATGGAAGTAAACCTTTCCTCGCCTTGTTGTCGTGGAGACGGTAAGACTTCATCTACCATGACTCAATCGCGAGAAACTCAGACTTCCATTCAAGTAAAAGAGTTTGATTTACTTGGTCGGAAACCAGACTAGACGATGTCCCAGAAGGTGTACTCGGGGTAGAAGATCCTCGAGAAGAAGGCATACTCAGAAATTAGGCCAAGGTAACAACATCCCAAATCTCCTTCCTTAATCTCCGCATAACATATTCGCTTTTTATCGCATCTACACAATCAAGAAAGGAGACATCATAAAAGATTAAAGAGAACGAAATAGGAAAAATAAGTCCATGTAGTCACATACCCAAGATTATGTTCCTTTCCTTTTTTGATTTGGCGTCGACCAACAAGCGGGTCTAAATGCCACTTTTCAGCCTATTTCTTGACGCCCCATCAGACAGGGTAATTCTGACAACATAGCCAAGCTCCATACATAAGGCCACCAATTGATTCTTCAAGTATAACTCTTCCTGAGACAAGTCTCTCTATTTGTAAGCATACGACTATTCCCCTGTCATGTAGGAACTCAGGGCCTAATATTTGTGAAATACATCCGAGCATGAGGAAAGATTAGGTTCCAAGTTACTGATCTTCACGTGCACTTTTTCCTTCAAAATAGTAACCAGGTGAAAGTGGTCTTTGAAATGCTTCACGTCGTCGAAATAAGTATTGAAATATATGACGTGTTGCCTCAAGAAGAGAAAACCAGAACCGTGTGTATATTTTGAGTTGTTTTGAGTTTTGAAAAGATGAAAGAACAATGTAACAATAGGCTTACCCCCTTGTACTTGCACCAATGTTGGAAGACTTTAACAAATGCCTAACTTACTAGATGCAACTCTGAAGGGAAATAAGCAAATGGTTGAATACAATGACTTTGAATTCATTGAAGGGAAAGTGATAACCTATAAGGAATAATAAACATTCATGAAAAAGGATAGCACACCCTTCATTTTGAATTCAGATCCTCTTATCTTCATTTGGAAGAAACATCCCTAATCGGTTGCAGGACCCGTGTCAGTTAAAGCATGGTAAAAACATCTTCATGAACGAAAGCATAAACATTCCTGAATATGTATGGATCCATCCAGTCACCTGAAATATCCTTAGTAGCCTTCTTAGTCGAAGTTGACACTATCACCGTGATTAAAATATGTTGTGAAGGAAAACTAATGCAAGTGCAAAGCAACAAGCACTACTATAAAATAGACCTTACATAACACCTATTTTACAATGATCTTCCTGTCAACCATGGTAATAGTTCTTTTTTAGGCATTTCTATTTTTTGTATTTACTAAAGGAAATTTCACAACGGTCATAGGTACCAACCATAGTGAAATGTACCTAGAGTGAAAGGGTTCGAATCCCAACACCAACAATATTCCATTTGTCGTGACATAATGGGCTTGTATATCACCACGGTATTTATAAACATCCATGGTGTAAGTTGCAATCATTTTATCACGGTTCGTATTGTCAAATGTGGTGAAATCTTTTAATTTTTTATTTATAAGTGAAATTATCTCTCGCTTCAGATACATTATAGTTGTCTCTCCTAAAACAAAACCCTAACATCTCTTTCACTCAAAACAAAACCCTAACATCTCTACCACTCGTCTCTCTCATATGGAAACCCTAAACTTATGCAGCCAACTCATCTTCTTCGATGGATACCTTTGTTGTATCAAATCTTAGCAACTGGCTACTTTACAGCTTCATCTTCACTATTGTTTATGTTCAAAAATATGTTTATGTATTATTGTTAATGTTTCAATAGCTTGTCTCATAATGTTTGAACTTTCTACTTGTTTTAACTTGTAGGCAGGGATGCTTATTTCAATAATGAGGAAGAAGCTAAATGAGTGTTGCAATTATGGAACTTTCAATGTTGACGCCATTATCGGACGTGTACGTTTCTGAAGCATTCTATGAGTTGATATGTTTGTTGTATCATGTATGTTATTTAAGGTTTCTTGTTGATGAATGTTGTTGTTAATATTTGTTTAAAATAAGAGTTTATTATATCTTATGTGGTTTGAGTGTTTTTCCAATTCCTTACCAATTATATAACTTCGCAATTTGCATTAGAAAATTATAATATGATAGATAAAGTTATATTAGAAAATAAATACACGTTAATTCTTGATAAGAATTCTTCAGCATGTTATCTGCATCTAGTTCTTTAATTGTTAGAACTTTATTTAATGTTTGTAGTTCTTCCACCACCCCTTTATCCACCTCTAATTTTGTTTACAAAGTAAATAATATTTTGCAAAATGAATTATAGGTGAAGGAATGGGAGGTGGAAGAACTAGGAGAATTAAACAAAGTTCTAACTTTAAAGAGCAAAATACGGATAACTAACTTAGTTGAAGAACTCTTGTCAAGCATTGAATGTGAACTTGTTCTTATAATATAACTTAATTTATCATGTTATAATAATCTAGATCAGATTGAAAGGTTATATGTTTAGTGAGCATTGGTGAAATAAGCATTCCACATAATTTATAATAAACTCAGTGTATATATTACAATACTTATTTATACCAACCGTTGTTAAATTTTATGCATTAAAGAATATTACAATGGTTATTTAAAGCAATTGTTGTGGTAGGTATCATGCCACATAGCTTATAATCACGGTCGCACCGTCATAGTGGAAATCATCATACATATAATCAGACCTTACATCACAATGGTAGGTCTGATGCGGTAGTATCCCTTTTCCAACTGTTATGATAGGTGTTTTCCGTAGTAGTGAAGCAAGTAAGCACGGGTGATCACTATCTCCAAATCCCTAAAAAAGAGGAACATAATAAAGAGGATAACATTAAACTTTGAAACTCATACGAAGGAATAATCAAACATGCAAGACCAAAGCTAGTCAACAAAATCGTCCAAACTTGATCCAACACAGAAACAAAAAATTCTCTCAAAGAAGAATTATAAAGGAAGATGAAACATTCTTTTTGTAGATCATCGACAATAGAAAATTTAAAATGATGCTTCAGAAACCTTTTATACGTGACTCGAACGTTGAGGATCACACGATAATCTCGCACCATCAACAACTATATCTTCTTAGAAACGACTCAAAAAGCACTTGAATACTCTAGATAAGGAGGAACACAACTTAAAGATGTAATTATTTGTGTTAATCATGCTTGTAATACCGGGAAAATTCAAAGTCGAATGTATTCGATAGAGTAGTAGTCGAATTTAATCTTTAGTAGTCGAATGTGCTTATATTCAACATGAGGTTGAATATAACTTGTAGTTAACAGGTTGTGTATTCGATAGGGTTGGATATCAACTAGTCCAACAAGGTTAATTAGTTAGAGAATACTTGGTGTACAAGTAATCTCAACTATAAATATGGATACACCCTTATTTTTAATGTACGCAACAATTTAGTTAGAATTCAATAAAAAATCCTCTTCTCCCAACCCCCCCCCCCCTTCTCTCTCTCTCTCTCTCTCTCTCTCTCTCTCTCTCTCTCTCCATTTTCTTCTAAAAGTTCTTCCCCTTTAAAATCTTTGGGCGACAGAATCACCTTGCAGCTAAGGTGTGGTTGAATCACTCAAGTGAAGAGTGAAGAACGAGATGCATGATAAATAAAAAGATTGATTCTTGTTCATCAAAATTGTTTTGAATTATCTCAAAGATTGGGGTTTAATTCCAATATTTGGTATCTAGAGAGATAGTTGCGATTCTTGGGAAGCATAAAACAATGAGTTATATTCCGAATGGACATTTCCCAAAAAATATTCCCATCTTGAATGACAAGAATTATGATAATTGGTGTAAGCAGATGAAGGTTGTATTATGCTATCAAGACATTTAGGATGTTGTTAAGAAGGAAGTAACACCAATTGGCGAGCATGCCACAAACGAACAAAGGGTTGCACATGAATATGTGAAGAAGAAAGATTATGAAGCTCTATTTATAATTCATCAATGTATTGATCCAGACAACTTTGAGAAAGTTAGTGATGTAGACTCATCGAAGGAAGCATGGGACATCCTGGAGAAATTGTTTGGAGGTGGTGAAAAGGTGAGGTTACAAACTCAAAAAAGAGTGTATGAATTGCTTCAGATGGAAGAAAACTAAAATATTAACGATTTCTTCACCAGAGTAACAAGACCGGTGAATCAAATCAAGATGTATGGATAAGTGTTGATATCAAGATCAGTAGTTGCAAAGATCCGGAGGTCATTACTTCCAAAGTTCAATAATATGGTAGTAGCCATATAAGAATCAAAGGATTTGTCAAACATGACAAAAGAAGAGATTTAAGGTATGCTTGAATCTCATGAACAAAGATGGCTGAATGATCTGCAAGTAAGAGAAAGAGTGGTGTGGCTCTACAGTCACATTCAGTTAAAGATAAGAATGGCAAAGGAAAATGGAACGTAACCAAAGGTATATGAGGCTACAACAATTCTACTGGTATAAGTTAGCAACAAGAAGCAAATCCATCGAACCAGTGACAACCCACAAACCAAATAAATCGCATAGGTGGTGTTGCAGGTAGAGGAAGATGTGGTGGTAGGAAACCTGATAAAAGTTATATTCAATGTTTCAATTGTCAGAAACATGGTCACTACGTGGGTGTTTGTCTTAAAAACAATAATCAAGAAATATAAACAAGATTGCAATTGACAAAGGACCCAAACGAAGATGAGGTTGATCCAACTCAATATAGAATACTCATTGGACCGTTAAGATACCCTTTCCACACAAGGCCTAATCTAGCATACAATGTAGGTAAGGTGAGTAGATTCATGCAAAGGCCAAAGGTATCACACCTTGCAGCCAAAAAGAAGATACTAAGGTATCTCAAAGGAACTCTCGAATATGGCAATTTTTTTTCTGCAATAGATGAAGGAAAATAATGCAAACTTGTGGGATACATTGACTCAAGTTGGTATGGTGATGATGAAGTTAAAAAATCCATAATTGGTTATGTGTTTATGCTAGGTGGTGCATAAATTGCTTGGAGTTCAAGAAAGGAACCCGTTGTAGCATTATTATCATGTGAGGATGAATACATATTTGTCTCTCTATGTGCATGTAAAGTAACATGGGTGGTGAATATAGTAGAATAAATTTTAGGAAAGAATCATGGGAAATGACAATGAAGGTCGACAAAATATCTGCTATCAACCTGGCGAAGAATCCGATAGCTGATGACCGTCCATAATTGCATATATTTAGTCGAAGAATCGGAGAAAAACAAGTGAGAGTCGAGAAAATTTGAGGAAGAATGACCAAAGAATGAGGGGAAAATATCTAAGTGTGCAAATTGTGGACTTAGTGAAAATTGGAGTGAAAAAGAAGAAAAAAGTGTGAAGCTTCAGAAATAATTACATCCACAACCTCAAAGTTGATGACAATAATTTTATCCCCAACCTTAGAGTCAATGACAATCATTTTATCCCCAACCTCAGAGTCAATGACAATCATTTTATCCCCAACCTCAGAGTTGGTGACAACCATTTTATCCCCAACCTCAGAGTTGATGACATTCATTTTATCCCCAACCTCAGATTTGATGACAATCATTTTATCCCTAACCTCATAGTTGATGACAATCTCTTTATCCCCAAACTCAGAGTTGATGACATCATTTTATCCCCAACCTCAGAGTTGATGACAATCATTTTATCCCAAACCTTAGAGTTGATGACAATCATTTTGATCCCCAACCTCAAAGTTGATGACACCATTTTATCCCTAACCTCAGAGTTGATGACAATTATTTTATCCCCAACCTCAGATTTGATGACAATCATTTCCCCCCTAACCTCAGAGTTGATGACAATCATTTTATCCCCAACCTCAAAGTTGATAACAATAATTGTATCCCAAACCTCAGAGTTGATAACAATCACTTTATCCCCAACCTCAGAGTTGACGACAATCATTATATCCCCAACCTCAAAGTTGATGACAATCATTTTATCTTCTCAGAGTTGACGACAATCATTTTATCCCCAACCTGAGAGTTGATGATAATCATTCTTACCCCAACTGCATAGTTGTTGATAAACATTTGTACCCGCAACCACAGGGTTGTTGATGAACATTTATGCCCCAACCACAGAGTTGTTGATAATCATTCTTACCCCAATCGTAGAGTTGATGATATTGTTTCCAGTCGCAAAACTGATGTTGATCATTCTTGTTTCCAACCGCAAAGTTGATGTTATTCATGTTTACTCTAGTCACAAAATTGATGATACCTCTGTCGCGGAGATGATGTGGATCATATCTTGTATCCAACCGCAAAGTTAACGTTATTCATGGTTACTCCAATCGTAAAACTGATGATGCTCCAGTCACAAAACTGATGGTACCACAGTCGCAAAACTGATGTCTATCATTCATATCCCTAGTCACAGAACTGATGTTGATGATATCATGTCTCCAACCGCAAAGTTGATGATGTTCGGTTTTTACCCCAGTCGCAGTACTGACATCAAACATATTTTGATACGTCTCGTGACTGTATATATAATATAGTCTATCGGGTACTTGACTGCAAGTGCACAATCCAGTCGTTTTAGTTTTAAAAGATATCGAACCCACAGGGACCGATGGTCAAACTAATGCTATCGATGTTACTATGTTTAGCTAAGGAAATGATTTTTTTAGAGGTTTGGTTGAACAAAAATTAAATATAAGGGAAGTTAAGTTTTAAGAAAATATTAATAGGGGGATATCAGTATGCAACGCATTAATCGTCAGGGATTTGATAAGTCACCGGTGTATATTTTAAGTACCAAATATCTTTCAGTAGAAAATACTTATTTAAAAGGCTTTATCTCACACTCTCGTGATTGTTGACTCGGACTATACTTTTAAGTCAGAATGTACGCTCTCGCTGTCCCATTTGAAGTTAAAAATACCTTTTGAAAATAAATAAGTTATAATTGCTTTTAAAGTGCTCTCGTTGTTTTTAAAATCAATGCCTAGTTTTTACTATCCAGTTCGACCCTCACGCTCTCGCGATTGTCGGTTCTCACCTTAGTTAATTTCCCACTCTCGTGGCAAAATCGTATTAAATAGCTTCTCACTCTTGTAACAAAGTTAATTAAATTTAAATTAAAAACCACAGCCAAAAAGATTGGTTGATAAAAGAAGTTTTACACCGATTATTATTAAATCCCATCTAATTAAATTGTTTACATACCGATACGGTAGTCTAGCCGGACATGTTAAATAACGCAAACACAGACGAACATAAACAGATCAACAATAAAGCAAACATGATAATAATAATAATAATGCAATAACAATAATAATTGAATAAAAACCTGGAGATTGGATAAATATAATATGCCGAATCTTGAAGTACTTGAGCTGTCCTCCACAGGTCGGTAGGATCCTGCTTCTTCGAAATAATTGCTTAAACTAAATTAAATAAATTGCAGTAGTTCCCCAGTGTAGGAAACTACTACTTTGGCTAAATGAAAAACAAAAATGGAAAGGGAAAACGGAAACTCTGAACGGAACGGTAACTAAATTACGGTAAAAGAAAACAATGTTGCTGAAAAAATAAAAGAAAAAAAAACAGAATTGCTGTGGAAAATAAATGCAGAGAAAGGTCTTGAAAGCTGGCTTCAGGGAGGAAAATTAAGCGTCTAGTAGGTTTCCAACTTCCATCCTTTTATATTCTCCATTTGGTCTTGGCAGTTGAGAGAAATAAGGGTGACTTGGTTGAGTGAGAAATCCACGTGAAAGTGGGCTGAGGAACGAGAAATAAGGGCGTGTGGATCACTTCTGTTGACAAATTCAATACGCTGCTTTTGGCCTTGTGACGGTCGTGGTGGGCTTGTGACGGTCGTGACAGGGTTTGTGACGGTCGTCACATGCACATGATTTGTATTTTCTGCTTTTCTGCTATTTTCTCTCCTGTTTCTTCTTCTTTTCCTTTCTTTTCTATAATTTGCTCATTTAAACATGGGAATTGAAATACCTGTAAAAACAACTCGAACACTTGCGGAATAATCGAATATAAATGAAAGTGGTACGATTTTTGAGTATAAATCAAGGCAAATATATGATGTATTTTCGCGTTATCACATTTCTATCCCAAACAGATAATGTCGGTCATATTTATATCTCCAACCTCAGAGTTGATATCATACCTTTGTTTCTAAATGATGATTTAATCAAGTCGTTACCCCAGTTACTGTACTGATAGTCACCATCATAATGTCATACAATTTACTCTCTCAGCCGCAGTGTTGATGAATAGCCTTTCAATCCCTATAGTGTCTTTATTCCCCAGCCAAGTCTCACTTGCCTTGGTGGAATATCCCAACCACCCGTACTTGCCAAAGCACATCAATGGAGGCAGAGCAAAAAATCACGACCTCTTCTACCTATCTTTTCTCTCTGGAGTGCAAATTTTATGGTCTTTTGTATTTAATCCTCTTCTACCTCGAATTCCCGAAAGCTATCATCATTCATGCTTTGGTCCAAGATAATTAAATAGGGCCAACTAGCATACCCCAAAAGTTGCCATACTTTTTCATTTTATCTGACCCATGGATCATTTCATCAGCATATTCACATGTCCTCATCATCCATCATAAGTCATTCATTTACAATTTGCATTTTTAAATAAGCATCATTGATTCAAACGTTTTGCAAATTATGACACAAGGATATGGATCAATGCCCATGAATCCCTAATTCTTGGTGCTTGAAATCTTGGTTTATGGAGATTGCATCATGGTATGTGATTTGATCATGGAACCCTAATTCATGGGTTTTAGTACACATGGAATGTTTGGTTTGCATCAAAAAATTGACTTGGTTTTGGATTACAACTTAGGTCAACTTTGGTGGATGGAATGTGTCATGTTTCATTTCAAGGATTACATTCGAGCATTTAGAGTCAAGAGCATTCAAATTAAAATGGAGGCAAATTGGGTTACTTGGATTACAAGTCACATATTACAAGTCATAAATTACAAGTTACAAGTGTGTAAATACATTACAAAGGTATCAAAATTGGAAATTACAAGGAAATTTGATGTTTGACCTATGGTTGACTTTTGATCAAAAAGTTGACCGAAGTCAAACCTATGCCATAGGCAGGTTTCTAAGAAATTCCAAATGTCTTCAAGCTTTGTGATCCTTCATGTTCTTCAAGTATGCTAAATCTCCCTAAATCCTCCAAATTCTTCAAGAATCCTTCATGTTCCTTTGTGATGCCATGGTGGTAAGCTAAGCCTCAATCATTATATCTCATGCATATTATTCATGTCAATCATTTCAGACACATGCACAATCAAGAGAGAAAATAACCTGCATAATCCGTTTGGAACTAACCATACCAAAATTACTTCAACAAAACAGTACCATAACCTCAGTTCAAATGCATTCATTCATTCAAATTCAGCCAATAAAATGAATGACACCAATTCACATATAACAATCCATATTGTAACAACTAACATTCACTTTTCAAGCATATCAACTTCATTAATCATCACAATAATTCATTCAACATCCTCATTTATTCAAGCAGCTCATAGTAATCCATATGAACCTTAACAAAACTAACTCGAGTTCATAACTTCACTAACACCTAACTACATTAATACACTTTAAACCAATTAACTGTATAATTTGCAACTAACATAAATCCATTGAATTTGACTAACCTAACTGCAACTAACAAAACTCACTATCTCCAATCATAACAAACTTTAACTAACCTTCAAACTAATCTAACCGAAACTAATTGTCATATAACAAAAATGGTAAATTCTAACAAACTTTCACGGTGGAAACTAACTAAGCTTAA
The DNA here is from genome assembly GCF_024323335.1 of Lathyrus oleraceus. Classification (NCBI taxonomy): domain Eukaryota; kingdom Viridiplantae; phylum Streptophyta; class Magnoliopsida; order Fabales; family Fabaceae; genus Lathyrus; species Lathyrus oleraceus. Next base: position 11,484,987 of record NC_066580.1, read on the forward strand.
CAGATTTAACAATTACAAACCTCTATATAATCATCACCAATCATTGCAGAAGAGAGGATAATCATTTTTACAATCATTGCTGAATCATTTTCCACTGATTCCCTCACCCGCTCTCAATTCTCACCAAACCCTCACTTAAAGCTCAACTTTGCAGCATTGAAGCTTTATCTTGAAGCTTCAAATGTGCTTGAGCTAAGCCTCTCAACTCTCATAATCTTCTCTCACATACAACAACAGTAACAAGAAGAACATTGGGGCAATGTACCAAATGACAATGGTGACTTTCTTCCATGATATGATCCACAAGGAGATAGAGGTCTATGTGGATGATATGACGGTGCTATGGGATGTGTACTGGAGAAACAAGATCAGACCGGAAGGAAAGAACATGCAATCTACTGCATGAGCAAGCAATTCACCGATCACGAATCTCGATATTCGCTCTTGGAGAAAACTTATTACGCTCTAGTCTAGGTTGCTCGATGTATAAGAGAATACATGGTGTGTCATACTACCTTGCTAATATCCAGGATGGATCTTATCAAGTATATTTCTGAAAAGCCAACAGTAACTGAAAGAATAACCCGATGGCAGATGTTATTGACTGAGTACGACATCCAATATGTCACACAAAAAGCTACCAAAGGAAGTGTGTTAGCAGATCATCTTGCTCACCGACCAATGGAGGATTATCAACCCATACAATTTGACTTCCCCGACGAAGATGTTATGGTGATAAAGTATTGTGAGACCCCAGGTCCAGATGAAGGACCTGAACCAGGATCCCAATGGAAACTCATATTTGACGGTGCCTCAAACGCAAAAGGAAATGATATCGGGGTTGTCATAACTTCTCCAACAGGTTACCATGTTCCATTCACAACTAGGTTATGTTTCACTTGCACTAACAATATGGCAGAGTATGAGGCATGCATCCTAGGACTCGATAAAGCCATCAATTTAAGAATCAAGATCTTAGAAGTATACAGATATTCTGCTCTCGTTTTCAATCAAATCAAGGGAGAATGGGGAACACATAATGCTAAGATAATAAAGTGTCGATGAGATTACTTTCCACTACATCCCTCAAAAAGGGAATCAGCTAGCAGATGCCTTAGCTACTTTATCATCCATGTTTAAAGTCAAATGGTATAATGAAGCACCTTCTATAAGGATTCAACATCTGGATGAACCAGCATATTGCATAGCAGTGGAAGCGGAAGCAGATAATAAACCTTGGTATTACGATATTAAACTGTTCCTACAAAAACAAGAGTAGCATGCAAATGCTTCAAGCCAAGATAAGAAAATGCTCAGAAGATTGGCATCTCAATTCTTCTTCAATGGTGATGTGCTCTATAAAAGGAACCATAACATGGTCTTACTCAGATTCTGAGATGGATATGAAGCAAACATACTTATCAAAGAGATTCACGAGGGATCCTTTGGCACTCACGCTAGTGGGTACACTATGATTAAGAAAATTCTTAGAGTAGGGTACTATTGGTTGACTATGGAGTCTGATTGCTTCAAATACGTCAAGAAATTTCATAAGTGCCAGATCTACACAGACAAAGTACATATGCCACCTACTCCCTTGAATTTCTTGACCGTTCCATGGCCTTTCTCCATGTAGGGTATTGACATAATCGGGATGATCGAGAAAAAGATGCGAACAGATACCGATTCATCCTGGTTAATATCAATTACTTCACCAAGTGGGTAGAGGATGCTTCTTACACTAATGTGACAACACAAGTGATCACACGATTCATTAAAAAGGAAATCATTCGTCGATATAACGTTCCTAACAATATCATCACTGATAATGGGTTGAATCAAAACACCAAGGTAAGGGACAAGTTATGCGACAGTTTCAAAATCGAACACCATAACTCATCACCCTACAAGCCTAAGATGAATGACGCAGTAGAAATAGCTAACAAGAACATCAAAAAGATTATCTAGAAGATGGTAAAAACTTACAAAGGTTGGCAAGAAATGCTACCTTTCGCACTACACGACTATAGAACGTCAATTCGCACGTCAACAATAGCAACTCCTTTCTTTTTTGTATATGGCACTAAAGCGGTACTTTCTATTAAAGTAAAGATCCCCTCTCTGAGAGTCCTGATGGAGACTAAATTGGAAGAGGCAAAATGGGTACAAACAAGATTCGATCTTTGAACCTCATAGAAGAGAATCACATGGTTGTGATATGCCACTAACAGCTATATCAGCGGAGGCTGAAGAAAGCATTCAAAAAGAAAGTTTGTCCTCCTCTATTCGAAGAAGGTGACCTAGTGCTCAGGAAAATCTTACCTATCTACAAAGATCCTCGCGGTAAATGGACCCCAAACTACGAAAGGACATACGTCGTGAAAAATGCCTTCTCTGGCCGAGCCTTAATACTCACAACCATGGATAGAACGGAGTTATCACGACTTGTGAACTCCGACGCAGTCAATAAATACTATGCCTAGAAAAGAGGATAAAAGCCCGCTAAGTTGAAAACTCGAGAGGGCAACTTAGGCAAAAATTAGGACATCTCGGTGGGTTGAAAACTAGAAAGAGCAGTCCAGGAAAATATTAGAGACCTGATTAAAATAAAACCCGATAAGTCGAAAACCCCAAAAGGGAGGCTTATGCAAAAATGAGTATATCATCCCGATGGACTAAGACTCAAAAGAGAATTCCAGGCAAAAGTTAGGGATATCCAAAAGGCATATGACTGAAATACTTGAGTCAGACTACAACATGAATTCAAATGGAAACAATCAATTTAATCATCATCTTCAGAAGTAAAGTATCGCGACCTTTAAGACATAAGGATAATAGCATATGTTGAATTCAGTATGAACATAAAGTAATCTGTTTTCATTTCCATTTTTACATCTTCCAACCGTAATCTACCCTTATGGGAATTTCTCCTTCATGTACTATCGCCCATTTACGGGTCAAATTCCTCAATAAATAACGTTGTTTTTCGAGCCTTATTTCCTTTGTTTTTAATTTTTCTGCTTGATTACAAAAATATCAATTATTTGTTAATAATTCATTAAAACATCGAGCATAATAAAAAGACTTTTGAAAACATCTTTTACTTCGATTTCGAAACGTCAAAAGTATTATAAGCCTTCCAACATTACAAAACGCGGGGTTCCTGAATCAACAGTCACATTCTAATCATCACGAAAGTTTCTTCCTTTTTAATCGTTCT